>NC_089593.1:44101762-44425762 GCF_019320115.1 Miscanthus floridulus
AAAGCAAGCTACAGCGGGCGGTATCCGTCGGGCACACCCCAAGGGAGAACCCAAAAGATCCACATTTTTCCCAAGGATCCAATAATGAGAACGAGTTACAATACTTGTCCATTTCATACATCAGAGTTTCTTAAAAGTACATTATTACAATACCAAATATCAGAGTGCGGAATGATAAACAGCAGAATTTAAAATAAACATCTAGCGATAAGAACGAGGATCCGTCTGAGCCCACCAGAAGAATCCTCCACACAAAGGTACTTCTCATGCATCACCTGCAACAGGGGTAAATAAACCCTGAGTACACAATGTACTTGCAAGACTTATCCGACTAGTGGGAATAATTTCCCGACTCTAAGAAATATGATAAGCTTTATGGTTTACTGGTTTCTTTTAGCAGAAAGCAATACTAATGGTGAGTCCTCATTTATGTATTATTATTAGCCGTATTAAGTTATCATCTAGCCAGTCTATATAAGCACCTGTTCTACTTTCAAGCAAGAGTTGAGCAATTAGTTCCATTTTTCCTCCTTTCAACTTTCAGTTCTTACTATGGTGCTAAACCGTAGACAAGTCGTACTGGATTTCCCGGCGATTTGTGAATCAATGTGCCCAGCTAGGTGCCCCGAAGACACATGCCCCGCTTGTACCCTAGGCACAAGCAGGACCAACCCATCACTCTCCTATCCTGGGTGTCCAAGTCCTCGTCCAAACTTGGACTCCAAGCCCCCACTCCTGAGTCCCGGACTCAGTGTGGTGCAAGGACCTCCACCATCTTCACCTCCAATTAGTCGGTCTGGAAAGAGCCAGATCCACGACAAGAGAGCAACAAGCCTTCCCTACGCCCATACCCAAGTATGTGCTCGGGACAATAGATCTGTGACTTTCCTAGACCCATATGCAATGACCGATTGTTAATTAACACAGACAGGGAAAAAGTGTAACTGAGCTATGCCCTGTTGGCCACAGGACACAACCCTTTACACCCACCAAAACCCAACCATATCCTTGCCCGGTCACCATTTTCCTTTCCACCATTTTATCATGAGTGATCATGTTTATCACCTATTTGTGAGTAACGGCAGGTTACTCACGCTACCGATATCCTGAGCATAGCAGCTACTTGACCTATACTAGTAGGGCTCATGGGTAGATATATTTATGCATGTAGTTTTCCATAAAATGCCTGTAACATAAATGCACACCATAGATATATATCTAGTTATTATTCAAAGTAAGGGTTATGCATCGGGGCTTGCCTTGGGCAGGCGCGGTGTCAGCAAAGTCAGCAACTGATGGCTCCAGGATGTCCTCCTGCATGAGGATCTCCTCCTCGTACTCTTCGACGACTTCATCGTACTCCTACTCGCCCGCAGTCATGAACTCTACCAACTCATTATCTACATGCATGAAATGATGATGCAACGCTTAGTAATACGGCAACAACAACTCTTAAAATAAAAATACATCTACTAAGCTACTAAGCTAACTCTAATGACTAATACACAAAGTTACCTATTATTCCCACTAAACAGGTATGAAACATTTCATGTATTATCTTAGCAACTAAAGACATCCTTATTGTTAATATCAATTTACTATATATATGATAAAACAAGGTGCACTAGCTACCATATTTATCAACCTATTCTAAGGCCACAAAAATTACAGTGAGCACATAATAATACAATAAACCTACTGTAAAAGAATTTTAGGGCTAGCACTTCTACCAATGCATCACAAAAATTCATTCTCTAAATAACCATAATAATAACAAGCAACCTAGAATTAATAAGTAACCCTAAAACATCGCAGAACCATACGAACTAATTACACTAACAGATAGATCATGAATTTAGGAATCTAACAAAATTTATTTCACAATAAATAAATAAATTCAAATGAGCTCTAGAGATGAAGAAAATGATATTATTGGAGGAGGCTAATCATGCTATTGGACTTGTTGACCAGCACGTGACTGTGAGTCTAGAAATAATGGAGAAGGAGAATGAAGGAATCCTTGCAGGTTAGCTACCTTGGTCGATTATAGCTCGTAGAGGGAGGTCGACAGAGCGCAGCCTTCCCAGGCAAGAATAGAGGAACTTGATTTAGAGAGTCAGATGGTGAGCGGCGGAGTGGGATGGCTCGGCGGGCTTGGCGTGTCCTTTATAGGAAGGAGACGTGGGGCTAGAGGTGGAGCTGGCATTTGGCTAGCTGGTCATGTGAATTGGATTTCATGTGATGGACTTGGAGTGGGTCTTTGGTCATGAGGGAATTAATTCAATGATGGACTTTGAGTGGTCTTTGGACTTAACGAGCACATCAGGACTAGAGTGTGCTTTGGGCTAAACGTGCTTGGTGGTGGGGTGCTGGTTCGTTCATGCAGGTCAAGGAATTAATGGGGGAGGAGACCATAGGTCAAGGAAATATTAGAGAATGAGAAGATCAATTGCAGACTAGCTACCTTAGCTGATTATTGCAGCTCGAGAGAAATCGATAGACGTAGCTTTCACGGGCAAGAACAGAGAAACTTGATTTGAGAGAAGCAAGTGAGCAGCGGAGCGAAATGGCTCGGCGGCTTGGCTTATCCTTTTAAAGGTAGCAGACGCGAAGGCGCGACAGCGATGCATCGTAAGGTTAGTGGCTAACTAGCTTGCTTAAGCTGTGGATGAATAGTGTTTCCACGGCAGACAGTGCTTTCTTCGGCGAATAGTATTTTCTACGGTGAACAATATTCTCTGCGTTGCTACAGTGCTGCCATGAGGAAAATGTGTCTGACCTTCATTTGGAAAGCTACTGAGCAGCGAGCAAATGGAGTGCTCGGCGGGCCGAGCTTGTGCGTGAGATTAATGCGTAGCGTGTGCGATGCTGCTACCGGTCGGTCAGGTGCTGCTAACTTGACTTGCTTGACACGACAAAGTAAAAGCACTGTGTCTTTGCCAAAGAATGTACTGAAGCATGTTTCGCGGGCTTGCGAGTGCCGAGTGCATGCATGGAAATTTAAGGAGGAGAAGAATAATAAGAGCTGGAGTTGGATCAGGATGAATGAATGTGATTTGGGCTATGGAAGAATACTTGGACAAGGAATAAATTAGAGCTCAATTTGAGAATTAGTGCAATAAAATTTAATTTCTCATTTACCACATGCAATAATACATAAACATGATGCTCATGATATGGTTTAGTGTTTTGATTAAGGCGTAACACCGAGGGTGTTATAGCCAGTGCCTCCTATAAGAACCTAGAGCCACTGCCACCCTTCTCCATTTCCCATCCACTGCCGACATCGTTGCCTTTCTCCCTCCCCACCAAGCTCCCCACTGGTGCTGAGCACTCGTAGCTGAGTTGGCTAGATCTGCTCGTGCAACACTCCGTCCACCTCCGCTATAATCTACACCACCACCACCTGCCTCAGCCCTCACTAGGAGCAGTCACTGACCACCACGAGCTCCTACTCCACCATGCCACTGAGCAGCTTGCCTCGTCGTGTAGTGCCACCGCAACACCGAGCCACCTATGCCTTTGTTGCATTGAGCCATCCAAGCCCCATCCCTGCCTTTGTGTCCACTGCCACCACCATGCTTGACCCCATCATCAATGGAGCCACAGAACACTACTTTCCTCGACACTGTGCCTCGACGTCCTTGGCCTCCTCTACGCTGACCCTACACTCGCACCCTAGAGCACACCTCTCCTCACGGTCGGTGTTCCTCATTAGCACCCTCACGCTCCACCTCATCACATCCATGCCTGAGCTGCCACAGGAGCCATGACCACCTTCTCCTTCCACCTCATCAGGACGCACGGTGATAGCAACAGCACCCCACCTTCGCCGGAGCTGCTACTCTGCCATCGAAGCACCATGCCATCCACACCAGGGAGCTAGAGCTACTGACCGCACCGAACACCTCACTGGAGGACAGTAGCACCACCTCGCCATCGACCATCATCTTCCCTCCAGTGCCGGTGAGCTTCCACCGCCAAAACCTCGCCTTTCTTCATTCCTATTGCATTCCTGTTCGAACCTATCCCTCATGCTATTGTCATTCACTGCCGCAGGGAGGTCACTGGACCTGTAGTCTGCCTCATCCTCAACCATTGCTAGGAGCAGTAGCTACCGGACTTCACCTCCTAGCAAACCACCAGCCGCCCAGCAGCTAGCTTCGACCAGTCGTAGCTAGCCATCGGCCTAGCCATAGCTAGCTATAGCCAGCCATAGCTAGCCTATAGCAAACCATAGCTAGCTAGCAGCAGGCCATAGCCAACCGTAGCCAGTCAGCAGCTAGCCGTAGCCTGCCAGAATGCACCACTGCAGCCCTTTGCCTCCAAGGTCGAGCCTTTGAACCTAGTCGATGCCATCCTTAGCGTCGGACAAACTCCTACTTTTCATTTCTTGTCACTTGATACTTGATTCATACATGATCACCTATCTATGTCTATAAATGCCTATGTCGTGCCTTCACTGCCGGTCTAGTCTTGATACTATGGATGTAGTGTGCTACTGATTAGTCAGTTGTCAGTGTTGTTGTTCTTGCGAATCCATGTGTGTTTGTTTATCATCGTCTGGGGACCATGCCTTCAGCCAGTTGAGGGATCATACTTCGTTCGATCGTTTTGGTCATGGGTTCGTCCCTCCTTGCCCTGTAATGCCAGGCGTAACTCGTTCCCTCACTTCTTAGTTGGCTTTGAAGTACTATGAATGCTAGCTCCTATCCACGTACCTAGGACATGGCCATTGTGGACTATTTTAGGTCGATATCGACGTAGTTCTTACTGGCCCATTTCGAGGCTTATGTGACCTAGTCTAGTGGGATATGAATTAGGGGACAACCTTTGTAGAACCATCAGAAGACAACTTGTTTAGGTTAAGTTCATGGCCATGAGTTGCCTTGCCATGACCATCGAGCTTTAACTCTTTTGCTCACTTGTTTATCCTAACCACCTCGTGTGCTTGTACCGCATTGACCATAGCGTTCCTTCAGATCTAGCAGTGATAACCGTATCACTATGGACCTTAGGGATAGCCTTGTGCCAATTTAGTTGCATGGTCATGGTGCCCTATGAGTGGGTTTGGATCATGGGATCATGTCTCCTTTCTTCCAACCTTCGTCCGTTCCATGACGAGTTGATCAAAACATTGCAGGATTCCATTCTTCTCTCCCCTCTTGTTCTTAATCCTCATCGATCTAGTAAGATGTGGATTGAGCCTTTCGCTGTTTCGGTGTTTATTGCTCTCTTGATTCCATTCCTTCAATTCTTGTCGTTTGCTATGGTGAGTGGATCAAAGGAAGCTGAATCCCATGTCCCCCTCCTTTGGTTCTGTCGTGCTTAAGCCCTTGTATGCTTGTACCTATTTAGACCGTAGCATTTCTTTGGTTCTTGTGGTGACAATCGCACCGCTAAGAACCCTAGGGATGTCTTAGTGCATTTAGTGCACCTAGGTCATGGTACCCTACAACTAGTTTGGGCACTCATGTTCTCTTGTGCGTCGCTCCTTTTCAATGCCCCGTCTCTTGCCATGGCGTGTGGATTGGAAGAAGTAGACCACCTCCCTTCTCTTCTCTCCCCCGTTCCACCCTCTCTTGGTTCTCGTCAATTATAATGGTGGATGGATTGAGAGAGATTGGAACTGTTTCCTTTCTCCCTTAGCTGCTCTTTTTGATTCCCATCAATCTCCATGACGCCTAGATCGGAAAGCCATGAGCCGTGGTGTTTGCTTAAGATGAGCTAGGGTCTATGTCATTTTTATTGATGCCGTACAGGTCGACACAATCGACCCAGGAAGTACTGGCTAGGCTATAACTTAAGCTTGTGCTTAGCGATGAATCACTCCTATTTCTTTTGGCCTAGGGATCGGACATCCACCGAGAGGGCTAAGTCATTTTCCCTTTGGTGTTCTTTCGGTGTCTTGTTGCCTTTTTAGAAGTATTGATTGCTTTCTACCATGTTGTCACTCTAAGCGAGGTAGAGGCATTGAGGATAACATTGATTGAACTGGAACCTGTTGGAGGAAGGACATGCAGGATGGCAGCAACACCTTGGAGGAGAATGACTACGAGTACACTGAGGACCTCAGAGTTGACCCGTTATAGGTGCCATGTCCCAACCAACCATGTAGAATCCTATTAGACACTGCAACAATGTAGCTGCAGTGCTTTACTTTTATGCAAATGATTTTGTGATAGGTTACATGGTAGAATTGCTTGAAAGCCATTACCTTGATGCAGCCTTTACCCCTGCACACCCGCTGTTAGGATAGACGCTCGCATACTACTTACTACTTGCTTCTGTGATGTGATGCTTGGTGGAGGATTGTTTGTGAGTGGCTAAGGCACTTGGTGCCGATAATATGGTAATAATGTGATAACAACTTGGGGAGATCTTGGCGTGCATCTTGGGTGTGTGGTGAGGGTTGAGTCAACCGGATAGGATTCTATGATGAGCTATTGAGCGAGTCTTGCCAGAGTGTGACCTGAGCGCTCCTTGAGAGTTGTACTTGTGGCGGGTACTAATTTGAGGTATAGACCCTAAGGGAGGAGTGTCTTCGTGGGATGAATCCCTAGGGTAGAGGTGCTATTGAAGCATGGGGTGTCAAGACCCCCATTGTGAAGATGTCTTGTTCAGTCACCCTAAGGACTTAAATGTTCTGCGAACCGGTTCATAAGAATCCTTGCACCCCACTCGCTCTCAATGGGAGGGAGAAGAATGTGGACTAGTTTGGGCGATGCCACTACTGCTAGGTTGTAGTTGACAATGTGGGAGGTGAGGGTGATGGAACCCGATCCTTTCTAGGTGCGTATTGCCATTGGCCCGGTATTTACATTTCACAGTCTCAGCATGCCAGAGTTGATCCGGGGTGCCTCAGGGTGAGTGGTAGGGTGGTATCGTTCCAAGCTAGAAAGCAGCCCGGAATCAGCCAAGATGATGTACAACGTTGATGATGGTGTATCTTGTGGGTAGTGTAAACCTCTGCAGAGTGTATGGTTGATCGGTCGATACATATGCCATCTTTTCGGCTATGGACCTTTCATGTGTTACCAGCTTCACTTGACTAGAGAGAGGTGCCCTTTCTTCTTCTCCCCATAGGTTTGTTGGACTTCGGCTGTTAGCCGATAAGGCAAGGTATGAGAGGGAGTTGTCCTTGCCGCCTAGAGAGTGAGAGTGTGGTGAGATGTGTGTGATGGGATGGGTGAACGTGCGGATGAGATGGGTTAAAACTTGATGAACTATTGTAAAATATTGATGAACTTGCATAGGAAACCTACAGCCATATATAGGCCTTTTGCTCTACCCTTGCATTTCCACTTACCACAAAGCATACGCAAAGCATAGGGTGGGAGCCGGTGGCCAGTACAAATGGTACTAGAAAGATATTTGGTAGGTTTTGGATGTCATCTACGACGACGACAACGAAGGTTAGAAGGATTAGATGGTCTCGTTCCTGCGCTCAAGTTTGGTTGAGGAGATGAAGTCTACGTCCGCTAATGTTCTACGCCTACTCGGAAGATTGCCCATGAAGGAGGAGCCTTCACCTGCCAATGCTCTACTGTTAACTCTGATGATAGTCCGTGAAGGAGGAGCCTTCACCCGCTAACACGCTACGTCTACTCTGATGAAGCCCTATGTGCAGTTTCTGCTAGAATAATATTGTACTTAGGAGTTTTACCAAGTGATGTAATGCCTTGTAAACTTGTACTTCCATGATGTATGAACTATGGTATCAACTGTTATTTGATAATGTGATGGCTTGATCTCCTAGACTATCACATTATAATTCGTATCTGTGGATTTTCTCTTTGTGGAAAATCAGGATGGTTTCAAAGTGTAGGATGTAACTGTGTATTATTCTGCATTGTAATTGAGTGTTTGGAATTTTTTTATTTTTGTCGGAGCTGGTGATATTGTTGTATTTGGTATGTTTTCCGCAGTGATGGTCGAAGGGCGTTTTTAGGGGTCCTTGCCAAAGACCTTGAAGAGAGGGGGCGACTGCCGATCTGATCCAACATGTCGTCTTCCACCTCTGTCGCGTCGGCCTGGATCTACATCACAAAGATAGGGATTTAGCACGAGGAACCCAGAAACAACCAGCACCTACAATCCTTCCGTTGGAGCTCCGGTGCCTTACCGTGAGCATCTCTATGAATACAAGCCAGATGTTCTTTGCCACTGTGGTTTGAAGGTGCCGCAGTGGATGTCATGGAGCGACAAAAATCCTAGGCGCCGCTACAATAAATGCAGGCATGCTTGGGTAAGTTCATTTTTATCCCCAACTTCAGTTATAAAATACTGTGGTTAGTGCTCCAATCATGGATATTTTTTGTAGACCCTGCAAGACTGCCACTTCTATCGATAAGTTGATCCTGAGCATTCTGATTTCTTGAATAAGTTGCTGCTGGATCTACGCAATGCCATAAGACAAAAGAACAGTGAGATTGCACGCCTGCATAGGCAACTGAGCCAATATGAATTGCGCAGCATCGAGAAGCCTGATGATGAGATGGTGGACAGGAACGTCAATCAGATCTGTGTACCAAATCAGTGGTAGTGGAGTCTAGCCGGCGGTCATTCTGTATTTAGCTATTTGTATTTCTTATAGGCCTGATTATTCTTCTCAATAGTAGGGATGCCAGCGATCTATGGTATTACGCTAGGTATTTTAATTGGGAGGACGAATATGTAAGGACGCTCTATTTCTTACTTTTGTTCAAGTATGAAATTGTTAGGAGTCAGAGTGCCATGTTTTAATAATGAAAATCAAAACGATTTGTATTTGTATTTGTCTTTTTTTGGCATGTGTTATGTAGCTTTGCAGCGGCTTGATTCAAGTCATTGAGACAGTCATGTATGTTAAGCAATCTTCAGAGTTCACCTTTACTCTTATATGCAATTGTGTTATGTTATCTAATGTAACTGGATTATATTTTGGATTGTAAGTGTGCTTTTCTTTTCTAATAAATGTATTTTTTGAAGTTCTTGAGGAAGAGAAGCAGCGAGTGTTGTAGTTGTTTTTTTATTGTAGTAAGGGAAACTGGAATAGGTTCCATATTCATTGTTTTCAAAGCATTGTGGAAACAGCCGTGTACGGAAAGCAGATTTCCTTGTGTTTTATGTGTGTGTGTTTTTGTGCGTTTCTAGTGGTGAGTTTTTATACTATCATGTGGTTAGGAATTAGAGAATAATTTTATTTTCTTCGATTTTTGAGAGATGGTGAACAATAGTCGAGTGGGGATGGTGGCAAGGCGGTTTAGGGGTCCTAGTGGCGGTGGAGGTGGTCGGGCCATGTCGGGGGGTGCGGGCGCCCATGGTCTTTGTTGAGAAGTGTTAACTGGGGTTTGCCACTAGCGGTGAAGTATCTTAGTTGTAGCTCTGTGGCACACAATGATGTAATTGTCAATTATTGTTTGTTGTAACTTGCTTTTTTAGTCTATGTGGTATGAGTTGCTGCTATTGATTTAGTTATTTGTTTTGTTTGAAGAATTGGATTGGATCTTTGTATTTTTATTTTTTTATCATATATTTTGTGCTTATTGCTATTGGGAAATGGTGAACAATATTCTGGGGGGCTTCAAATTTTTTGGGGAGGTAGGTAGGCTAGGCGGTTGGGAATGGTCGATGGGTGGCTTACGGGAGCTGACGGCGGTAGTGGCGGCCGAGCCAGGTCGTGGCAGGGGCGTGCATTGCCATGGTGGTGGGGGCAGCGGCAGCAGGGCAGTCGCCGTGTGCTCGGTAGCATGTCATTGGAGCTCTGTGGCCACGGCAGCGGCCACGGAGCTCCGGCAAGACCCTACCAAGCACGCGGCGGGGGTGGTGGGCGGCGGTGGCGCGTGGTGCTGGAACATGCTTGCCTTATTGAATCATTGCATTTGTTTTATTTTATTAGTAAATGCAAGACATAAGAGGATGTAACTCTGTATTATTCTGTGTTGTAATTGAGTCATTGGAATTTTTTTTTATTTATCAGAGCTGCTGCTATTGTTCTATTTTGGTTTTGTTTGTTTGGAGAATCGGATGGTAGCGTAGAACTTCTGATTAGAAATTTGAGAAGAAATTTATTTTTCCGATGGAGTGATGGTGAAGAATGGTCCGGTGGGTTTAGAAAAGAAAAAATAGGGGGAGGAAGGCAGGCCAGGCGGTGAGGATGATCGAATGGCGGTTTAGGGGCCCTGAAGCGGTCGAGGTGGCCGGGCCTGGTCGGGGCAGGGGCGCCCATGGTCTTTGTTGTGAAGTGTTTACTAGGGTTTGCCACCAGCAGTGAAGTATCTTTGTTGTAGCTGTGTGGCACATAAGTCTATAACTGCCAATTATGTTTTTTGTTGTTCCGGGGGGCTTAAAAAATTTTTGGGGAGAAGTAGATAGGCCAGACGGTTGGGAATGGTCGATGGGCGACTTAAGGGAGCTGGCGGTGGTAGCAACAGTCGGGCCAGGTCGGGGCAGGGGAGTCCATGTTCTTTTGTTGAGAAGTGTTAACTGTGGTTTGCCGCCAGCGGTGTAGTATCTTTTTCTTGTAGCTCCGTGGCACCTAAAATTGTAACTATGAATTATGAGTTTATTTTTTTAAGTTTATTTTACAAGATGCTGCTAATGATTTTACTTGTTTGCTTTTTTTTTGGGAAATGTTGAACAATGTTCCGGTGGGCTTAAAAATGGAGGTTGGTGTGGCAACCGTCAACGCGCTTATTGGGGAAATGGCTTATTGTGGTGGCGTAGGACAGACATGTATGTAAAGCAATATAGACGCAATAGTGTTGCATTAATCGTTGTAACCGGCTTATATTTTGATTGTAATTTCTATTTTTCCTCTATTAAATGTATTTTTGTTATATGGGAAATGAATGAGTAATCGTATTTTGTGCCTCGTATTTATCGCGGCGTCTTTTTATTTGCAGGCCACGCGTAGTTCATGGATCTTGACTGTTCGTTTCTATCTTCTCTACTCCGTATCTTCCTAGGATGGCCTATTTAAGCCGCTTTGGTATGGTTCTATTCTGCTCATTCCACACCTTCTTCATCCAAGAACTAGACATTCATCTTCATCGCCCTGGTGCTCCTTTGACATCTCGGCAGCAGCACTGGCGATGGGAGAAGGCCTTCAAGATTGGCTTTGTTTCGTGTTTGGGGTGTAGCAATGGCTGCTTGTGCTAGGTGCTAGTGGAAGTTTTGCGAAGATAGGGAGGATCACCGCCATTGGTATGCCATGGGGTGTTGATTACCGTTTGTAATCCGCCATCTCATTTTTTTGTTAAATGTGCCTGTGTGCAATGAGCTTTGATTTGATTTATCTAAAAGGTCTTTATTTTGTTTGTTTGTTTTTTCCTAGCGGCTTTTAGTAATTATTCGTTATGTACAGGAGCAGATTCTGAGGGCACTGCTAAATATGAACGCTCTTCAGGTTTTGATGACGATCCTAAGACAAAAGCGCCACCTGATTATGTCTTATCATGTATGACTATTCTATCTAAAGAACAACAGGAGGAGGTAGATGGACTTATCAATTGGCTGTTGTAGGAGCAGCAGCCAATGTGTCGTTCAGTTTTGCTGTTTTTTTTATTATTAGTAAGGATAAGGATAAAGATAAGTGTAAAGATTGTCCTTTTGTCACTACTTTCCCCATGTGTTGCTGAGTGTTGCTGCAGTAGTGGTGAATGAGACCGTGATGTATGGAAATGCAATATACATAATTTGTTGTTTTACACATACATGTAAACTTCGGTGTGTTCACTACAACTGCAGCAGTGAATTATATCGTGTTGTTCTGTATTTTTTGTTGCCGCAGTAGTGTTGAGAAAGTGATGTATGTAAAAACAATTTTACATAGTTGTTCTTTTCTACACGATATGTAAGTGCTCTATGTTGAGTATTGTTATGGTGATTCCTTACGTTTGTAATTACGTCTCTTTTTTTCCTTTTCTTGTGTTTTCTCTTATTATATGTATTTTTCCTATCTGTTCTGTCTTGTAATTGTGTTGTTTTATGTTTGTAACTGTCCCTTTTTTTAATGTTTGTTCTTATATGTATGTTTTCTAGTGTTCCATAGTAATAGAAAACTGTCAACTTTTCATTTACTCTGAGGGTTGTATTTTGTGCCTCATGTTGACGCTCCTTTTTTCACGCTGGGCTATCGTGGCTTAATTCACAGATTTTGATTCTCCATTTCCCTTTCTTACTGTCTATGGTTGGGCTATTTAAGCACGGCCTTTGGTGCGCACCTGCTGTTCTCATTCCACTTCTCCTTTGTCCAAAAAAATCCTTTTCAATATAGCTGATGTGCAGAGATGCAAATCTCTTGTTTTGTAGTCAGGGGGGTTGTTCTAGGTGCTAGTGGAACTTTTGCGAATGAGAGGTGATGGCCATGATGGGCAAGACAGGGTTGCTGATTACATTCATGTAATCAAAGCATCTATGGTTGGACATTGCTTGGCTTCATTGCAGCCACTGGGATGCTTGTGCTGATGTTGCCATCAAAGCATCTTTGGTGGCAACGTTCAACAGGGTGGTAGAGTTTGCTTCTGCAATACATAATGCGCCCGACCATCCTTCTCTCTCCTGAAGTAGTTCGTGCGATGCACCTGTTCCACTGCTCCCCATACATCTCTGTTCACCATTTGAAGTGCACCAATATGTAAGATGATGCATAGTGGCTAGATCGCTTGTGGAGGTTTCGCGATACATCTCTGTTATTGTACACTCACCAGTCTGTAGAATTGTAACTTACTGAAGTTTTTTTATTAATAAAGATGGTCTTGTATAAATTTTTACCTCCTGTGATTTTTTGTTGTAACAGTGATTTGTGTTCATTTGTAATTTTTGATTTTATAACTGCGATATATACTTTGTTGTTTCTCATTTGTTTTCTTATAAATTGGAACATTTTTTGACTGTTTTGTAAGTTGTTGTCTTTGGACCTTGTAACTTGGAGCTTCACTCGATTGTAACCCTTGTATTGGTACATAATGCGTGAATCAGTGCTATAGAAAGTGACAGTAATATGAAATTGATTTCCAAGTGGGATGTTAGTTTTGTCTCTCGTTGTAACTTTGTTTCTCATGGGGTTTTGCTTTTTATATTACTGCTGTTCAATCTTCCATCCGTACCAGCAGTCTTTTCAATGAGTCATCTATGAATGTACTAACTCCGTTTTTTATTTTTTATTTTTTATTTTTTTAGTTATTAGCTTTTATTTTATTAGTGAGGAGAAGTTTGAAGTTTCCATGTGCTGTCCAGTCTTGCAGCAGTAGCAGTTAGAGGCAGTCATTTATTAGTCTTTAATGAAAATTGAGTTGACAGAGTTGTTATTTTAAAACATATGTTCAACTATGTTTTTTGTGGTTTTATAATTGTTATATGTTTTTGTTTCTCTTTTAAATTCTTTTTCCTTATGTTGCTCTCAGAATTTGGTCTATTTAAGCAGGGCCTGTGGTGTGCATCTCTTGTGCTTATTCCACTCCTCCTTCGTCTAAAAAAATCCCTTTAGCAATATAGAATATAGAGAAAGAATTTTTTTAGTCAAGCTTTTGTTGCTAGATCTAGGTGCTATTGGAATTTTTGCGTTTGAGGTTGTATGGATGTTTTGGTGAAGCTTGGGTTGGTGATTACATTCTTGCAATTAAGGCATCTTTGGGTTGACATTGGCAGGATTGATCGTTGGCGCTGTGTCTGTGATGGCTTTGTTACCATGTAATCACCAATGGAGGATCTGATGATCAGGGCCAGGACATTTCCCTATAAGAACACCTATGGCACCTGGTCATGCTTGCTCTTCTGTTGTAATGATGGCAGCTCTCCTCTCCCACGGTTCCCCTTCTTTTTCCTTGGCCTCCATGGTTTGGTGACGTGCTGGTGGGAGTTCTGTGAGGTTTTTAATCTCCATTGATGCAACTTGTTGAGATGCTACTGAATGTTTTGGCTCGCCATCAATCGATTATGGTTTGTAGTTGTACTGAACGTGTGTTTGTTATTGTACATATTTTCTGTATTTTTAGACATTTCTTGTAGTCTGCATTGTTTGTTTCTTCTTTGTTTCAAATATTATGTAATATGAATGTTTAAAAATTGTGTTCTGTGTAAATGAGTAGTTGGGTTCTTTATAAGTAAGTGAGCAGCAGTCTGTAACTTAGTTTGTTGGGGTGATGTTTTTTTGGGTAGTTTTGTTTTCTTTTCTTTTATAAAGGAAATTTATGAACATATCATTTTTTGTTGCTCTTTTCGATGTGTTGTTAAGTGTTGCAGTAATAGCAGCATTCATTGAGTGTCACGCACTATGCACTGCTTTTACTTAATGTACGCAGATGTGGTTTGTTTTTCTTTTCTTTTTTGTTTTATTATAAATGAAGATGAGGATTTTAAAGTTTGGATCTGTCACTGTTTTGAATGTGTTGTTTATTCAATTACTAGCTGTTTTTTGTTTTTGTATTTATTTTATTATTAAGGAAGAATTGTCATTGTTTCTCTCAGGTTGCTCAGTCTTGCAACGATAGCTTTGTTTTTTTTTTATTTTTAAATTAATGTATATTGAGAGGATTCACTTTTTTGCCAATGTTTTGATATGTGTTGTGTAGTATTGCAGCAGTAGGATCAGTGAATGACTCATTTATGTATGTACTAAATCCATGTTGTTTTTCTTTTTTGTTTCCTTTTTTCAAGTAGTACAGAAAAGTTTGGCTATTTTAAGCAGTGTGCCTGTGCACTCTTGTGTCCATTCCACTGTTTCTTCCTCCAAATAAACAAAATCCGTTTAGTTATAGTGACACAAATCTCTAAAGGTAGTGAGCCGTCTTTATCGGCATGGTGCTGTTAGGATCATTTATGCGCAGCAGTTGCTCCTGGATCTTGTGCTAGTGGAAGTTTTGCGATTGAGTGGGGTTGGGCGGTATGGGCAAGCTTTGGCTGCTAGTTACATTCATCTAGTTGAAGCTTCTGTGGTGTGGGATGTGGTGTGCTTCATTGGCGATCCTGGGCTGTTGATGGCTACCATACCATCAGAGCATCAATGGTGGATCTGATGAGCAGTGCAAAAAAAGTATTTTTCTGGATGAACTGCCGATGCGGTTCTCACACATTTTGTCTGCATATGAACTGTGAAGAGACGCACCGCCTCGCAAAACTTTCAGTGCCATGTGACTGGGATGCTTTTTCTTCCATCTCCTTGCATCTTTGTTGATTTGTTGTATGAAATTCTGCAAGGTTGTTTGAAGTGCTTGTTTTTTCAGAGAACGTCCTGGATACTTTGTGGCATTCATCAGGGTCCTTGCAACAGTAGAGCACCTTAATGATTGCAGATCTTTTGTTGGGCTGCATACTCGACATGTTGTTGTTATTGTATATGCAGTCGACTGTTTATAATTTGTGATGTAAGTAGTTTGAATCATGAGATGTAATTGTTCTGTATTTCCTGTTGTAACTCGTGTATTTCCTAGGGAAATGGAGTTTTTCTATCAGAATTTTTTTTGTTTTTGTGTCATGTACTTGGTTTGTAACTCCTTTGTTTTTCTAAAATATATTGGTGTCTCTGGTTCTTTTTAAGTTATTGCATTTCGGTCTTTTAACTGTTTGTGATAGTCTAGGACTGTAAATCATTGGTTCCCTATGAAGTGGAGTTGTGTGTTTTCAAATTGTTGCTTTTGCAGGTTATTTTGTTTTTTTTTTTCTAGTTTTAGCTGTGTAGCACTCTATAATGTAACTGTGTGTTTTATTAGGTTGTAATTCATGATGTAACTAAGAAAATTCAAACTCGATGCATGTTTTAAATTTTGGATCATCTTTTTTACTTGTAGCTGGTTGTTTTGTTGTGTTGTATCCTGATGTGTATCTAGGATGTAACTCCTGAATATTCATAATATGCTATAAGTGGATCGATGTTTTAAATGTTGTATTAAGTTTTGCTATGTAATGTTTCTTTTTGTTTGTTTGTAATTCTATTTGTATTTGTGGTGTATCCATGGTTGCAATTCAGTCAGTAACTTTGAATATTTGTAACACAGGCATACATGTGTCTTTGTAACAGTGGTTTTTACTCTGAAAATTGAGCCATGCTGTAGTTTTATTTGTTTTGTAAACTATTTTTTAATGATGATGATGATGATGATGATAATAATAATAATAATAATAATAATAATAATAATAATAATAATAATAATAATAATAATAATAATAATAATAATAATAACAACAACAACAACAACAACAACAACAACAATATCGTGCTCTTACGGCGCACGCGCACGAAACAAGTGGCACGCGGGCCTCTCTCGTGTTCGGTGCGCGTGTTGTGTTTTGTTGGGGACAGTCAATGCTGGAATCATGGATGGAATTCTAATGGTGGCATGTAAGGACGTCTTTATTCGAAGCAATTTCAATTCCAATTCAACCTCGTAACTATCCCCCGTTCATCATCACAGCTATTTAACATGGGGATCCATTTGTATCATCAGTCTACCTTTGGTTGCTCTAACTAGGGACAACTTGAAATCATAGCTACACAGTAAAGCCAGCAGACCGATTGAGTAGCCATTGCCATGAGCTCCTTAGAAGATTCTGATGCATAGTTTTCCACTTTCAAACACTATGTCCACTCGAGGACGAGGTGGATGAATCTGTCCACCAACAAGGATCAACCTGGCTGGAGCGGCGGTGAAGTAGGGTTCTCTATGACCCTAGCAATGCAAGGTCACGAGGATTCTCAAAGCTTGCGGTTGCCCGACAGCTAGTCAAGATCGAGTACAAAGGTGGCGACAACAGGACCTTCACCATGAATCAAGCCATGGACATCCTTGGGCGACCAGGAAGGTGTTCGTGATGTCCTCCGCGGCTTGCTGAGGACAGTCATGCCACTATAGGAAATCAACATCACGGCATGGCAGTGGGAGGACATCCTCCCCGAAGCTATTGTTCCTCATTTTGTTGCCCTTACACGGGAGTCTTGCCAGGATGGTTGCGTCAGCCAAGCGATAATTGTGCTCGTGGTCGAACAAAAGATCAAGTTCATTGCGTCCATGGCGCTCTTGACGCTGTGCATGGAGGCGCCGCCATCTAGGCTGTCAGGACTATAGTATCTGCCTGGAGGATGAAACATCTAATCATGCGGTAGGCCATGCTGTGGTTGTGCCCTGCTGCGGCCACGTATTCCACCAGAGTTGTATCACCGAGTGGTTCGATAAGCAATGCAGCTGCCCGTTGTGCCGATGCAATTTGTCTTTATATCTTAACCCGGCAGTGCAGGGCTACCTATCGCACTTCACCGATGTAGATGCTTGATGTGAATGTATTCTCGAATTATATAAGTTTATGTTCAAAATCTTGTTACTGTTCAACTTGCTCTCAAGCATATTATTGGATCTATTGTTTGTAAATCGTTGTATTTTCTATTTTTAATTGTCTAGTATGTGCTGTTGTAGTTACTTTCTTTTTTGTGAACTGAAGTTGTGTGATTGAAATTGTTGTGTTTGTAAGTGGTTGTTTTTTCGACCATTTAACTGTGGAGCATTGTATGCTGTAACTTCTTTTATCGTGTTGTAATTTGCTCTGTGACTCAGAAAATTGAAACATGCTGCAACTCGATTAGTGCTTTTAAATGTTTTGTCAACTTTTACATTGTAACTACACGCTTTCTTTTTGTTGTAACTTGTTGTGTACATATGTTGTAACTCTGACAATTCAAAAATGAGTGTCTCGATCGATGGTTTAAATCTTGTATTAGTTTTTACTATGTAAGTGCTTCTTTTTTGTTTGGTTTGTAACTTTGAATTATTGAAACATGCTGTAAGTGCGTCTTTGTAACAGTGATTTATACTCTGAAAATTCAAACAATAATGTGTTTTTGTTGTTTGTAATTTTTTTTGTAAGTCTGTAGTAACTTGATCTTTATTTTTAAACTGTGTATTTTTATTCATTGTGTCCCTGTTTGCGACACAGTAAAATGCAAGACCCAAAAATTAAAAATGGATGAAAAAAAAGAGAACGTTGATCTAGTTCACACGGTCTTCATTTTTTCAAACTAATGCTCGTTTCCACTACAACTGTATTATTTTACGAGGCTTAATAGTTCACTGATACAAATGGTCTTACTTAGTATTTACCGCTTAGACTCCCTGAATTCCCGATGGACGTGTATTCATGTACACATACGGTCCTCATTCGCACTGGTTTCAAGTGAGCTGGAGCGACAGCACAGCGGCTATTTAAATGAACCCATACACCGCAGTGTTCTTCCAAACAGTTTTCATATAAAAAACCCGGCAACATCCACACTCATTTGTAGCACACACCTATTTCGCCAGCATGGGTTCCTTAGGTGATTCTATAGCCAAGCTTGCAAGGGACGACGATGGCAGCGCTCGTCCAGCCGGTGAAGATCCGGCTGAAGGAGACGAAGGATGAGGCGAAGAGGAACTAGGAGCGCCACTTCCGTCTCATCAAAGACAATCAGTTAGCAGTGGAAATCCTGCATGCCACATTCAACAAGTTGGATGATGTGGTTAGTCTTCTGGGGCTCCCTCGCGTTGATTGGCCATGCAAAGAGAACGTTACAAACTATGCAGTGTAGTTGAAAGCTATTGCAGCTGTGCCGGGAGATCCCACCGGCTCGCTAAACGCACCTCCAGAAGATGACAACGTCGATAGCGATGATGGCGCGGAGTAGATTTGCATCACATTTTGTCTATCATTTATATGTTTTTTTGTTTTTTTATGTTTGGATTCCATGTAACATGTTGAACTATGTATGCTTCATTGGAGTCAGCCTCGTGTACCCATCTACTGGTTGTTATGTTTTTTATGTGAGTTCCTATGGTTTTTTTATATTATTATTAAATTTATTTATGTTTCTTTTTATTTTTCTTTGAAAACACCAATACTTGCATGTGTTACGTATTGACTACTCCTGAGCTCACAAGGTTGCTATGTCAATGAAAATGTGCAAGAGTTATAGCTTGAGCCGGCCATGGGGCTTTAAATAGAAGCCCCCATCAAATAGAGCGTTATACCCCTTCACTGGGCATAACGCGGGCTAACCGGATGCTGTAGTCCAACAGACCGACGCAGCACCGGATGCTCCGGTCGTGAATACCGGACACGTCCGGTCGGCATACCGGACATGTCCGGTAGCCCCCGGACTGCCACGTGTCCAGTTCAAACCATCATAGCCATTGCTACTTAGTCTACCGACGACCGGACGCTCACACCGAACGTAGAAACACCGGACGCAGAAACTCAATTGACTGGACGCTGCACCGCCGAGTCCGGTCGAGTCCAGTAAGGCACCAGGGCCGACTGGATGTGTCTGTTAGAAACTGACTGGACGCTGAGCCTCAGTGTCTGGTCGAGTACAGTAAGCATCCACTCATGATCGGACGCGTCCGGTCATACCGGACTGGATGCTTCCAGCGTCCGATCAATAGATCTGTCGAACACTGCTTTTCTCATTCATATCGGACTTGTTCGGTGTGGTGACCGGACGCGTCCGGTCGCTGAGTCTGTCGCCGAATACCGGACGTGTCCGGTCATCATACTGGACGCGTTCGGTCACTCTGTAACCAGCGCGACTAACTCCTCTTCGACTCTATCTTCTTCACCCTTGCTCAAATGTGCCAACCACCAAGTGTATCACCTTGTGCACATGTGTTAGCATATTTTCACAAACATTTTCAAGGGTGTTAGTACTCCACTAGATCCTAAATGCATATGCAATGAATTAGAGCATCTAGTGGCACTTTGATAACCGCATTTCGATACGAGTTTCACTCCTCTTAATAGTACGGCTATCGATCCTAAATGTGATCACACTCGCTAAGTGTCTTGATCACTGAAACAAAAATGGCTCCTACAATTTTACCTTTGCCTTGAGCCTTTTGTTTTTCTCTTTCTTCTTTTTCAAGTTTAAGCATTTGATCATCACTATGCCATCACCATTGTCACGATCTTTGCCATTGCTTCATCACTTGGAGTAGTGCCACCTATCTCATAATCACTTTGATAAACTAGGTTAGCACTTAGGGTTTCATCAATTAACCAAAACCAAACTAGAGCTTTTAATCTCCCCCTTTTTGGTAATTGATGACAACCCTTTCACAAAGATATGAATTGAGATTTAATTGAATTCATGTTGCTTGCCCAAGCATATTTACCATGTGTAAAGGATATGGACAAGTTTCATGAACTCCATATGGTAGCAATTGCTCCCCCTACATATGTGCTAAGAGTTTGGATTGTAGCTTTGCACATATGCTTAAATAGGAAATGTAGGAGACAATTTCTACCAAATGATGCTAAGGTATAAGAGATGGACCTTTAAAGTGTGATACCAATCGGAGTGCACCAATATACCATCCTTAGCATCATTAGTAACTAGACATACACAAAAACTAGAATACCCCGTGAGATCAACATTACATGCAAGGGTCTAGTTTCCATAGAACGAACATAAGTCTAGTTACTTTAGCCTATGCATGCTAGTTTTTCATTTCATCTTCAAACCTATAACTAGCATACACCACACAAGCATGGATATTGAAATTTAGAACTTGTACCATGCAAGCAAATATATGAAATATTCATTCAAATGCATCATACAAGTTTATGAGCTTGCTCCCCCTACTTGTGTGATCAAAATTTTAATTGATCCCTTTTCTTTATCATATCTCTCCCCTTATGTCAAATACTCCCCTATCACTCATATCTTTGTTTCTCTCCCCCTTTGTCAACAATTAGCACAAAAGGTGAGCTTAAATTATAGATAGGTTGGGGTGAAACCATGTGAAAAGAGGATCATTTTCCCAATTTGGTTCAATCTAGATTACTTGCAAAAGATATTTAACTCGGTTTGATCCAAGGACAAGCTTCTTCACACCTCCAAATAAGGGTTATCTTGTACCATGTTGAGTTAAACACTTATAGCTCATTTTCTAAATCAAACACTAGGTTTACAAGCCCAAAAACATGTCATATGCTACCACTAGATCATTTCAAACATACAAGCAATAGTGGTACCATACAAGCATTAAATTCATTTGATTTTCATGAATGAGTCTAGGATATGATAGGAATGACTAGATGCACTAAACAAGTCCTTAGCAATGGATGGATGACATGTCAATCAACTTTACCTTGCTTGGCTCGAAGGATAGGCATGTCATATAGTGGGGGTGCATCAACACATATTTGAGAAGTCAAGTATGTTCAATTCATTCCTTAGCTTGCAAAACCTCTTCTCATCAAGTGGCTTGGTGAATATGTCGGCAAGTTGATCTTCGGTGCCCACACTCTCTATGCAAATGTCCTCTTTTTGTTGGTGATCTCTTATGAAGTGATGACGGACATCTATATGCTTTGTTCTTGAGTGTTGAACCGGGTTGTTGGTGAGCTTTACGGCACTTTCATTGTCACATAGCAATGGCACTTGCTTGAACTTGATTCCAAAGTCACTCAAGGTAGCCTTCATCCAAAGTAATTGAGCACAACAACTACCGGCCAAAATGTACTCTGCTTCGGCGGTTGAAAGTGCTACACTATTTTGCTTCTTTGATGACCAAGATACAAGTGATCTTCCCAATAGTTGACATGTGCCCGATGTGCTCTTTCTCTCAACTTTGCATCCCGCATAATCGGAAGCCGAATATCCAATCAACTCAAATCTTGCTCCTTTGGGATACCATAATCCAACATGTTGTGTATGCTTCAAGTACCTCAATATTCTCTTTGTTGCCTTCAAATGACTTTCTCTTGGTGAGGCTTGAAATCTAGCACACATGCATACACTAAACATCACATCCGGCCTTGATGCGGTCACATAGAGTAGGCTTCCAATCATAGACCGATACATCTTTTGATCCACCATGTTGCCACTAGCATCACTATCTAAGCTTCCACTTGTCCCCATTGGTGTACTAATAGCTTTACTCTCATCCATTTCAAACTTCTTGAGCATGTCCTTGATATACTTGCCTTGACTCACAAATGTGCCATTCTTCATTTGCTTGATTTGAAGACCAAGGAAGTAACTAAGTTCTCCAATCATGGACATCTCAAACTCACTTGCCATCATCTTGCCAAACTCCTCACAAAATTTTTGATTTGTTGATCCAAAGATGATATCATCAACATAGATTTGCATTAGAAACAAGTCATTTCCAAGCTTCTTGGTGAAGAGAGTGGTGTCAACCTTTCCCATCTTAAATCCCATAGAGAGTAGAAAATCCCTCAATCTCTCATACCATGCTCTAGGTGCTTGTTTCAATCCATACAAAGCTTTTATCAACTTGAACACATGGTTGGGTTTCTTTTCATCTTCAAAACCGGGAGGTTGCTCAACATACACAAGCTCATTGATGTACCCATTGAGAAATGCACTTTTCACATCCATTTGGTACAACTTGATGTTGTGGGCACAAGCATAAGCTAGCAAGATCCTAATTGCTTCCAATCTTGCAACCACGACATATGTTTCTCCAAAGTCAAGACCTTCAACTTGAGTGTAACCTTGAGCCACTAATCTTGCTTTGTTCCTTACTACTATCCCATCTTGATCTTGCTTGTTCCAAAATACCTACTTAGTTCCAATCACATTATGATCCTTAGGCCTCTCAACTAAATCCCATACTTAGTTTCTTGTAAAGTTGTTTAGCTCTTCATGCATAGCATTGATCCAATCAACATCCCTCAAAGCTTCATCTATCTTCTTAGGTTCAATGGATGACACAAATGAGAAATGCTCACAAAATGAGGCCAATCTTGATCTTGTTTGCACACCTCTTGAAATATCACCAATGATAGTGTCCAATGGATGATCTCTTGCAACATTGGTTGGTTGAAGCACTTGCACTTGATTACTAGCATTTGATTGATCACTTGGTTTAGATGATGAACTAGCCATTTGTTGATCTTGCACATTGCCATCACTAGTGCTTGCCTGGATTTGATCATGAGAACCACTAGCTTGCACATTTGAGTTAGAGAGCACTTGGTTCTTGTCATCTTCAACATCAATCACCTCTCTAGGCCTTATATCACCAATGTCCATGTTCTTCATTGTATTGACCAATTGAGTGCCTCTTACATCATCTAGATTCTCATCTTCCTCTTGGGAACCATTTGTTTCATCAAATTCCACATCATGAACCTCCTCAAGAGTACCACTAGCCAAATTCCAAACTCTATAAGCCTTGCAAGTAGTAGAGTAACCAAGCAAGAAACCTTCATCACATTTCTTTTCAAACTTGCTCAATCTAGTGCCTTTCTTCAATATATAGCATTTACAACCAAAAACCCAGAAGTATGCTATGTTGGGCTTTCTTCCATTCAATAGCTCATAAGGTGTCTTTTCCATCATGGGGTGACAATAGAGTCGGTTGCTATAGTAGCAAGCCATATTGATTGCTTCGGCCCAAAATGAATGACTCACATTCTACTCACTCAACATTGATCTTGCCATATCAATCAAGGTTCTATTCTTTCTTTTAACTAGCCCATTTGATTGAGGAGTATACTTGGACGAGAATTGATGTCTAATTCCAAATTCATCACATAACTCATCAATTCTAGTGTTCTTGAACTCACTTCCATTGTCACTTCTAACTTTCTTGATTGTTGTTTCAAACTCATTGTGAATGCCTTTGACAAATGATTTAAATATTACAAACACATCACTCTTTTCAACAAGAAAGAATACCCATGTGTATCTAGTGAAATCATCCACAATCACAAATCCATATTTGTTTCCACCAATGCTAGTGTATGTGGTTGGTCCAAACAAGTCCATGTGCATCAACTCAAATGCCTTGGATGTGCTCATCAAGCTTTTCTTAGGATGTGTGTTACCAACTTGCTTTCCTGGCTTGACATGCACTACATAACTTATCCTTCTCAAATGTGACATCTTTCAAGCCTCTAACTAAGTCATGCTTAATCAATTTGTTCAATTGTTTCATTCCAACATGACCAAGCCTTCTATGTCATAACCAATCCATGCTAGACTTAGTGATCAAACATGTTGACAATTGAGCTTCTCTAGCATTGAAATCAACTAAGTATAGATTCTCATATCTAAATCCTTTGAATATCAAGTTAGAGCCATCTACACTTATGATCTCTACATCATCCACACCAAATATGCACTTGAAACCAAGATCACACAATTGAGATACTGACAATAGGTTGAAGTTCAAGCTCTCTACTAGTAGCACATTGGAAATGCTCAAATCATTGGATATTGCAATCTTACCAAGCCCTTTGACCTTGCCTTTGCCATTGTCACCAAATGTGATACTATCAAACCCATTGCTCTTGTTTTCATTGATTGAATTGAACATTCTTGGATCACTGGTCATGTGTTGTGTGCACCCACTATCAAGCACCCAATGCCTTCCTCCGGCTTTATAATTTACCTACAAAAGAAGATCGATTCGTTTTAGGTATCCAAACTTGCTTGGGTCCTTATAGGTTAGTCACCAAGGTCTTTGGTACCCAAATGGCCTTCTTCTTTGGGCCCACAATTGGTGTACCAATGAACTTAGCCTTCACACCATTGGCATCCTTATAAAGCATGTAACAAGAATCAAATTTGATTGAGGATACATTAGGTAGCTTGTTCTTGTTAGTCTTGCAATTTTGCTCTATATGCCCAACTTACTTGCATCTATTGCAAAACCGACCATTGCCCTTCACAAAGCTAACTTTGGGAGTGACAAAGGCTGCCTTGCCTTTCTTGGGGGTATAGCCTAATCCCTCTTTGTTGAGAGAAAACCTTTGGCTACCCAAGCACTTTAGCAAGCAGGCATCTCCACCATAGGCATTGCCTAAGGCACGAGTGAGCTCATTCACCTCCTTGAGGGTTTCATTTTCCACCATTAGTGATGTATCATTCATAGGTGGAGTGGTAATGGTTGTGCTACAAGAAGTGTTAGTAGGAGAAATAATAATGGGTTCATGAAAAGATTAATCAATAAGATCACATGTTAGTCCCACATCACATGATATGATCATTTGCTCCTTCTTAGCTTCCTCCACTTTGACTTGCTCAATGAGAGAGGAGTGAGCCTTTTCAAGCTTAGAGTGAGCTTTGCCAAGCTTCTCATGGGCTTCCATTAGCCTCTCATGAGTAGCATTGAGCTCATCAAAGGATTGCTCAAGAAATTTTACTTTCTTGCGCAATTCTTTGCACTCCTTTCTCTTCATCTTATTGCAAGCGTGCACTTGCTCACACATGTCCAAGAGCTCCTCCTTGGTGTACTCCTCATCCTCATCATCATCATCATTATCATTCCTACAAGAGTCACTTTCACATTCATCATCATCACTCTCATCATATTTTACCTTGGTAGGCTTTGCCATGAGACATGTCGATGGAGTGTCGAAGATGGAGGGCTTGTTGTTGATGGCGATACTTGCTAGTGCTTTCTTGATAGATTTCTTGCCATCATCACTAGAGTCATCACTATTCGATGAGCCATCACTATCCCAAGTGACTACATAGCCTCCACCCTTCTTCTTCTTTTGGAAGATCATTCTCTTCTCCTTCTTCTCCTTCTTTTCATTCTTATCTTTCTTGTGCTTCTTCTTCTCATCTTCATCATTATCACTATTGTAGGGACAATTTGCTATAACATGATCGGGGCTCTTGCAATTGTAGCATCTTCTCACATATTCTTTGCTCTTGGTGTAATCTCTTCTCTTTCTTGCACCATAGCCCTTCTTCTTCATGAATTTGCCCATCTTGCATACAAATAGGGCCATGGCTTCATCATCAATGTCACTAAGATCATTCATTGTCACTTGATTCTTTCTTGGACTTGCCCTTGTTCTTGGATGATGATGAGCTAGCCTTGAATGCTATACTCTTCTTCTTCTTCTTGTCCTCTTCTTCCTTCTTGTCATCCTTGTCATCCCCCTCCCTTTCCACATGGTATGTCTCTTGTGTCATGATATCACCTAGTACTTGGTTGGGGGTAATGTCCTACAAATAGGGCCACGATCAGAGCCAGAGACAATCACCACCCTCCGCTCGATGATCCTCGCTACTCCAAGCCAGTCTAGGTGGCAGGCAACCACCAAGAGTAACAAGCAAATCTCATTGCGAAACACGAACACCAAGTGCCTCTAGATGCAAACACTCAAGCAATGCACTTAGATTCTCTCCCAATCTCACAAAGATGATGGATCAATGATGGAGATGAGTGGGAGGGCTTTGGCTAAGCTCACAAGGTTGCTATGTCAATGAAAATGTGTAAGAGTTATAGCTTGAGCTGGCCATGGGGCTTTAAATAGAAGCCCCCGTCAAATAGAGCCGTTATACCCTTCACTGGGCATAACGTGGGCTAACCGGACGCAGCACCGGATGCTCCGGTCATGAATACCGGACGCGTCCGGTCGGCATACCGAACATGTCCGGTAGCCCCTAGACTACCACGTGTCCAGTTCAAACCATCATAGCCGTTGCTACTTAGTCTGCCGACGACCGGATGCTCACACCGGACATAGAAACTCAATTGATCGGACGCTGCACCGCCGAGTCCGGTCGAGTCTAGTAAGCCACCAGGGCCGACCGGACACGTCTGTTAGAAACTGACCGAACGCTGAGCCTCAGCGTCCGATCGAGTACAGTAAGCATCCACTCATGATCGGACGTGTTTGGTCATACTGGACCGGACGCTTCCAGCGTCCGATCAATAGATCTGCCGAACACTGCTTTTCTGATTCATACTGGATGTGTCCGGTGTGGCGGCCGGACGCGTCAGGTCAGTGAGTCTATCGCCGAATACCGGACGTGTCCGGTCATCATACCGGACGTGTTCGGTCACTCTGTAACCAGCGCGACTAACTCCTCTTCGACTCTATCTTCTTCACCCTTGCTCAAATGTGCCAACCACCAAGTGTATCACCTTGTGCACATGTGTTAGCATATTTTCACAAACATTTTCAAGGGTGTTAGTACTCCACTAGATCCTAAATGCATATGCAATGAATTAGAGCATCTAGTGGCACTTTGATAACCGTATTTCGATACGAGTTTCACTCCTCTTAATAGTACGGCTATCGATCCTAAATGTGATCACACTCGCTAAGTGTCTTGATCACCGAAACAAAAATGGCTCCTACAATTTTACCTTTGCCTTGAGCCTTTTGTTTTTCTCTTTCTTCTTTTCCAAGTTTAAGCATTTGATCATCACCATGCCATCACCATTGTCATGATCCTCGCCATTGCTTCATCACTTGGAGTAGTGCCACCTATCTCATAATCACTTTGATAAACTAGGTTAGCACTTAGGGTTTCATCAATTAACCGAAACCAAACTAGAGCTTTCAGTGGACCGATTGGAATTCCAAAATGGCTACACGGGAATAAATGTGTGCATAACCTGAGAAACCCACCACACCTCGATGGCATCTAGTAGTGGCTATAAATCTGGAGGCAGTTTGTAGTAGGAGGAACACCTGTTCTTATCTGCTGTGTTGTGTTCTTCTTTTTTCTACTTTGTCTTGTTTCATTTTCCTTTTTTTCTTGATAATGGCTCATAGCAAGCGCCGGAGGGATGGGACTTTAGAGGGTGATAATCCACCTTCCGCTCGAAGGGCAAGAAAGAACAATGCCTTTTTTTGTTCCCATGGCTGTTTAACACTAACCTTTTGAATATATAGTGCTATCTCAGCACGCTGCAGTGCAATGGCTAGTTGCGGAGGAGGCTGGTGAACCTTCGAGCATTGTGCGCGTCATTGAAGCAGATCATGTATCAAAGTTTCTAGAAATCCAGTGGGAGATCCTGAATCTCGTTCATGAGAAGGATGAGGCCACCTGAGAAGTAGCCCCGCTCAAGCTCCAGGTAGATGCCTTGCAGACAGCCCTCTCTGCTTCACAAGAGAGACCAACGTTGCTTCAGGGCTATAGAGGCTGATGCTAGGGTGGCAGGGTAATATTTCTTTTTTTGAAGGTAGTCTGATTCTATATTCACAACTTTATTCTGACAGATTTATGCACTTTTTTAGATTCAGAAGCGCTACTAGCTGCTCTTGGAGGACTGCCATGAGACTCCAACGGGCAACATTTTGTTGCAGTTGGAGCAGTCAACTCTAGTAGTCTCTCTCTCAAAGCTTTTGGAGTAGTAACTCTGAATATGTCGACTTTTAACTGTGTAGCCGTGGCTGCTGTAACTGCGTGTTTTATTCGGATGTAACTCGTGCTGTAACTCTAAATATTCAAACATGCAGAAACTCGATCGGTGGTTGAAATGTTGTTTTCATTTTTTTCTTGTAACTGCCCACATTCTTTGGTTGTAAGGTGTTGTGTATTTGTGCTATAACTCTGAATATTCAAACATGCTAAAAACTCGATCAAGTGGTTGAAATGTTGTTTTTTAATTTTTTAATGTAATTGTTCTCTCTTTTGGGTTGTAAGGCGATGTATATCTATGCTATAAGTCTAGACATTTAAACATGCTACAACTCGGTCCATGGATTAGAATGTTGCAATTGTCTTTTAATACGTAATTGCTTGTTTTGTTTGGTTGTAGTTTTGTATGTATTTGTATTGTAAGTATGGTTGTATTTTTGGCTTGTAACTGTGAATAATTCTGTAATTGCAGACCACACGAGGAGGGTTTAGGCTTTGTGTGGGCCGCTCATGCGGCCCACGCACACTGGATAGGTAGCGTGCGGGCCGCTCCTAGTGGCACGCTGACGCACACATACACAATGAGTTGTGAGTCAGTAGTGATTTTGTTTGTAACTGCCAGCTTTCAGCCGGTTGTAATTCGATGTGTATGTGTGTGCAACTCAGAACATAAACAATCGTGTGCTTTTGTTTTTCTTTTTTTTAATAACTTTTTGTTTTTTATTTGATTCATAGATATCTGGGTATTTTTTGAGCTGTATTTTGTTGTGGAATTTGTTTTTAATTTTTATTGTGTATCTATCTACAACACAGTAAAACGTAAAGATCAAACAGGAAAAAAAACAACAGACAAAAAAATAATAATCGCAGCCCGTGGGAAGGGGTTTAGGCCTTGCGTGGGCTGCTCCCTGTGGCCCACGCGCGCTGGACAAGTAACGTACGGGCCGCGGAAACGCACATATACAATGTTGTAAATTGATGTATGTTTGTTTGCAACTCAGAAAATAAAATGACTGTGGTTTTGTATTTTTGTTATCTTTTTGTTTTTTGATTTGATTCCTAGATTTCTGGGTAGATTTCGTCCTGTTATATGTCATAGAGATTTTGTTTGTAACTGCCTATATTATTTTTGTTCCTTTTGTTGTTGTGTATATGTCTGCAACACAGTAAAAAGAAACATGAAACAGGTAAAACATAGCAGAATAATATCAGACAGAACAAAAAAAGCAACAACAGACACACAAAATAGTAATCGTGGCCCGCACAAGGTGGTTTAGGCGCGCGTGGGGCGCTCTGGACAAGTCGCGCGCGGGCCGCTTCATCTGCTCCCACGTCGCGCGCGCGCTGTCAGGGGGATGTGTGCAATCGCTATTCAAGCTGTGCACGCGCACAGAATAGTCACTCCCTTTATACATATATAGAATAAATAAAAAATATTCTATACATTTTGAATTTGAATGAATACATAAAAAAGGAAAATTTAAATGGAAAATATTTTCACATGCAGTGGCTAAACCAAACCGCTAGTGTAAATATATCTTCACTGATGGTTGGTTTGAACAGGCGCCTGTCGAAAGCATTTGTACAGGCGGTGGCTAACCCAAACCACCTGTACAAATGCCTGCTATATATATCCCCGCGCCAGAGCCTCTAGAAATTTGAAGTCTGGCGGCGCATTCTTCTTCCCCGAGACGCCGTTAGGTTGCCCAATTTTCCAACGCTACCACGCCGCGCGTGTGCCACCATCCCACCAGCGTCATCCCCGCATGTGCCGCCATCTCGGCCGGTGCCCACCTCGGAGACCAGCTGTCTTGGCCAAAGCCCTGCCTCGGATTCACCTGCACCGCCTTCCCGCCTGCGTCGCCTAGCCCCACCATCTCGGCCAGAGTCTGCCTTGGAGCCCCGCTGTCTCGGCTAGAGCCTCGCCACGGAGGTCTCATACATCTGCCTGCCTCAGAGCCCTACCGTCGACCTAACTCGGAGCCCCGCCGTCTCACCGCACCCATCCTCAAAGCCTGTTTGCACCACGACAAGCTTCCCCATCGGAGCCCACAGCGAGGACCACCGTTCTCTAGGTCTACCGCGCATGCCATCGAGGTCCGCAGCTCACCATTCTGTTCTCCTGCCACGCCACTAGCTGGATCAGCTTCTTTGCTCGATAGGTTTTGGTGGGCACCTTGTTATCCTTTGGGTATGTGTCAGCAAGGACACTTAAGAGCTCATTGAAGCTAGTGTCGGACCAGCCATGCCGAGCCTTCAACACCAGTATCCGGAGGTTAAAACGTAGTGCCATCCTAATGCTTCGGACAGTTCTTATAGAGCGGATCAATTGTCGCTTGCTTCATCTCTCTGAAATTCTCCAGCCACCTTGGCTCCCAAACAGAATGTCGTCGTGGTCAAGGCAGTTAGCTATTTCCTCAAAAAGCTCTACATCCTCTAGGTCCCTCAAAGTAGCCTCCTCACCATCCCCACCACCATCATTATCTACCATGTCTTGGAGTAAATCCTCCAGCATGATGTAATCATGAGCATTGTCAGTCGCCAGCTACTGCTGCTGCTAATAATGATGAGGCAGGTTGTCCTACAGGGTCTGCATTGACCGTTGTCAATGACGAGTTCCCTCTAGATGCACCGCCACTCGCATCTACTTTTTCACCTGTGAAAAGTCTAGACCAGTGTAATCCTTGATGAAACCAAACCTAGTCAAGTGAGATTGCACCACGCTGTCTTCAGTGGGCTCTCATGTTCATATAGTGAGAACACAGACATATGGTTGTCAGTCCGATTTAGACTCTCATGGTGAGTTTTCGCAGCGGCAATAAACTTCCTCACATGAACCAGGTACCACGGATCTAGTCTTGACCACCAGTACATCCATTTGGACCTATTGTCCCATACTTGCAAACCTTCCACAAGTAGCGACAAAGAAGAATAGATCTAGAGCTAAAGAAATAGCAGTTTTCTCTCTCCTCCATGAAAAGGTGGTTCTAGATTTAGATATAGAGACCCAAATGATGAAGAGAGAGGAATAAGGTTTGGAGAGCGTGTATCTAACTTTTGCAATGTCCTCCTTGAACAAACTAAGAGCAAAACTTCCCCCTAGATTTTGCTCAATTTTTAGGGTTTTGGATCTCAAAACCCTAAAAATTAGAAGTGGAGCCACAAGGAAGAAGAAATGGGGGCGGCGGCTAGGCACATTTATAGCCACGACAATAATGGAGGCAGGCATTATAAGGAAAACCACCTCCATTAATCACATATTAATGGAGGTAGTTATTATAAACTAGTCACCTCGGTTAATGGCTTAACGGAGGTAGTCGCATTAAGTTGACTGCCTCGGTTAATACCTATTAACCAGGGTGGTTATGCTACGTCGTCTGCCTCCATTAATACATTAACGGAGGTGGTTGTTATAAGCCAATCGCCTTAGTTAATGGGTGATTAACCGAGGCAGTCACATTAAGGCGACCGCCTCCATTAAGCATTAACCGAGAAGGCCGCTCAGTCGGCCGGCCGGCCAGGGAATAACCGAGGTGACCAACCTAGATGCTCGCCTCTGTAAAAAAAGGGTGACGCCACCCAAAATAAATCATGTTGTAGTGACTCCAAATGACACTTAAAACTAGTCCATCCTTAACTTTGTCATCCATTCTTTGGAAACCAAAATGAATTCCATCAATAGGATCATGAAAAACACATGTTAGTCACATTAATTGTGTCTTCATCAATCACTGAAACCAAATTAGGGACCTAGATTCTTTCATACATCTCTACCACTCATTAGCTTCCCACATTTATATTATGCACTTAGGTTTTTTTTTATAGTGGAAGGATTTATTAATTCCTTGTTATTACATCAAGATGATAAAACAAAAATGAATTCACTTCCAGCTTTTGCCTAAACACAAAGCCAAAGAGAAAAAGCCTGACACTCTAATGGCCATCAATTCTGAGACTAAATCGTCACCCATATGCCATGGAGAAAAAGTCCATAGCTGCTTGCATTAATTATTGCATTGCCTTCAACACCAAAGCCCGTGCGTAGGCCTTTTGGTGGATAACCCATGCATGGAGCCAATGGATTACTGAATAAACCACCTGCAAGGGAGAATAAAGAAGTTTTTTTTTCTGAAGACCAAATCATTTCTACATAACCAAACCAACCAACAAGTAGCTGCTGCACCCAGCATAATTATAGGTTTGAGATCCTTCTGAAACCCTCGAAGCCAACCTCCAAAAAGATGGGAATGCTACGAGGTTTGGGGAGATTTAACACAACTTGTATGCAACCTCATAGTACCCGTGTAAAGCGGCAGTTCAAAATAAAAGGTGCTTAATTGTCTCATTCTTATGAAAAAAGCAACACTTCTCATTGCCTTGCCAATTGCATTTTACTAAGTTGTCTTTTGCTAAGATAAGCCCCCTTCGAAGGTACCACATAAAAATCTATATCTTCAGCGAGGCCTTTGTTCTCCATATGATTTTGTTTAGGTTTGGAACATCTCGATGGATTACAGCTAAATAATGTGACTTCACCAAGAATTAGCCTTTTGGGTCCAAATTCCAGTAGAACACATCTTGTTCATGAGTGAGCCTTAGATTAGCAATGTGAGGAAATAGATCATTCCAGGATGTTAATTTAGGGCCAATCAAATCATGTCTCCATGAGAAAAGTACTAGTAGTGAACTAAAAACCTCAGCTATAGTTTGTTGCTTGTGTCTAACGATGTTATAAAGGCAAGGACATTATTCACTCAGAGGTGAATTTCCAAGCCATTTGTCCACCCAGAACCGCACTTGGGAACTATCTTTAATTACAAAGGAGCCAAATCAAAGGAAATCATGTTTGACCTTCATGGGACTTCTCTAGAAATGTGAATCCACACTTTTCCAATAAACATGGGATAACAATTTTGAGTCTAAGTACTTATTCCTGATTATTTGTTGCCAAATCCCTTCCAGTTGTCAGCAGCTTGAACAACCATTTGCTTAGGAGTGCAATATTCTTCAATTCCAAATCATGGATTCCTAGCCCCCTAGGTCCTTAGGTTAGCACAGTATGCTCCACTTGGCAAGGTGATACTTCCTTTTTTTGGTTGTCACTTTGCAAAAAAAGCTAGGTCTAAAATAATCTAACTTATTAAGCACCTCTCTTGGGATTGCAAAGAAAGATATCATATACATTGGAAGACTACTTAGAACTGAATTAATCAATGTTAGTCTTCCCCCAATTGATACATGTTTCCCACTCCAGCTGCTCAATTTCTTCTCAAAACATTCTTCCACCTTATGCTAGTCTATGTTCCTTAGATTTTTAAAGTGAATCAGAATTCCTAGAAAAGTCCCTAGAAAGTTTTCATATTTACATTCAAAAAGCTTGGTATTGTTGACACCAGAAGTGGCAAATGAGTATACCGCAAGCGTAGGGTTGTCAATGTAGCTTTCACCAGGAGTATTCTAGGTATCGTATTTCCACGAGGAATGTGAAGTGAACTAACTAAGGATCATGACCATCCTATGATGATACAAAAGAGCCTATGGAACTTGGGTTGAAAGGTTCCAGATAGTAGAGATATCCGGTAAAGATAGTAGTTATAAAGGGTTAGTCACCCACCCGCTTACAAGAGGTGATAGGCAAGACAATAGGGAATGAAACCCTACCCAAAGCAGCTATCTTGTTGTATTGAGGCCCTACCTTTTAAGAACTTGTCTTACACACATGGTGGACTACAAAGGCTAGACAGGGCTGTCACCACCTGCTAGCTACCACAAACTATCCATGCGACTAAGCGATCTACATAGGCAAGATATAGTCTAGACACCATGTCTACACTACACTTACTACTCTATCCTTCATGAGAGATTAGAGCACTCTACTAAAGTAAAGCGATGTATAGGTAAGAACGCTATATAACTACTAGCAAAGACAGAATATCATATACTATAAAGAACTCGGATGTATTACTTACTAGAAGATAGCATCCACTGAGCTACACCTTGGAGAAGACTCCCGATAGGCTCAGGGCTTTCTCCTAAAGACTTTCCTCACTCTCTCCCCTAATTGCACAGAACTACAACAGAGCTTCGCTAAAAGCTACTAGAGAGTGGTTTACTCTAATGTCTCATGAATGAGAGTGAAGTCTAGGGGGTATTTATAGCTGGAGTGAGGGGTAGTGCCACGTTAGTGATCTAGGTGACTTCTCCTCCTAGCCCTTGGATCCCACCAACCTTGAAACGACCCTTGATCAATGGTCTAGATCAAGGGGGATGCATGGGGGCATGCATAGAGGCGATGCACCAAAGTTGAGGTGGTTTAGCCACCTAAGGAGGTCGACCGACCTCCCTATGGTAGGTGGGCCATGCCACAACCTTCTATAGGTGTCCCCATGTGTCATAGTGAAGGTTGGGTACTTTGGTCACGTTGGATGCTTTCGTTGTGGGTCTATGATTCCATGTGCTCTCCTTTCAAGCCAATAGGAGAAGAGAACCTTGGGATCCTATCGACATAGAATTTTTGTTCCGTGCCGAGGACACACGCAGCAAGCCAAAAGGGTCTGCTCGATGGAGCTATAGATCCACCTAGCTTCAGCGCAGGGATGGTCGATCCTGTGCACTCCTCCCGAGACGTGCCAGTCAATTTGACCCTGTAATTGACAAGGAGAGAAAGTTCATCAGTAATTAAGGGCGAAACTTGCCGGTGTTGCCAGACAGTCCCAAATATGCGGCTCTAAGAGCCGATATGAGAGAAGATCGACTAAACAACCGATTCCAGCATATTCATGAGAATAAATCGGTTAAAGCTCATTGGGTTGTATAAGAAGAATCGGTTATCATTCAAGATAAATGTCGTTATTTGAGCATATATTAATCAATGGTAATAAGATGTCAACAATGATTGGGTTATGCTGAACCAATGATTACAAGCAACCGAACTCCTTTTATATAAAGAAACAATTCAACATCACTTAACCATTTAATAAAGATAAATCTAATGAACATGTTAGATCTCATATATCACTATTACTAGTGGGGCATGAGGCAGAATCATGCAGGCCGTAGAAATAACAATAAACTCGATGACCCTAACTCATTACTAATATCAGTGAGGCATGAGGCAGAATTATGCAGGCCATAATACAATAATAAGATCATGGGGCTAACATATCTTTCAACCTATCTTTACTTCAACAGTCTCGGGATGCGAACTATTCGTGAAAGCACTCGATATCGGCTAAAATAGCCGATTCAGGCATAGCGCACAGTTAAAGTCATGCCTTATCAGGAATAGATCTATCAAATAACGATCCCCACTCCATGGTGCTAATAGTGGGGTGTGAGGCAGAATCACATAGGCCATGATAACAGACCATAGAACGGTTCTCACTAGCCAATAAATCTACTCAAGACGCAACATGCTTTAACCGCATGCTATGCACGATCAAGATTGAAGTAAAACAACCGATAAAACGTAACTCATCATTTAAGGTATAGATTAGATCAGTTTTAGATTAACAAACGATGGGCTAAACAAGATATAAGGCCGATCTAGATCAATCTCAATCGAGCAGAGTGATATTGCTGCAATTAGATAAATAATGAAAGCAATAAGCAATATGGGTAACTTAATTAAATCTACCAAAGACTGCCACTCTAAGGTAGAGCCGATAACTTGACCTTGATCTAGTTCATGCAGTGGGGGTCAACTAGATCGATGCAGCCATACTTGAACTAGGCAAGAGTCGATAACTAACTTATACCAGAGTCACAGTGGAGGTCGACCGGATCGATGCAGCCATACGAACAGAGGTATAAGCCATGACGGTACTTACAACAAGCAGTGGAGGTCGATCGGATCGATGCAGCCGTACTTGCTGAAGAACTCGCTGAGATCTACTCTACAACTACTCCTAAGGGGTGGTCGGAGCTGAAAAAGTAAATAACTTGTGTATTGGATTGATTGTTGTTCTTTTACAATGGTCGGGGTTTGGTATTTATACCCGGGCCTTGTGCATGACTCCTGTCTAAGCACGACTCATTACAACTTTTGACTCTAGAGAAAACATTCCTAATTTAAGATAACTTGGACTCTAATCTTTTCCTTTTTGTAGAGTCCAACATGTTTCGTCCTGGCGCTGAACGTAGCCTTTGTCGTTATCCGCTGGCGCTATCTGAAGAAAGTTGATTCTAGTTTTCACATCCAAATCAGCTGGTTCCGATCTGCACGCAATTGATTCCTTGATGACACGATCTTGGGAGCTTTCGAGTCCCTATGACTCTTCTTCCAAATTTTGGTGTAAACACATGCCCCCTAATTTTGGGATAAAAGTAATTTTATTACAAAATTATCGTGTCTGTATCCCTGATTGATCCACAGTCATGGGTAGAGAACCTTGATCTGGGGTCCACTATTTGTCGCCACTTGCATCCACTCATGAGCCTATGCCTCAAAACTTTTTACAAAAGCGTCACTGCTTCATGGGCACTTGGATTCATCTCCCCAGGCTGGCTATAAAATGCCTATCCGAACCTGGCGAAAGCAACTCAACAATTCAGCCATGTTTCTCCTCTACCTGCCTCCTCGAGTGCTCTCTGACTCCGCCAGACCCTCCATGGTCTATTCTTTTGCTATGAAGATCTGAGCGGCTAGAAGAATTCTTGTGCATAGGGCGATTGTGTCTCCCATCTTAGCACCTTGTCGAGCAAGAGAATCAGCTACTGTGGTTAGAAGAATCCTTATGACATCACCTGGGTCTTCTCTCCATGCTCGTAGAGCTTATTCTAGTGTTTGCAAAGGCTAAAATGCGTGGACACTTTACCCTTGTTTGCTTAATCAAATGCCCACCGAGAAAGCCACAAGCTTCTTTCCAGCGGCTTTGAGAAATCAGTTGGGCATTTGTTAGACAAGCGGCCTTTTCCTTCCCTGTCGCAATTTTATTGACGGGCCTGATGTGACTTGGTTTATGATGACTTTCGGCCCTGTGGGGATTCAATCTTCCTTCAATCTAAAGAGGCCTTGGTGGGTTGATTACTGGTCAATGTAAATCTTTTGCATCTATCCCATGGCATTCTATAATTTGGGAGAGCAATAAGTTCGAATCTATTATTTCTTCATTATCTGTTCCCTAAATTCTTAGAATATTGATCCTTTTCCGTATCTGATTCCAATTTCACACCACTGGCGAGATCTATCTCTCTACTTTCTTGGGCTATATATATAGGCCACGGCTAGGGATCGAAAAACAACTCGCTTCACCTCAAACCTACCGTGTCCTTAGTATAGTTTCTGCTTCTTTGTAGGCTTGAGATCATGGAGAATAGCAAGAAGTTCGCCGAGGAGGCCCTCAACAGACCTGCATCATCGCGTCTGCGCCTTCATTGTCAGGAGGGTACAACTCGTGGTGCCCCCACTGCCTCGGGTAATAGGACCTGACTCTGTTTGGCCTTTAGGGTCCTCTTCGTTAACAGCTCGTCGCCAGCTCCCTTGTTATCAAAGGAGGTGGATTAACAATGATGATCTGCTTGCCTCCATTGATCAGCATGGCCAGAGTCTCGACAAATGTCTCTCCCTCGCAGAATCGGCTCTGGCCATGGTTCGATGTCGATCACCTCTCGAGGTTGATTCAGTGGAGGATAGGTTGGCCAAGGCTGAGGCTAGAATTATAGGTGAGATAACTGTTATAACCTTTGCCTGTTTTCAATTTCATCTTCAAGACTCTGATCATCTCCCCTTTTAATCTTTTAGATCTGTTTGCCCAACTAGAGAGCCTCCGATTGGCTACGGAGCACGTGGTGGGATTCGTTAATGCCAGAGGCGCCGTTTTGGTGGTTCGTCTGCACGATATCCCAAACCACATTAGAGAGGTCACTTTGCATGGTGTCTGCCATGGTGCCGCCATGGCATTGGCTTCTGCACAAGTCCATTCTAGCCACGAGCTTCGATTCCTTCCCCATGGTTTTCTAGCAGCGGCGCACTCTGGGGATCATGAACGCCTGATTGAGGATTTCTTTAATGCTGCTAACTTTGTAGCCTTTATTTCCTAGGCCGATGATATAATAGCCAAAGTGTTTTCTAGCCCATAGTTTGTAACATATGATATTAGAAAACAATTCCTCTATCCTCATACTATATGCATCACTCTGTCCATGTTTGCTTTACTCCTGTGGGCGATACACATTGTACTAGCTTTTACCCTTTTGGGTTTACCTTTGTACTAGAAATGATACCCTTCTAGTATCGGCTATTAGAGCTGACAACCGAGCAAATTGGTCGTCAAATATTAATCCAAACATTTGGGTAATATTCCTTTAAATATTCCCCATTTGATTGCTCTGCCAAATCCTTCTTTTCCTCTCAGTGTTCCAAAATATAAGTATTACCCAGGTGCACATCGCTTGATTCGATAAGGTCCTTCCCAATTGGGTGACCACTCTACCGGATTTGCTGTCTTTCGACCCAATCGACAATTTTACTCTCCAGACCAAATCTCTCTTAGAGAATTCCCCATTCTTGATCTTTTAACCATGATATTCTGCAATCTTCGGTTTATACTTTTCAAGAGCATGCAGCCCAAGGCAACTCAAGTCTTCTAAGTCATTCATCACAAAATTCTAGGTAGACTTCAGCTTATAAATCATTCTACAACATAACATGCCTTGATCCAGTTTGAACTTCCCATGGAAAGACTGCATTGCGTCTATGCACAAGTTCATATGGCGATCACATCAACTCCTTTGCTCTTGGTCATCAAGGGCAACCTATTCTCAGCCTTCCCTAGAGTCTTGTTTCCCTTTTACATTTTTGAAGATTAGGTCCTGAAGGTGAAACTAGGTTCAGAGGAGTTTGTTTGATCGTGAAAACCCTTTTGGCCAAAGGGAACTTGAACAGGCAAGAGGCTTAAAGAACCGCTACAGTCGATTGATCACATCCATTTTGGCTAAAGAGCTGATTTTTTTTGAAAATAGCCAATTCTAGATTCCTGATCTTGATCCCACTTAGGTCTAAAAACACTGGCCTTTATTAAGAGAGCCCTTCGATCTTCTATCTTCAGTCATCTGGCGCTGTATTTTCTTCGACATTGGTGAAGTGGCGTTTCACCTTCTATTAATTACGGTTGCCTTTTGCGCATCCAGAGGCGTCCGCCTCTTCGCTTCATGTCTTCCAATACTAGCTGAGGGCTTCGGCCTGAAACACATCTCTATTCGCAACTGTTCCTTCGCTCTATTTCGCCTACCAAAACCCTGCAGCAGTTTTCTTCCTTTCTTCCGTAGATCCAATCATTTCTCATGGCTGGCGAAGATAATTGAGGTAAGCATGGGGCCGAGGAGATCCCGGCAGAAGACATGCTGATGAACCAACGTCTCCAACACATGAAGTGAGATTGGCAACCTCTGTTCATGATGATGACCTGTTCTGACTCGCCTATAGGTTCATTCTGAATGATAGCCTTCATCCTTCCCCTAGGACCGGCAAACCCACTAATGCTACGTCTTCCGTGCTGGCTTCATCGTTGGGTTCTTCCAACTCATATGACGGTGATGATGCTCGGCGCTTCTTTCGAGAATGGAGGGTGGCCGAGGACTAGTATTCTGAGGCGATTCGGAAACAACGGCCAGCTTGAGATTCATCTAGGGGTCTTCCAAGTGGCCCTTAATGCGGCTGAGGAGGAGGCCAGCGCCGTTCGAGTGCGGCTGGCTGAGTATGATGCGTGGTAGCAAGTAAGATGAGCTCCATGAACATTTCTATTCTAGTTTCCATTGCCTTTGTCTTGATATTCTTCTACAATCGCCAGCTCAAACGGTGCAATTAGAGTCTCTCCAATTGGTGGCAAACACGGCCGTGAACGCCGTCAATGCTAGGGGTTCCCTCATTAACGCTCATCTCCAAGACATCCTAGCCCACATCTAGGAGATTGCCCTTCATGGCATTCATCACGGCGCGTCGGTGGCACTAACTACGATGCAAGTCCAAACCGGGCATGATCTCCATGCCATGGAGGTTGGCTTCCCGATTGGCAATGGTGCTGAGGGACATGAAGATTTGATAGAAGATTTCACCATAGTGGCGGAGGCCATCGTGCACATCACATCCGCTCAGGATGTGGTGAACAAAGTCTTCGACTAGATTGTATTTAGGGGAACCAATGAACAAAGACTCATGTTCTTTCTATGAATGTACTTCAGTACAATGCTCTTGTGTATGACTATTTTTATCTTCTATTTTTGCTCTATAGGCGATACATATCGTATCGGCTTTTATTGTCTTTGAAGATTTTCATATTTTGGACTAGAGGCGATACCCTCCTAGGTACCGGCTATTAGAGCCGAGAATGAATCGGCTATCAAATGTTGATCAAATGTTAGGATAACACCCCGCAGAACATTTTCATATCAAAGGTCAAATGATCAATCAACCCAGGTCAAGCGTCCTATTAAGCGAAATAGAACTTCTTTAAGAAATCCATTAACTCTGAATCGCATTTACACTTTGACTCAGCATTCACATACGTCGGCCTAAATCCATCTCCAAGACTCAACACTTATTTTTCCTTTAATCCAATAGCCGATGTGAAGCCATGATTTTCTATTAAAACAAACTCTCAGAGTCGATCGCTTGCATCGGCTATTGACTTTCATTGCTGATCTTAATGAAGCCTCCTTCCCATGACTTGCGAGAAAAACATTCGAAGTCTCCTAGTTCCCAAAAGACTAGATCGGCTATTGCGATGCTCACGGACTCATCAGCGTGAACCAGTTCGACGTCATCTCTATGCCATTGAATCAAACATTGATGCATGGTCAATGGTATACAGCAATTCGCATGAATCCAATCGCGACTGAGGAGCAAACTATACGACCCTTTTTCATCGATGACTGAAGAATGTGGTGAGCAGAGTCTTGCTTCCGATCGTTAGTTCGACGTTTATTGCCCCTCGGGTCTTAGACGTATTACCTCCAAAGTCCTTAAGCATCATGTCAGTCTCCATCAAATCTTCTAGGTCCTTTGCCAAGTTTACGAGAAGTAGTGTAAGGCATAAGATTGACAGAAGCACCTCCTGTCCACCAACATCTTGTTCATCGGCTTCCCATCAATAAGACCTTTCATATATAATGCTTTTAAGTGCCGATGTTTGACTGGTTTGTCAATTATTGCTTGCTGTACAACCGTCAACTTGGCAACTATCTACTCATACTCTGATTCATCGAAATCCTGAATAAACTTCTTGATCTGTCGGAGCTCTGAATTTCGATGGCAATAGAAAAGCCATTTGGATATTAGCCGATGGTTGCTTCCTATCAACTATTTGCTTGGTACGCCACACTTGAGTTTTGCCGGATGCCTGAGCCTATTCCATCTCTTTATTCCCTTAGGCATTGCACCCTTCTCTTCTGACTTCTCATTAAACCTCCTGGGCACCATTGGCCTTCTTACTAATCATATTTTCTTTCGTTGCCTTCTTCTTCATAACCAGCCTAGTCTTGATCATTGACTCTTTTTCCAAGCCGATCATGAACACTTTTATTTTTTAAGCAGCCGATCCATGTTATTATGATGATATGCATCTTGAGCATGGATAGACCAGGCGATTGGTTTGAGATTGCCTATACTCCCGATATTGATTGCTTGCATTCTAGATAGTCATGTCTGGTAGGCAACTTCAAACCTTTATTCTAGCAATGTCTGAAGAAAGGACAATTCCAATGTAATTCAGCTTGTTCCCTTTCATACCTCTCTTCTTTCAATTGATGCTGGTATGCTTGATCTTTCAACCAACGCTGATAATTCTTTTCCTTCTGCCGCTACCATTTATTCAATAGAATTTGAGATGTGACCCATGGCTTTGTCATCTCTGCTTTTGACATCTTCCCATGCTCGTATCGGCTCTTTTGCTTGGCATGATGTCTTGTAATCTCTCTGTACTCGTTAGCCGATATCTGCATCTTAGGATCGACTGTTCCAGCTTCTTTTGATTTGGTTGATGTTAGGACCTTAGTTTTTTTTCTTTGAATAACCCAACATCAACCATGTTTTGATCTCCTGGGAAAGGATTTTCATCAACTTTCATTTTCCTAGGCGTATCAAATTTGAGCCTCCCCTACTAAATAGCCCTCTGTATATGCTGTCGAAAAATTCTACATTCATTAGTGGAATGAGAAGTAGCATTATGGAACTTGTAGAACTTCTTATTCTTCAACTAATCAGGGGGCAACATGACATGACCATCAGGGCAACTTGATCTGCCCTTTCTCAAGCAAGAAATCGAAGAGCTTATCTAATTTGGTAACAACAAAGTCATAGCTCTCCTCGACTCCTCTTCCCCAAGGATTTGGCACCATCACTATCTTCTTACCCCAATTCCATTCAGCCGCAGCAACCTCTTCTTCTTCTTCTTCTTCATCTTCATAGCCGTCATCGACTGAGTATGGATCATAAGCTTCGGCTACTATGGTACTTTTCTAGAACCAGGTATCTCTACACATACTCTGGAATTGGCTATTGAGCGCTGCTACTCGTTGAGCCAATTGTCCCAAGTTGTCAAATTCTTGTACCAGCAGCTTTTCTTTCCACATCGGCAACATTCCTTGAATAGCTAAAGCAGCTAATTGATCATCAGGCCAAGTTTAAAGAAAAGCACAAGTTCCTAGTTTCTCAGAACCTCTAAAGAAATTTGGTGCTCGATTCATTAGTCTTTTGTCTTATAGTTGTCAGATCGGTAATCTTCTTTTCTCCAGTCCTAGTGTAAAAATATGTATGAAACTTCTTCTCTAGGTCAGCCCAATTGGCAATGGAATTGACTGCAATGATGAAAACCAAGTGAAAGTTGGCCCTGATAAGGACAAAGAGAAGAAATGAACTCGATGGGCATCCTCAACTGACGCTTTGCCCAATTGTGTAAGATACCGACTGATATGTTCTATTGTGCTTGTACTATCTTGGCCAGTGAACTTAGCGAATTCTGGGAGCCTATAATTCATTGGAAGAGCGACCAAATCATACCATTCTAGATATGGGAGTTTGTACAAAAAGGTTAGCCCTTTTGGCTTTAGACCAAACTGATTTTCATCATCTCGGTCACCCTCAGCAATAATTCACCAGCTTGTGGATTTGGATTCCTCTGCACCTACTGACCCATCTATGGATTGAAACCCTATGTGCCTTGATATCCTAGATTTGGCATCATGTGGAGGGTGTTATAATCTATGCCATAGTGATACCCTTGTGGAATCTCAATTGCTAGGCTCTTTGCTGGTTTGCTGCTTGAAGTCTCTGATTATAGACACAAGGATCAATATCTCTACGGATCCTTTGAATTGATGGTGCTATTTTTTTTAGCCGACGGCGGTATGTGGCCTGATGTGCAAAAATTGATCACCTAGTTCTAACTTTGCCCCGCCGGCTGTTGCACATGCTGTAATGATGGTCTAGGATTGTACTATGTCTGATTTGCAGTAGTTCCTTGAGTTTGTTCAGATGAACCCTAAACTGTCTGGGCATCACCACAACTAGTTGGTGCTGCTTCTTGATGGCTGGTACCGACTTGACTAGTACCTTGGGTCAATGGATCTGGAATGTTGTAATAAGCCGACCCACATTGACCAACTGGAAACCCATGAATCGCTACTCTCATGGCATTGTGGAATATGTCCACGAAAGCTTCGTTATGGCTTGACATGGCATCACGAATAGATTTATCTACAACTTCCTTAAAGAAACGTTTGTCTTCAGCTTCAGTTATGTGTGTCTGCCCGTGTAACAGAACTCTTGGTAGTAGAAATTTCTGAATAATTGTGTTGTCACGTGTTTTGGTGTAGGACAACAAATATTTGTTCTGAAACTCTTCTATAGCTTTGCTTATGATACCATTATCCCCATCAGGTAGATCTTCATAATATAGCATAAGGATGTTGTCATTGTTGTGAACCGCCATGACGATTGTGGGGTCCCACCAGGCGTGCCAGAAACGTGTGTCGACACAGAATTTTCATTCCGTACTGAGGACACACGTAGCAAGCCAAAAGGGTCTGCTCGTTGGAGCAGTGGATCCACCTAGCTTCAGTGCAGGGATAGTCAACCCTGTGCACTCCTCCCGAGATGTGCCAGTCAATTTGACCCTGTAATTGACAAGGAGAGAAAGTTCATCAGTAATTAAGGGCGGAACTTGCCGGTGTTGCCAGAGAGTCCCGAATGTGCAGCTCTAAGAGCCGATATGAGAGGAGATCAACTAAACAGCCAATTCTAGCATATTCATGAGAATAAATCAGTTAAAGCTCATTGGGTTGTATAAGAAGAATCGGTTATCATTCAAGATAAATTTCGTTATTTGAGCAGATATTAATCAATGGCAATAAGATGTCAACAATGATTGGGTTATACTGAACCAATGATTACAAGCAACCGAACTCCTTTCATATAAAGAAACAATTCAACATCACTTAACCAGTTTAATAAAGATAAATCTAATGAACATGTTAGATCTCATCTATCACTATTACCAGTGGGGCATGAGGCAGAATCATGCAGGCCGTAGAAATAACAATAGACTCGACGACCCTAACTCATTACTAATATCAGTGGGGCATGAGGTAGAATCATGCAGGCTGTAATACAATAATAAGATCATGGGGCTAACATATCTTTCAACCTATCTTTACTTCAACAGTCTCGTGATACGAACTGTTCGTGAAAGCACTCGATATCGGCTAAAAGAGCCAATTCAGGCATAGCGCACAGTTAAAGTCATGCCTTATCAGGAATAGATCTATCAAATAACTGATCCCCACTCCATGGTGCTAACAGTGGGGTGTGAGGAAGAATCACATATGCCATGATAACAGACCATGGAACGGTTCTCACTAGCCAATAAATCTACTCAAGACGCAACATGCTTTAACCGCACGCTATGTACGATCAAGATTGAAGTAAAACAGCCGATAAAACATAACTCGTTGTTTAAGGTATAGATTAGATCAGTTTTAGATTAACAAACGATGGGCTAAACAAGATATAAGGCCGATCTAGATCAATCTCAATCGAGCAGAGTGATATTGCTGCAATTAGATAAATAATGAAAGCAATAAGCAATATGGGTAACTTAATGAATCTACCAAAGACTGCCACTCTAAGGTAGAGCTGATAACTTGACCTTGATCTAGTTCATGCAGTGGGGGTCAACTGGATCGATGCAGCCATACTTGAACTAGGCAAGAGTCGATAACTAACTTATACCAGAGTCGCAGTGGAGGTCGACCGGATCGATGCAGCCATACGAACAGAGGTATAAGCTATGACGGTACTTACAACAAGCAGTGGAGGTCGATCGGATCGATGCAGCCATACTTGCTGAAGAACTCGCTGAGATCTAATCTACAACTACTCCTAATGGGTGGTCGGAGCCGAAAAAGTAAATAACTTGTGTATTGGATTGATTGTTGTTCTTTTACAATGGTCGAGGTTTGGTATTTATACCCAGGCCTTATGCATGACTCCTGTCTAAGAACGACTCATTACAACTTTTGACTCTAGAGAAAACATTCCTAATTTAAGATAACTTGGACTCTAATCTTTCCCTTTTTGTAGAGTCCAACATGTTTCGTCCTGGCACCGAACGTAGCCTTTGTCATTATCCGCTGGCGCTATCTGAAGAAAGTTGATTCCAATTTTCGCATCCGAGTCAGGCTGGTTCTGATCTATGTGCAATTGATTCCTTGATGGCACGATCTTGGGAGCTTTCGAGTCCCTACGACTCTTCTTCCTAATTTTGGTGTAAACAGATCCAAAGGTGGAGATTGACTCTAGAAGTGTTGGTAGGATCATGGGAGGCTTGAGAGGGGGCAGTGGATCAATGTTCAAGTTGGGCGACCTACATATGGAGCCTCTAGCCACCCAAAGTCCATGCTTTGTGTACCTACAAGCAAATAATGACATGTACATATGGAACCAAGTTATTTGTACCTAAGTCACTATGTCTTTGCTTGTTAGCTCCTAGAAATAGTGTTGTCTTGACGGTTTTGATGATATAAAAACATGGTGAAATTACCATCAATAGGTATATGCTGGGCTACTCCCCCACCTTTCACACCCCTGGCTGACAAAAAGGGGAGTTGATCAATGTTCAGCATTTTCACGTCCCTTTGAGGGCGAAATGGAGCATTCGGCCTGTTACAGGTGTCTTCAGTGTGTCACTGTAAACAAGCTTACAGAAATAGGGCTTTCGCTCAGTTTGGGTGAAAGCATGGCCATTGGGTGAAAGCACGAGGTTGATTAAACATTCACTGTGAGGTAACCTTCTCTGGTGTTGTAGGAACTCTTAGCCCTTTCATCACTGAGGGAGAAGGCGGCGCGAGGCCCGGCGGCTACAGCTTGGCTGACGGGACCACTAGCCTGCTATGAGGGTAGGTGGAGCCTAGGGGAGGTGAAGAAGGGAAAAGACCGGTGTGCCTCAGGCAAAAAGGAATATTCTCCTAGGTCAGGGTAGTTGTAAGGATAGTTGTGTCCATGTAAATGCTACGGAAGTGTATAAATAGCGCCACTAGCGGGGGTTGTAAACCCAGAGAACCTTAATTCCAGATGATGATCCAAGGCTAGTTCCATCTAAGCTATCCTTTCTCCATTCCCTCTCTCCCTTAGCTAGGATCATTTAGGCGATAACTAGGGTTCTAAGGATATGGCCTAGAACAACATTGGCACCCACCGTCGTTGTTGCCCGAGCTTATCATGGCCAGAAGGAAGGGACCGAAGATGGTGAATGAAAAGGCTAGAGCATCAAAGGCCTAACTGTGGTGGCGTTACAGTGGCCGTGGTGCACACTACAGTGGATGTAGCAACCGCCACCGCCGCCGCGATGAAATCGGGCGTCATAGAGCTAGGTGCATCATAGCCACAAGGCGAATAGATAGCACTACTAGTAGGATGGGCAGAAACACTAGAAGGACATGTCCAAGATGAAGGCAAAGATCAAGGCAATGAAGATGACGAAGACGGTGAAATCACTGATCAAGCAAGGGAGTTGAGAAGGCTAGAGCAATACCAACAAGACATCATAAGGTTGCAGCGTGAAAGGGATCAGCTGGTGCAGCAAGCCATGAAAAGAAATAGGACCAAGCAAACTCAATGAGCAGTCGGGCAGGCTGAATGTGAAAGAGATTGACTGGTCAGAGAAATTCAAAGGTTGCAAAGAGTGGGACCAGCAAGCATCGTCTAGCCAAGCAGAAACATTATAATACCCAAAGCACCTAAACAAGAAGGAGACCCAGAATTGCATGAATCCAACTCTCCACTAGTCAAGGGAGCTGTAGCTGCACCCATGGCTAGTCAAGTACAAACCACGTATCTCGGCTTTCGACGGGAAGGACCAATCTAAGGAAATTCATCGCAAGCTACAAAACCGCATTAACTTTGGCCGGTGGAGATGCACAAACCATGGCAAAATCACTCATAATGGCAGTTGAAGACATCGCCCATGACTGGTACACATCTCTTATGCCACTATCAATCAACTCATCGGCAGCAGATAAAAGCATAATTGCTGGCAACATCTCAAGGCTGCTATCCCAGAGCAAAAACGATGAGAGATCTCTTAAATTGCATCAAGCTGAAATGATGAGTCACTATCCGAGTACCTTGAAAGATTTATCCAAGTCAAATCCCAAGTGCCAAATGTTCCAGAAGCAACTATTATCGCAATAGCAATTGAAGGGCTGGCGGTAGGGCAATGTGCCGCCAAATTATCCAGAAATGCACCCGGAACAGTCAAAGAGCTATTCAAGATAATGGGTCAGTATGCTAGATTAGACAATGATTTCAAGTGACGAAAGGCTATGCGCAGTTAGCTAGGACAAACCCCAAAGGTACCAAGACCACCCCAGACACCCATTAAGCAAAATGTGAGGCCCTACCGTGTGATCAACAACCTGCAAGAAGAATTGGGTCAGTCAGTGCCAGAGTGGGCTTAGCCCAACCAGTCGCAGTTCAACTCAAACCACCCTTTCGATTCAAATTCGCACAATGGCCGAGGAGGATGCGATAACAGGGTATGACATAGAGGCCAAAGATCGCCATATTGCGTGGTATACGACGATAACGACCGGCATATAACCAGAGATTGTAAGTACAACAAGATGGCAAAAGAACTCAACGAAAAGGATGAAACCTCTAGGAGCAGTGAGGCACCAAAGCATATCTATCACAATGCTCCACACATTGATAGCACGCACAGCTAGTTTTATGGTAGTCAATCTCATTATCCTACAAGGTGCGGACCAATACAATAGCCAGCAGTTCTCGTAGGGCCAAGCCCAGTCACCTTTCGCCTGGCAGCTTCAGGTGTATTAGCCTTATCAGTAGTTGCCTCAATACCCACTCTAGTAAGCAGTGTCCTTACCGGTGTAGCCAAAGTAATAGCAGTCAAGCCAACAACAGTAAGCAAAGCAGGAAAACATGCATGAAATTCAAACCGTAAATAGCATACTCCCATCGTGTGGTCACATTTTCGCCATAACAGGCGGGTCCAATCAGGAGCATGAAAGCAAAAGAGCCAGAAGAGATTACGAGCAAATGGTTCGCACCATGTCGCCAAGGTTGCCTTTGAATAGACCAGCTTGGTCAATGGTCCCAATCACTTTCGACAAAAATGATTTCCAAGTACGAGACTATCCGCATTCTGACGCTTTCGTTGCCACGGTGAATGTCGCAAGTTACACCTTGCACAACATCTTGATCGACACTGGCAGTTCAGCAGATATTTTGTTCATCAAACCCTTCAAGTCAATGGGCCTAAACAAACAAACACTAGAACCAGCAGGAAACTCATTGTTTGGCATCAGCAGAAAGAAAATCAACGCCCTAGGCAAGAACACCATTCCAGTATCATTCGATAGCAGTGCAGTAGCCCACACATGGGGCGAAAGGCTATGCAAGCATGAAGCATGGACTAGGGAAATGTAGTTATCATGAGAGGAAACGTAAGGCCCAAGCCACATGCTATCCAAAAGGTGCAAATGCCTAATTATTGCTACGCACAGAGCTGGAAGATGGATCAGCAGAATAAGAAAGGTTCCCAACGACAAGCAAGCATGGAGGAGCAACGCAAGAAAAACGGTGATGCCCCCTAGCTGGGCGATACATCATCTTCAAACTTTGCCCCACCGACCCTCCCGACCACGGCAGCAAATGTGTGCTGGGAAGCGTGAGAATACAAGGGAACTGGGCAATTTAGCTAATTCGCTCCTTAACCTAGCAATTCGCTCTGGCTAAGCAAACAAAGAAGCAAGAGGCCTCAACTCAAAAGGCGGAAGGAAAACTACCGATTGTACAATTTCTGCTAATACACCAAGCCCGAAGGGGCAGGATTGATGTAAACCATTGAAGTTATAAATAAAAGTTTTTCAATAGAGATCACGCCCTAGTGTTTCACCACCCCCTCACCCTAAAAAATATGGAGGGATGGACACCTATTCTCGCTCAGACTGAGTTCACCTTTTTGCCACATCCTCGCCCTAAAAAAGATGGGGGGCAGCAGCCAATTCTCACTTAGGCGAACACCGAGGGGCTAGCACATAAGTCCTTTGGGCAGTTCTCCTTTTTGCCACCCCTTCGCCAAAAAAGATGGGGGGATGGCGCCTATTTTCATTAACACAATGCCGAGTGGCTAGCACATAAGTCCCTCGGGCATTTGCCTTTTCACCACCCCTCACCCTAAAAAGATGGGGGGACGGCACCTATTCTTGCTCAGATGATGTCGAGGGGGTGTCACATAAGTCCCTCGAGTGTTCGCCTTTTACCACCCCCTCGAACCTAAAAAGATGGGGGGACGGCGCCTATTTTCACTCCGACGACGCCGAGGGGCTGGCACATAAGTCCCTCGGGCGCTCGCCTTTTTGCCACTCTCTCACCCTAAAAAGACAGGGGACGACACCTATTCTCGCTTGAACGACAGCGAAGGGTAGGCACATAGGTCACCCATGCGTTCGCCTTTTGTCATTCATCACAGATGCACGAAAGCAGGGAACAAACTACCATCAAATCAAAATCGACTGCCAGGCAGCGAACTAGCAAAAAGCATGGCATCATTCAGTAAATACAGTCAGGTACACAGTACAACAGTATACTCAATAAACTGCACCTACCTCACCTAACCAAAGTAAAAACCCTGGCATCAGTATAAGCCCTATAAAAGGGAGCTGAGTCCCCTGTAGACGCTCAAGTCATAGAGCATAGGAACTAGAGCTGTGGACAAGAGTTAGGAGTAGTAGACACCCCCCAACTTTTTCACCCATGGAGCAAAAGATTGTATAGGCATACAGTAGAGCCCTATAAAACTTCGCTACAGCAAGAGACTGCGTAAGAAGGAGAGCACAGGTAGTGTGAGAGGAAGAAGCACATGACTATGGCCACGCACCAAGCCCCTATGTCACTGAGCAGACTAGGGTGACCAACCATGAAATGAGCAGGTTGGGGGATACTGGCAAGAGAAAACATAACAACCCCTAGCCAGCCGAAAGCATTGTTCGTAGCTTCATGGCCCCAACAACTCTCAACTAGGTAGCCGTAGCGGGTCAACAAGCGTGAAGTCATCGCAACTTGGGCGCAGCCACCCATAGCCTAGCGGAAGGGCAAGGCACTAGTTGCCCATTTCTCAAGGCTCCTCAGTAATGACTTTTTGCCTATACAAAGGGACCGCTAAAACGTGCGAGATGTTGCAAGCCAAGAAGCGGGAAAGAGCAATGAGGCCCCACATGTCTGCCAACACACCCATTCGCTAGCTCCCCATGCCGTAACTATTGTATAAGGCATTGTAATAAAAAATAAGAAATTTCCCCAAAAAGAATGAAGTCCCACAGAATAACGTCGAAAGGTCGATGCACAACAAACTATAGCTTCATGAACACACAAGCACCCATGATGCCTTCTTACGATAGAAATAATCAGTCGAATACATGCCCCGTGGCCTCTAGATAACTTTACACATTGGTCTACCTATCGCCAGCAATGGGGCGATAGTAAAAAATATAACTCCAGTTCTCAACGTCTAGTAGAGGCTCCTCCGTTGGCTCCTCCTTAATTTTGTTCGGGCCCAAGGACAGCACCCCATGGGCCCGGCGAAGTCATCGCTGAAGTCTTCGACGTTTCGTGAGGATGGAGGTATCGAAAGTAGCAAAGAACTCTTTCATAACTCGCTCCTTCTCACGCATCCTGTCATATCGCATTAATATAAAAGTCGATTATTGATGGTTGTTTACATCAATAATAACCATCAATATAACCTGCATATATACTTAGTTACATCACCAAACATAGGTCTAGGGATTTAAACTAATAAATTCCATGAGTTTTGGTGAATCTGTGTTTTCAGCAGGGTTTATCTATAAAATTGGCAAGGTAGACCCAATCGTCAGATTTAATCATGTTTATCCATGACAAAAACAACACCAGAAGACTCTTGAAGACACCAGAAGACTATCCACCAAAGATCGAGCCAAGCGGCTGATAGGGGGGCTAGCTGGCCCCACCTATAGGTCGGTCGGCCTATGGGCCCCACCAGTTAGCCCTGCCTTCGTATGTCGGTTTCCCACCACCTTAAAGATCAAATCTATGCCATTGTTTCAAGTTGGTTTGATCTAAGGGCTCAGAATTGATGGTTCCCCCTATATATAGCAGCCCTTACCCCCCTCCCTGAAGCCATCCTAAAACCCTAATTCATATCTTCCTCATAAGGATTAGAGTCAGCTCTCAAAAGAAGATTAGTCCTCTATAGGATCCAGTCTTGTAAATAGAAATAGTGAGATAGAGAGTGAGGGACGAATTTGGAGGAAGTGCTGGCCTATCGGTGCTACCTCAATGGCTTGTACTTTGGTGGATCTAGGCTTCTCCAAGTCTACATCTAAGATACTTCTGGTAATTGATTTCTATTTATAGTAAGTATTGTGTTCTCTTGTTCATAGGTTCTCAGTTCTTTGAGTGCTTTAAACCTTGCTAGATCTCTGGATTAGAGTAGTAATCGATAGCATAAGCATGGTGCTTGGGTTATTGGTTACCTGAGTTTGCTCCCTGCTTCTTGGTTGCGTGGTAGTAGTGGGAAGTGACAGCCCCATCTATCCTTTATAGTCCACTCCAAATTGAGTAGGTTCTTAAATTAGTAGGACCATAGTCACATCAGCAGAGTTATGTATTAGTGGTGCTTTACCGTCTAAGCGGTGTCCTGAAGTGAACACTAGAATCATAAGTCTTGCTTTGCATAGGGTCCTAACCAAAGGAATCCTCTCTACTCATACTCATACCTTGATTGCTATCCCTAGACAAACTAATTATTAGACAACACACATGTTTCCCCGTGGATACAATACTCGATAATACTCTGGGTGAAAACTACTTCAATACCCATGCGCTTGCGGATTTTGTCTCTGTGTGCCACCACAAGTGTCAACAAGTTTTCTGGTGCCATTGTCGGGCAAAAGGTTGCTATGATTTCATTAAACCAGGTTTGTCCTTATATCTTTTATTTTATTTTTAGCATGGATAACATCATGACTATCAATCAATTCGCTGCTCCTACGGGCGCACAACTAGAGCCACCGAAATCTTCAAAACCTATCCTTTCACCTGGCTATGAGATGCGTTTGAGTTGTCCAGGAATAATCATTCTCAGGAGAAGGAAATGAAAACCCATATACTCACCTACGAGAGTTTGAGCAAACTTGTGCATGCTTGCATATCATAGGCATGTCACATGAAACCTTAAAGTTGAAGCTATTTTTATTCTCTTTAACGGGAACAGCTAAACACTGGTATACTCAAACTGTAGGGAGTGTACAAGGAGATTCAGAAGCTTTATGCTCTAGCTTTTGCTTATCTTTCTTTCCCATCTCTGGAGTGGTTAGCCTTCGAAGAGAGGTTCTATGTTTCAAATAGAAAGAAAAAGAATCTCTTGGTGCGGCATGGGCATGTTTTAATGACCTAGTCAATTCTGGCCCTGATCTTGCCATTGAAGACACTATGCTTTTACAACACTTTTACATGGGTCTTAGTGGGGAGACCGCATAGTTTCTTGATACAGCTTCTAGAGGTGCCTTCTTACATTGCTTTGCTAGTGAAGGGAGAAAAATCCTAGAAAACATCCCCTACACCAGTGTTCATGACTGACAACCCAGAAGACATAGTTGAGAAAACTCCTGAGATAGAACCTGTGCCACTTCACTTGAAGCATCAACTGTCCTTCAAATTCCCAAACCACCAGGAGGAGGAAGAAATTCCGCCTTTGGAAAATATGTTTGAATTCGAGGAAGATCTCTTCTCCGATTTTAGAAACACCTCAAATTATTATGTAATAAGAAAATCTTTGGCACCATCAGCACCTCACAAGCATCTTCCTAACCCTACCGAAGAGAAGTTCCTTAAAAGGACTATGAAGGAGTTGATAACAATCATAAGCAATGAGTGGTTGGGAGAATCCAAGCTTTCTCCTGAAGTTATTCGTTTACATTCTCCCTCTACCTCCATTTCGTTGTTAGATTCGTAAAACCTCCTTCGAAGCTTTTTATAGTCCAGGTTGTAGGAGTAAATCTTATGTCTAAATATTTTGCACATACCCTTCTTGGAAATATGCATTTAACTCCAACAACTAGACTCTTAAAAAGTCTCTCAGGGCAAATCCTTCCTAGTGAAGGAATCTTTCACTTCATCCCTATCAAAGTAGACTGAAACCAAGGTGTATCTTAGTTTTTATGTTTTTGATATTTGGGAGTTTGATCTTTTGATAGGGCATCCAATAGAGAGACTTCTACAAGAAGAAAGGGGAGTATAAATGTAAGACTCAGGAAAATCCTAAACCTTTCTATTCCAATTACTCGCTTGTTACATATTAAGACGGAGATGAGTCCCAAGAATGATCCAATGGAGGAGATTATGGTAGCTTCTCTCCTAGAAGTTTTCGACAAACATCTCGAAGAAGACGCCTAGGAGTTCATCAAAGACGAAGAAGAACAGCGAGATCCTTTCCCTCTAGATGAAACTCAAGAGCCAGTCAAAACCCCCATTGTGCTCAAACCCCTTCTTTAGGTTTGAAATACACTTTTCTATACAATGCTAGGGAGTCACCTGTGATTATTAGCGATAAACTCTCTCAGGATGAGACCCTCTAGGCTCCTTACTATTTTAGAAAAGCATCGCTCTATCTTCGATTACTCACTCAAAGACCTCAAGGGGATTAGTCCTGCCCTTTGCACCCATCGCATTCCCATAGATCCAGCATATACACCTTCTAGGGAGCCCCAACGTAGGCTTAACAATGCAATGAGAGAAGTTGTTAAGAAAGAGGTTTTGAAACTTTTGCATGCAGGGATAATCTATCCCGTGCCATATAGTGAGTGGGTAGCCCAGTACAAGTTGTACCAAAGAAAGGGGGGCATGACTGTGGTAAAAAATGAAAAAGATTAATTAATCCCACAACAAATAGTCCCAGGATGGCAGATGTGCATTTATTACCAAAAACTTAACAAGGCAACAAGATCACTTCCCATTACCCTTCATCGATGAGATGTTGGAACGGCTTGCAAAGCATTCTTTCTTCTGTTTCCTTGATGGGTATTCAGGTTATCATCAAATCCCGATCCATCCTGATGACCAAAGCAAAACTACTTTTACTTGTTCCTATGGAACATATGCTTATCGCAGGATGTCTTTCAGATTATGCAACGCTCCAGCTTTGTTCCAAAGGTGCATGATGTCTATTTTTTCTGATATGATAGAAGAAATCATGAAAGTTTTTATGGATGATTTTTCTATTTATGGAAAAACTTTCAATGATTGTTTAGAAAATCTAGACAAAGTTTTGCAAAGATGTGAGGAAAAGCACTTAGTCCCTGAATTGGGAAAAATGTCATTTCATGGTTAGAGAAGGCATAGTGCTTGGAAACCTGGTGTCCGAAAAGGGAATTGAGGTAGACCAAGCTAAGATAGAAGTAATAGAACAACTATCTCCTCCCACAAATGTCAAAGGGGTACAAAGTTTCCTTGGTCATGCAGGGTTCTATCGTTGTTTTATAAAAGATTTTTCTCATATTGCTAGACCCCTTACAAGTTTGTTAGCCAAGGATGCTCCCTTTGAGTTTGATGATGAGTGTTTAAATGCTTTTCAAATCCTTAAGAAAGCACTCATCTCTGCACCAATCATTCAACCCCCTGATTGGTAGATGCCTTTTGAAATCATGTCTGATGCTAGTGATTATGCTATGGGGCCAGTTTTGGGTCAAATGAAAGATAGAAAGCATCATGCAATTTCTTATGCTAGTAAAACTCTATCAGGACCTCAACTTAATTATGCAACAACTAAAAAAGAGCTCCTGGCTGTTGTTTTTGCTATTGACAAGTTTAGATCTTACTTAGTAGGAGCCAAAGTTATTGTTTACAATGATCATGCTGCTCTTAAATATATCCTTACTAAGAAAGATGCTAAGCCTTGGCTTATAAGATGGATCCTTTTGCTTCAAGAATTTGATTTAGAAATCAAAGATAAGAAAGGAATAGAAAATTCTGTAGCCGATCACTTATCAAGAATGCAGTTCGAGAATCCACAGGAGTCGCCCATCAACATTTTTTTGTAGGATGACATGCTCCTGAAGGTCATAGGATCCTGACCCCTGGTATGCACATATTGTTAATTTTATGGTTGCAGGTTATGTACCACCAGGGGAGAATAGGCACAAGCTCATCTATGAAAGTTGGCTCCACCTATGGGATGAACCATACCTCTACCAAGTCTGCTCCGATGGACTACTCAGGAGGTGTGATCTGTCTAAGGAAGCAACCAAGATCATCGAGAGATGCCACTCGGCACCATATAGAGGACATTATGTGGCATTCTGCACTAATGCTAAGATCTAGCAAAGTAGATTCTTCTAGGCCAACCATGTATGACAACACCAAAGACTTCATACGGAGGTGTACTCCATGTTAGAAACACGGGAGTATCAATGCAAGAGATGCCATGCCACTCACCACCAACCTCTAGTTAGAACTCTTTCATGTCTGGGGAATCGATTACATGGGACTATTTCCAAAATCCCTGGCAGTGTGAATACATCCTGGTGGCAGTCGACTATGTCTCAAAGTGGGTTGAAGTTTTACCATGTCGAGCTACATATTCCAATAACACCAAGAGGATGTTTTTAGAGACCAGTCTTTCCATGCTTCAGAGTTCCACGCATGGTAATTAGTGATGGAGGTCATCACTTCATTGATAGAAAGTTCTGACACTTCTTATCCGATCATGGGCATCCGTCATAACATTGCGACACCATATCATCCTCAAACTAGCAGACAAGCAAAAATGTCAAACACGCAAATCAAGAACATTCTATAGAAAACAGTTAATAAGATGGGGACATCATGGAAAGATAAGTTATCTGAAGCACTATGGGCTTACAGAATGGCCTACAAAACACCTCTTGGAATGTCACCATACCAACTTGTCTATGGGAAGACATGCCACTTACCTGTCGAGTTGGAATTCAAAGCACATTCGGCCATAAAAAGGTGGAACATGGACTTTGAAGCAGCTAGGAAGAAAAGAAAATGTAACTCTCTAAGCTAGAGGAATGGAGATAAAAAGCATATCATAATGCAAGACTCTACAAAGAGAGGACAAAAAGGTGGCATGATAAAAGATTGAAAAAAGGAATTCAAACCAGGTGACAAGGTGTTTCTTTTCAACTCCAGAGTCAAGTTGTTCAGACATGGGAAACTACGAAGCAAATGGGAAGGACCTTACAAGGTAATTAGCACATCGTCTCATGGAGCAGTCACACTTCAAAATGATGAAGGTATGCTTTTCAAGGTAAATGGCCATCATTTAAAAGTTTTCCATGACACACAATTGCTAGAAGAAGAATTGGATATAATTAACTTTATAGAATTTAAATAACATTTTCAATTTAGCTCTTCTTCTTTACTCTGTGAAAACCTTATAAAACCATGTTTACCTGCTAAAGTATTGCCAGGATCTCTCTAGTCTTTTGTTGGTGCTTGTCTCCACATGTTGTTTATGCAAGGTAACATAATTCAAGTGTGGGAGAGGCAAACCTCCCAAGAAAAGCACAGCATCGACAAATGACAAAAGAACCATGACAAAGGTAGGCCAGCCTGTCTTGGGTCTGCTAGCCTTGCACTTCATCATCGGCTAGGTTTACCATCAACTAGCTTGGGGAGAGGCACCCCCTATGTATCTAGCTAAGTATTTTCCTTCCTTTGTTTTATTTTATTTAGTTTGTTTTATAAAAAAAATGAAAAAAATAAAAAGAGTGTGTCTAGTTTGATTTAATTTCCTTTAAGAGCTAAATAAATAAAAAGAGACTCTGAACATAATCTCTTAAAATGGAAATGATGAATAGTTGCTCTGTTGTAATTCCTTTCAAGTACCTAGTTTTCAGCCTTGAACTCTCTCGAGTTTTGGATAAAATTATTTTGATATAAGGATTTACTATGAACTTGAAACTCGTGGGTAGATTATGCTTAATCTAAGTCTCAGTAATTGACGGATATGATATGAGAAGGTCTAAGCTACTATTTATCTTGTTCCAAGTGACACTAAAGTTATGAAGATTTATCTTTTGAAAAACACAAAAATGCTACAAGATTAGTTCCTGTATGACAAAGCTTGAATTCCTACCAGAGCCATACATGTTATTTAGGCTAGGAAAACTTCCACTCATATATGCTACTTACTTTTGCATTGAGTTTTGCCAAGCTTTGTTGACCCTTATGAGAGATTTGTCATGCTCTTAAAATTAAGATCACGTACACACCACCCACATATACACTACTCCTACACTAGAGGTAGGCACAAAAATATGCCTTCCATTTAGAACCACCCAAAAACATTATACTCCTACACTGGGGGTGAACAACAAAAACATGTTTGATAGGTTTTTTCATCCACCAAATAAATGCTCCAAAGTTCTTGTTGCTATCTCTCAAAAGTTTTGTTGCAGAGAAGAGGCATGGGCTATGCAAAAGTTATTCATAAAAAAGAAAAACAAAGTTGAGAAAAAATGGACAAGTGTCCAAGATATTGAAAACAATGGGTACTCAGATGCCTACCTAAAAAAGAGATGAATAAGATAGCACATGTTCTCTTGCAAAGTTGTTTCCAAGTTTTAAAAGAAAGATATGTTTTCAAGGAGCAAAGTAGAATTAGGATAGCCACCATATATATCCACCATATATCCACACATATGCACATCTTGAATTGATTGTATGACTCAACTCTCTTTGGATCCGAGGTTTGACTTTTACAATATATGCATTGCAAGTATGCTCTAGCTTTCTCCCTACGTATGAACTCCACATAAACCTTAGTGGTAGGAAGAGAAAAAGGCATAACATCTTTATTACCTTGGTGAGGATCCACAAATACCACATATATTGAGAGACTTGAGAGTGTCATACAATGGAATCTCTGAGTTTTATTTTGAAAACTAATAAAAACTCTAGAACAATGGTGGAACAAAGAACTTGAAACATAGTGCTTGACTCAATCGTTCTGTCTTTCAATTGCTCAAGACCTAAGTGAAGGCTAAGAAGCCCCATGGTTAAAGGTAATATGGGTAAGTTTGAAAGTCAGATCAGTTTATTCTAATCCAGAAGAGAATTCTTGATTTAACTGCATGTGTACTTTTGAGGAGTAAAAACATTGATGCAACCCCTGATCCATTGCTGAGTTTAGCTTTGCTCAGGGACGAGCAAAGGTTAAGTGTGGGGGAGCTTGTTGACAGTTGTTAACATCAATCATAAACCATCAATATAACATGTGTATATACTTAATTCCATCACCAAACATAGGTCTAGGGGTTTAAACTAATAAATTCCATGAGTTTTAGTGAATCTGTGTTTTCAGCAGGGTTTATCCAGAAAACTGGCAAGGTGGACCCAATCATCAGATTTAATCGTGTTTATCCACAATGAAAACAACACTAGAAGACACCAGAAGACTCACCACTGAAGATCGAGCCAAGAGGATGACAGGGGGGTGGCCATAAAGATCAAAACTACGGTGTTGTTTCAAGTCAGTTTGATCCGAGGGCTCAGAATTAATTGTTCCCCCTATATATAGTAGCACCTACCCCCTCCCTGAAGCCATCCTAAAACCCAAATTCATATCCTCCTCATCAGAATCAGAGTCAGCTCTCAAGATAAGATTAGTCCTCTATAGGATCTAGTCTTGTAAATAGAAATAGTGAGATAGAGAGTGAGGGAAGAGTTTGGAGGAAGTGCCGGCCTGTCGGTGCTACATCTACGACTTGTACTTTGGTGGATCTAGGCTTCTCCAAGTCTGCATCTGAGATACTTCTGGTAATTGATTTCTATTTAAAGTAAGTATTGTGTTCTCTAGTTCACAGGTTCTCAGTTCTTTGAGTGCTTTAATCCTTGCTAGATCTATGGATTACAGGACTAATCGATAGCATAAGTGGGGTGCTTGGGTTATTGGTTACCTATGTTTCCTCCCTGCTCCTTGATTGTGTGGTAGTAGTGGGAGGTGACAGTCCCATCTATCCTTTGTAGTTAACTCCAAATTGAGTAGGTTCTTAAATTAGTAGGACCATAGTCGTGTCGGTAGAGTTATCTATTAGCGGTGCTTTACCGTCTAAGCGACATCCGAAAGTGAACACTAGAATCAGAAGCCTTGCTTTGCATAGGGTCAGAACCATATGAATCCTCTGTACTCATATTTATACCTTGATTGCTATCTCTAGACAAACTAATTGTTAGACAACACACACAGGTTTCCCTATGGATACGATACTCGATAATACTCCCGGTGAAAATTACTTTGATACCCATGCGCTTGCAGATTTTGTCTCTATGTGCCACCACAGGTGTCAACATCGATAATCGTGACTTTGGAAATTTTTGCCGATGGTGCCTCTAAGAAGCACCACCAACAAAGAAATCCCCACACCTAATCATCAGCGGATAAACTTCAATTGGGTGCACAGGCTTTGCGTCCTATGTACAAGCACAGTTTAAACGAAAATGCATCAAGTCTTACATCCAACACGAGCATTTACAACAACAAAAAGTTCTCTCGCCATGAACAAAAAGGTTAACTATGTTCCAAAACTAAAACAACGTAAGCATCTACCCTATCTTTGATGCCTGTATGGGTCGAGCCAGCAGCAGAGCTTTTGACAGCTAGACTCAGGAAGGCAGCCGCGGAAACGCCATCGCCACCAGCCGTAGGTTTCGCCGCTTCCTGGCGGTGCTTTTCCTCCAAAAATGCTAGCACCATCTCCTTTATGGCTTTCTTCTCCTTGGTGCTCTGTCAAAATAAAAGAAACCATTGGAGGCATTTTGATGAAATTCAAAAGTGCAAAGCGAAAAAAATAAACACGGGAGCAAAAATTGGCATGTCATGTTACCTGGCCATGGCTGCATGCCCCCTGCATTATTGCCATCTCATTCCCTCCTGCATGCCAGAACTCATCAAAAAATATTTAACCAAGAGCATTGGCTACCGCTTTGGTTCGCCAATAGTAGTTAGACTCCTTGATCTCTAGGCTCGACAGGTGAGTGCACCCAGTATCAACTAGGATGTGACATATCACCTTGAAAGCAGTGATTGCAGTGAAGTCACGACCAAGCATCATGTGGCCATCTAAAGCGTCCATTTCGCCTTGGAGCCAGCTCATGAATTCCTCCAAGGTACACTCCCCAGGGAACTCAGTATTAGCACCTGCACTATGCAAGTAGTCACGATAGCATTCTATCACTTCACAGGAGCGAGAGGGAAACGCGCTCAATTCCTTTTCATGGGCCTCTCTCTCCTTTTTTAGCTCCTTCTTAGCCTTTGAAGATGCCTTATCGGCCTCCTTTCACGCAACCTACTCCTCCTCAAGCTTTGTCTGCAAGGCGCTCACCTCCTTCTCAAGCTCCTTCATCCGCTTGTCTCGTTCAAGCTTTTCACCCTCCAGCTTTTGGCGAATCACATCGCCGTAATGGTGAAGGCTACTGCTTAGCACCATCGCCTATACTCAAAAAACAAAAATGAGAATCATTGATAATGAAAAACCAATTCCGTGAACATGAAACTCAAGGGCAAGAAGCACTCACACTGGCCAAATGAAAGGAAGCAGCCTCTGCCAACATTGAGTCCCTGACCTCCAAAAGGTCACGTTCCATCTCGGGGGTGACTAAAGCCTTGTGGCATTGCTCAGCAAACTTGGTAGCGTTGGAGTTTTTGCCAGGCAATATCCGAAACTGGCAAAAGTCAAAGCCACATGCCAAGTTCGCTTCCGACGCAGCACCTAAAGAACGAGCAATTCGATAAGATTCCTCCCTCGCGGGGTCCCTCATCTGATGAACTCAACCCCAAATAGAAGCGGGGTTCACCATAGTCCCCCTCCTTTGATCCCAAAATCAAAGGGCCATGGACCAAAAGCAGGCCTTTCCCCAGGCCAAGATTCAACCAAACTGCCTCGCGGTAAAAGTGACTCTTACCTGGCTCGGCCCCCCCGACCGTCGGATGATTTTGCCAAGGTGGCCTCCTTTTCATGCCCATCTTGATTGTTTCCTTTCACCTTCTCCACTTGGGAGGAGGCATGTTTTCGCTTCTTCGAGACGTCATCCCATGGGGCGCACTTCTTTGACACAGGCTTCATGAAAGCCAGCGTCTCCATCAACGATACAACATCATCATTGAAAGCAACGGAGGTAGCCACGGGAGGCCTCTTTCACGCCATCCACCCAAACGTTGAAGTATCCTAAAAATGATAGTTAAAAAGAGAAGTGACAAGAGGGTACAAAGACGAATAATAAACAAAGAAAATAAATTGAAAGGAGATCATCCGAATAAATAACGAGCATCAAAAGTGTACATGATAAAGACACACCGGAACCCTCACTTATCCTTTCTGCATCAGCCATTTCACTTTCATGCGGTGAGCCACCGAGAGTAAACTTTTGACTTTTCTTCGACGGCTTCGCCAATTCGCAACCCAGTCACATATCATCGGGTTCGGAAGCCTTCCGCTTCCTAGCAATAGGCCTTTGTGCCTTTGCCATAGTAGCCTTGTTGCCCTTGTCAAAATAGGTTTCTTACCCTTTGCTCTATCGCTAGCATTGTCCTTTTGATCAGCCAGAATAGGACGATCATCATATTCGATCCCCATCAAATCAAATACACGATTTATGCACCTTTGTGAGCCCAAGCTTGGCCTCCTCCTCCTCCTTATCCAAGTATGGGCCGCAAATCTTGATAACTTCCTGTCGATGAAATATGGTCGGCAGTCTATCGAGGGGTATACCCATAGTAGTAGATGATTTGTGGAGCTACGTGTAATAGGAATCGGATGGTGACATGTAACACCCAAAAATTTGAATTCTTTTTTAAAATAGTAAATTTGATTTAAATATGCAATTTTATGTGCAATTCAAATTAGGAAGCAATATTTCTTTTATAAAATTAAAAGAAAATGCAAGAATAGAAACATGTTGATGCATTCATGCTATTGCATAAAATGAAAAAGGGAATTTCCTTCCATTCCTCCCCTTCCTCTCATTCGGCCCATGGCCATTTCTTTTCCCGCGGCCCAGCACCGCAGCCAGCGCCCCAGCCCACCCTTTTCCCGCTCGGCCCAGCTTCGCGCCAGCAGCCCTGCCGCGCGCTCCGCGTCGGCCCAGCCGCGCCCAGACCAGCAGCTGCTCCTGCGCCCGCACCAGGCAACCGCCGGCCCAGCTACGCGCGGCCCAGCAACAGCCTTCGCCCCGCGCCCAGCCGCTGACGCCCGGGCCCCGCCTGTCGGCGCCGCCCCCAACCTCCCGCGTCCCGCGCCCGCTCCCGGTCAAGGCGAAACCGCCGTTCAGCGCCCTGGCGTCGTGGGAGCGCCCCCCCTCGTGCCCCTCGGCCTCGTTAAAAGGCAGCCGAGCCCCCCCTCGCGCGCTCCCTGCTGCCCCGCTCCATTTTCGCCTCGTCCCGGCCACAACTGCCGCACGGAGGAGCCCCGCCGACCACCGTCCTCGCCGTCCGCATCGCCGAAACCCCCCAGGCCGATCCGAACCGTCCATCGCGAGATCTACGGCCTGAAATAGAAGATACCCCTTCGGGGGTAAATTTGCTAAAGAGCCCCTGGACTTTTCTAAGTCCTAACCCGCCGTCCTTAGCGTATTTCCCCGATTGCGCAATCCCGTTTAGAAAGCGTAAACTTCACTGTTTAAGTCAAAAATACGCTTTCAGTATTTACAGAAAAGCCATTCGAACTGTTTCGCTTATATAATTGTCGTTTTAACTCCGAATTGATCCATTCAAATCGCGTTAGCTTCGTAATTTCATAAGCTACATGATGACGCTACTGATAGACAAGTTTGGAACTTTTTAATTTCATGATTTGAATTAATTAAATATAGGGCTATAGGAAAACCCGTTTTAATCATAACTTTCGCATTTTAGCTCCGTTTTTCGTGAACTTCGCGTTGACGTGATTGTAGCGAAACGTAGATAAGTTTTACAAACATTTTATCTTGATTTCAATACTGTTGGTGTACTGTTCTAATGATAGGAATGTTTGCTTTGCATGAATGCTTTTGGAATGTTGTATGTTGCCGTGTTGGTCGCGTTCAGACGGTGAGGAAAACGTTGGAGACCCAAGAACTCTTCGATGACCAGCAGGACCAGCACGAGTTTGTGAACCAAGGCAAGTATAACATGGGCCTTCCTTGATGTCCTATTTCACTTTAAGCAATTACTCATTTGCATGTGTCTAAATTTGATACCCGTAAGGACATCCTAGTGATTGTTATCCTGTTTCTTGTCTCCTATGGGTTAAATGCATATGGGTAGATTGCTAGTGCTCTAACTAAACTTGATAAACATATTGATGAATGATACTATGGAACAAAGAGAGTAACCTGAATTATAATAACTGTTCCATAGGGCGAAAGTGCAAATGACCTTTGTTCATGTTGCTCCCGGCCCTCCATAAGGACTTATCTGTCGGCAAAAGCTGGGACTGACAGTGCAACCGGGAGAGTCATATGGCTCTGACTTTAGCTCAGTAATAGGATCTTTCCTAACTAGTTAGAGGTTACCTTTTTGGCGCAAATGGGGCTTGCCACTTTGGGTATAGGACTGCCTCTGTTCCTATGAGTATAGCCGCGATGGATTTGTGCCATAGGAAAGGGGGGTCCCTACATCTGCCTGCCAAAGAAACCTAGCGGCCCTAACTTGTTAGGGAAACCTATGAAATGGCTTCATAGTGTACCCTGCCCGCTCACCTTGGTAGTGACATGGGAGTAATTAACCCGGGCATATGGGGATCACGACTTGCGGTGAATGTGCACCACCTCTGCAGAGGGTAACAAACTGTTATAACAGCCGTGCTCACGGTTACGAGCGGCCCGGAAAACTCACAGAATAACTAGTTAATTGTTGATGATCATTTTAAGTTGTTCTATGATGAAATATGGTAAACCTGACCTTGATATATGTTCTTATGGAAATTAAATGGGAGCTTAAGCATATCTTGATAATACTTGAGACTAAAAGTTTGACCAATTAAAAATGCTAACTGCAGCAAACCAGAGTCTATCCTTTTTGAGCTTCATAACCCCATGTTAGCTTGCTAAGTACGGAATGTACTTACACTTGTTTATTTTCTTTACTTGGATAAAAATCCCGGATGGGTAACAGATGACAACGGGTATGAGGATTTCCCGGAGGATTATTAGGCTTGTGGTCAACCAGTTGACCTTCCCTGTGATGACGGCCACGAGAGTTCATTCTATTTTATTATTCCGCTGTGATGTATGAGACACTGTGATGATACTATTGTAATTTGTCAGCTTGTGTGTGTGATTGATTCCTGGGCACACACGAGTTTAGTGCATTCAATTTTATCCTTAAAATTGGGTGTGACAAATTGGTATCAGAGCCAGGTTGACTGTAGGACGCAAGCCTAGATTGAAAATGGTCGTTTTAGCATCTTTGCTCCTCTGGTTTCTTGCTTACTGACTTATCCTTGTTATTTTGTTAAAACGTTTATGCTTTTCATACCTTAATCTATTATTTAAAATTATTGATTCTAATTTCATCTCACTTTAAATCTATAGATGTCTCATAATCCGAAGACTGCTCGACTCAGCACCGCCGGCTATCGTGCCATGTTCACCCCGCGTGCCTCACCGACAGAGAGGGAGATTGTGATCATCTCCGACGACGTGGAGATGGCTACACTGACACCTACACCTACTCCTACACCAGTCGCTGTGCCCGTCTACCCTATGGTCGCTACACCTGAGGAGTCGACGGCTACTTCCCCTACACCTGCACCCGCCCCAGCTGCCCCCATGGAGGACGATGAGATGGGCTGGAAGTGCAAGTACTACTTCAAGCCAGCTCCAGAGACAGCCTACTACCACACCCTCCTCACCCACGTACTGGACGACTACTTCCCCGACTTGCACGCCTCCATCAGCTACCACTGCGCCGAGTACAAGCACCCACTGGAGGCTACCTTCTGGAAGGTAGAGCTGGTGGTCACCACATGGAATGATATCATCAATGGACATGAGGTGGAGAGCCCATGCCTTGGATGGCATGGAGGATGCAGCACAGAATGCCTACATCCACTACCATGGTCGTCGCTTCGAGGCCATGAGGGAGGATCGCTTCAGGTTCCTTCCTCGAAATGATCATGAGGGTGTTTGGTAGGTTTTGGCTCCACCAGAGAATGACCCCACTTTGGAGGCAACGGTGCAGCATGTCCACGCTATGCAGGGAGTGGATGATGAGGTCAAAGGAGAACTGCGTGCATCTCAGAGGGCGCAGAGGCGTCTTCAGAAACAAGTGGATGAACTTCGAGCACAGCTGGGACAACCTTCCATCTACAAGAAGAAGCGCCGTTCCTTCACCATGATTGACACCGCTCCATAGGTGTTAGGTGCCTTGATCTAGATTATCACGTTGTTAGTTCGTGTCCTTATTTAGTCTTGTTGGTCTTGTGAACTTGGTTGATTAGATGTTTGATTTGTGAACTAGGTTGAGTTGGTATTTTGCTTGATTGCTGGAAGTTTGTGGGCATGTCCACAACTTCCTTAGATTGGAACTTTAAATTTAGAATGAAATCTTAATGCTGAAGTATCATTTTATCTTATCTCTGCTGTGCTGATTTCTGGAGCAGCCTGTGTTCTTTATCTGGTAACTCGAAATCTGGGATGATAAAATTCTGAAATTTTTGTGGAGATAACTAGACCACTGTATCTCTCTAGTGTCTTTGGAATCACATCAATAGCTATTCAGGTTTGGGAGATCTAGCTGGTACAAGTTGATGTTCCTGTGCTGTCTGGAACTCTGAACAGTTTCGGTTTAGCTCTATTTTTGACTATGTGCGAGTTCGAATCTGTAAAAGTGGTCTAAATGAAAGTTGTAGCTGATGTCCTAAGCTTTCTAACGAATCTTGGATCACCTCTGTTGGATCTCTAAAACTCGAGTTATAACAGTTTTACTGAACTGCTGAAATTGAATCTTGCCCAGAAAATTTTCAGCATTGTTTCTTGTCTCTTGTAAGCTTTCTATAATTGGAAAAATCTCTAAATTTTGCACATTTGTTGGAAAACAGATGGCCACAAGAGGAGGAAGAGGCAGAGGCCGTGGTCGTGGGCGTGATGCTCTTATGAATCCACCACCACCACCTGTGACCATGGAGCAGATTTTGGGAATGCAAGCGCAGCTGATGCAAGCTATGATGCAGCGCTTGGACATTGAACCTACAAGAGGTCCACCGCCTGTCCAGGTTAGAGATAAGCGTGGAGAGTTTATGAAAGGTCATCCATCGGTGTTCACACATGCCACAGACCCTATGGAGGCCGATGATTGGTTGCGTGCTGTGGAGAAACAACTGAACATAGCACAATGCAACGACCTGGAGAAAGTGTTGTATGCTTCCGGGCAACTCCAAGGAGCTGCTCAGGATTGGTGGGAATCATTCCAGTTTGGACGTCCCAACAATGCTCCTGATATCACTTGGCAGGAATTTAAGGACAGCTTCCGATCATACCATATTCCTGATGGACTAGTGGAACTAAAGCAGGAAGAATTCAGATATCTCAAGCAAGGATCAATGACTGTGGTGGAATATCGGGACAAGTTCGCACAACTATCTCGCTACGCTCCTAATGATGTGGCAGATGACAAGGATAAGCAACGTCGTTTCCTCAAGGGACTCTATGATGGACTGCAGCTCCAGCTGATGTCTAATACTTATCCTAACTTCCAGTCTTTGGTGAATCGCGCAATCGTGATTGATGATAAGCGCAAGGAGATGGAAGCTAAGAAGAGAAGGCTCCAAGGGCAAGCTTCTAGAAGCAACACTCGCCTGCGTGCTTATCCCCAGCAAGGTTTCCAGCAGAGGAATCAAGGACCAACTCATTAGGGAAACCGTGGTCAGTATCCTCAGCGGAACCAGTTCCAACAACGCCCTCAGTATCAGCAACAGTTTGGAAATCAGCATCCCCCGCAACAGACTAGCAATCCTACAACACGCCAGGGAGTGCCTAACAATGCTCCTGTGAAGAGTGGCGCACCCAACAATCCCAATGCCTGTTACCGATGTGGAGAAGTAGGGCACTATGCTCATCAGTGTCCTAAGAAGCAGAACCAGCAAGCACCTCAGAACCAGGCCAACAATCAGAAGTTCAACGCCCGACCACCTCTCACAGCGAAGGTGAACTATGTGTCATCTGATGCAGCTCAGGAGACGCCTGAGGTCATGTTGGGTACGTTCAGTGTCAACTCTATTTCTGCTACCGTACTTTTTGATTCTGGTGCTTCGCATTCTTTTATCTCCCAAGCTTTTGTTAGAATGCATAGCATACCTTTGTGTGCCATGAAAACCCCAATACTAGTGAATTCCCCAGGAGGTAGTATGCCCGCTTCTTATTGGAGCCCCTCAACTAGCATTTCCTTAAGGGGGGTAGACTTCAAGGTGAAGCCTATTGTGTTGAGAACAGCAGGAATTGACCTTATCCTGGGAATGGATTGGATGAAACAACACCGGGCAGTGATACAGTGTCAGGAGAAATCTGTGGTTGTGACATCACTCAATGGGGATAGAATCTGTGTAGAAGTAGTAGTGCAAGCTCAGCCTACAGCCACAGTGAATCGGCTAGATGGTGAAATCAATGAACAAGATCGTGTCATGGAGGAATTCCCGGATGTCTTCCCCGATGACTTGCCAGGTATGCTACCTGGCCGAGACATTGAATTCATTATTGAATTATTACCTGGAACTGCACCAATAGCTAAACGTCCATATAGAATGGGAGTTAATAAATTAGAAGAGCTTAAGAAACAACTAAAAGAGTTGCAAGAAAAAGGTTTCATACGCCCCAGTTCTTCCCCCTGGGGGGCACCTGTGATCTTTGTGGATAAGAAGGATGGTAGTCAATGGATGTGTGTGGATTACCGCTCACTTAATGAGGTTACCATCAAGAATAAATACCCTTTGCCTAGGATAGATGATTTGTTTGATCAGTTGAGAGGAGCTCATGTGTTCTCCAAGATTGATCTCCGATCTGGTTATCATCAGCTTAAGATTCGGAACTCGGATATACCTAAGACAGCATTCACTACACGGTATGGATTATATGAGTACACCGTTATGTCTTTTGGATTGACCAATGCACCTGCATACTTCATGTATTTGATGAATAAGGTGTTCATGGAGTTTCTGGATAAATTTGTGGTAGTATTTATAGATGACATACTAATATTCTCCAAGACTGAAGAAGAACATGCGGAACACATAAGGATGGTCTTGCAAAAGCTTAGAGAACATAAGTTATACGCTAAGCGGAGCAAGTGTGAGTTTTGGTTAAAGGAAGTCTCTTTTCTGGGTCATGTTGTCTCCAATGGTGGAATAGCAGTGGATCCAGGCAAAGTGCAAGATGTACTGAATTGGAAACCACCAACTACAGTAAGTGAAATTTGTAGCTTTTTGGGATTGGCTGGTTATTACCGAAGGTTCATTGAAGGCTTTTCCAAGCTAGCCAAGCCTATGACAGCTTTGTTGGAAAAGAATGCTAAGTATGTATGGTCGGATAAATACCAGTCAAACTTTGAAGAGCTAAAGAAGAGATTGACTACAGCTCCAGTATTAATTTTGCCCGATTTAAACAAGAACTTCTCTATATATTGTGATGCATCCCGTTTGGGTCTTGGATGTGTGCTTATGTAAGAAGGAAGAGTGGTTGCATATGCATCCAGACAACTAAGGAAGCATGAGTTGAATTATCCTACTCATGACTTGGAATTGGCAGCTGTGGTTCATGCTTTGAAGATCTGGAGACATTATCTAATTGGACATAAGAGTGATATCTATACTGATCATAAGAGTTTGAAGTATATCTTCACCCAATCAGATCTGAATTTAAGACAACGTCGTTGGTTGGAATTGATCAAAGACTATGATTTGGAAGTGCATTATCACCCGGGAAAGGCAAACGTCGTAGCTGATGCACTTAGCAGAAAGAGCTATGCAAATGGAATTCAGACAACATCTATGTCAGCAGAGTTGTGTGCTGAAATGGAGTATCTCAACTTGAGCCTGGTCACTAATGCAATGGAATTGGTAATAGAGCCTACACTGGAGCAGGAGATACGCAAAGGTCAATTGGAGGATGAAAAACTTAAAGAGATAGCAGAGAATGTAGTGCTTGGAAAGGCACCCGGATTCAGAATGGATGAGAATGGAACTCTTTGGTTCGGGAAAAGGATATGTGTACCGGAAGTGAAAGCTATCCGTGATGCAATTCTGCAAGAGGCCCATGAGTCTGCTTATTCTATACATCCCAGAAGTACCAAGATGTACTTGGATCTCAAAGAAAAGTATTGGTGGTATGGTTTGAAGAGAGATGTGGCAGAATATGTGGCTTTGTGTGACACTTGCCAAAGAGTGAAAGCTGAGCATCAAAGACCTGTAGGGTTACTACAACCAATGAAGATCCCTGAATGGAAATGGGAAGAAGTTGGCATGGATTTTATTGTAGGATTACCCCGCACTCAAAGAGGTTATGATTCAATTTGGGTAATAGTGGATCGACTCACCAAGGTCGCTCACTTTTTACCAGTCAAGACTACTTATAATGGTGCAAGATTAGCAGAGTTATACATGGAACGAATAGTGTGCTTACATGGTGTTCCCAAGAAGATTGTGTTGGATAGAGGCACCCAATTTACATCGCAATTCTGGCATAAAGTACATAGATCTTTGGGAACAAAGTTGAATTTCAGTTCTGCTTATCACTCGCAAACTGATGGACAGACTGAAAGGACCAACCAGATTTTGGAAGATATGTTGAGAGCTTGTGCACTTCAGTATGGTGATAGTTGGGATAAGAGTCTGCCATACGCGGAGTTCTCGTACAACAACAGTCATCAGAAGAGTCTCAAGATGGCACCTTTTGAGGCGCTGTATGGGCGTAAATGTAGAACGCCTTTGTTCTGGAATCAGACTGGTGAAACTCAAGTGTTTGGACCCAATGTCCTTAGAGACGTGGAAGAACAAGTGAGAATGATTAGAGACAATTTGAGAGTAGCTCAGTCTCGACAGAAGAGTTACGCTGATACCCGCAGAAGAGAGCTGACTTTCGAGATTGGTGATTATGTGTACTTGAAAGTGTCACCAATGAGAAGTGTGAGAAGATTCAATATGAAGGGAAAGTTAGCACCGAGGTATATTGGACCTTTTAAGATCCTAGAGAGACGTGGAGAAGTAGCCTATCAGTTGGAACTGCCTGAGAGCTTGTCCGGTGTGCACGACGTGTTCCATGTTTCCCAGTTGAAAAAGTGTCTGAGGGTACCAGAAGAACAAATTCCTTTGGAAGAACTTGTTGTCAAGGAAGATCTTACTTATGAGGAGTATCCGATAAAGATCTTGGAAACTGCCGAAAGAGTTACGAGAAGCCGAACAGTAAAGATGTGCAAGGTGCAGTGGAATCGTTATACAGAGGATGAGGCTACTTGGAAAAGAGAAGAGGATCTGAGAAAGACTTATCCCCAACTGTTTGAGTAAGCAATCACCCGAATCTCGAGGACGAGATTCACCTTAAGGGGGGTAGAATTGTAACACCCAAAAATTTGAATTCTTTTTTAAAATAGTAAATTTGATTTAAATATGCAATTTTATGTGCAATTCAAATTAGGAAGCAATATTTCTTTTATAAAATTAAAAGAAAATGCAAGAATAGAAACATGTTGATGCATTCATGCTATTGCATATTTATTTCTGTGACGGGTGTTTTATTCAAATGCTAAAAGATTCTAAAAACCTTTTGAAAATGAGTTTGAAAATTTTATTTATAAAATGAAAAAGGGAATTTCCTTCCATTCCTCCCCTTCCTCTCATTCGGCCCATGGCCATTTCTTTTCCCGCGGCCCAGCACCGCAGCCAGCGCCCCAGCCCACCCTTTTCCCGCTCGGCCCAGCTTCGCGCCAGCAGCCCTGCCGCGCGCTCCGCGTCGGCCTAGCCGCGCCCAGCCCAGCAGCTGCTCCTGCGCCCGCACCAGGCAACCGCCGGCCCAGCTACGCGTGGCCCAGCAACAGCCTTCGCCCCACGCCCAGCCGCTGATGCCCGGGCCCCACCTGTCGGTGCCGCCCCCAACCTCCCGCGTCCCACGCCCGCTCCCGGTCAAGGTGGAACCGCCGTTCAGCGCCCTGGCGTCGTGGGAGCGCCCCCCCTCGTGCCCCTCGGCCTCGTTAAAAGGCAGCCGAGCCCCCCCTCGCGCGCTCCCTGCTGCCCCGCTCCATTTTCGCCTCGTCCCGGCCGCAACTGCCACACGGAGGAGCCCCGCCGACCACCGTCCTCGCCGTCCGCGTCGCCGTTGTCTCCAAGCCGTCTCCGCCTCCAATTTTCGCCCGTGGTGAGCTCGCCGTGGCCTCCTCTCTCTCCCCATGCGTTTCATTTCGCATTTCGTGGCTTTTAGCGCCCTTTTCCGCAAGCGTCCGCGAGCTCCATGCCGTCGGCCATGGCGCCCGCGCCCCGGCCTTCCTCTCCGGCCGTCTTCTCGACCCGTGCGCGACCCCCCTTCTTCCCCTGAGCTCTCGGGTGCCCTCGGTTCCCCGTTTGGCGGACCCTAGCCCCCTTTCTGAGCTCGCCGGCGTGTTCTTTGCCGCCGGCCATGGCTAGCCTCGCCGCCGACCCTGTTCCGGCCGGCCGAAACCCCCCAGGCCGATCCGAACCATCCATCGCGAGATCTACAGCCTGAAATAGAAGATACCCCTTCGCGGGTAAATTTGCTAAAGAGCCCCTGGACTTTTCTAAGTCCTAACCCGCCGTCCTTAGCATATTTCCCCGATTGCGCAATCCCGTTTAGAAAGCGCAAACTTCACTGTTTAAGTCAAAAATACGCTTTCAGTATTTACAGAAAAGCCATTCGAACTGTTTCGCTTATATAATTGTCGTTTTAACTCCGAATTGATCCATTCAATTCGCGTTAGCTTCGTAATTTCATAAGCTACATGATGACGCTACTGATAGACAAGTTTGGAACTTTTTAATTTCATGATTTGAATTAATTAAATATAGGGCTATAGGAAAACCCGTTTTAATCATAACTTTTGCATTTTAGCTCCGTTTTTCGTGAACTTCGCGTTGACGTGATTGTAGCGAAACGTAGATAAGTTTTACAAACATTTTATCTTGATTTCAATACTGTTGGTGTACTATTCTAATGATAGGAATGTTTGCTTTGCATGAATGCTTTTGGAATGTTGTATGTTGCCGTGTTGGTCGCGTTCAGACGGTGAGGAAAATGTTGGAGACCAAGAACTCTTCGACGACCAGCAGGACCAACACGAGTTTGTGAACCAAGGCAAGTATAACATGGGCCTTCCTTGATGTCCTATTTCACTTTAAGCAATTACTCATTTGCATGTGTCTAAATTTGATACCCGTAAGGACATCCTAGTGATTGTTATCCTGTTTCTTGTCTCCTATGGGTTAAATGCATATGGGTAGATTGCTAGTGCTCTAACTAAACTTGATAAACATATTGATGAATGATACTATGGAACAAAGAGAGTAACCTGAATTATAATAACTGTTCCATAGGGCGAAAGTGCAAATGACCTTTGTTCATGTTGCTCCCGGCCCTCCATAAGGACTTATCTGTCGGCAAAAGCTGGGACTGACAGTGCAACCGGGAGAGTCATATGGCTCTGACTTTAGCTCAGTAATAGGATCTTTCCTAACTAGTTAGAGGTTACCTTTTTGGCGCAAATGGGGCTTGCCACTTTGGGTATAGGGCTGCCTCTGTTCCTATGAGTATAGCCGCGATGGATTTGTGCCATAGGAAAGGGGGGTCCCTACATCTGCCTGCCAAGGAAACCTAGCGGCCCTAACTTGTTAGGGAAACCTATGAAATGGCTTCATAGTGTACCCTGCCCGCTCACCTTGGTAGTGACATGGGAGTAATTAACCCGGGCATATGGGGATCACAACTCGCGGTGAATGTGCACCACCTCTGCAGAGGGTAACAAACTGTTATAACAGCCGTGCTCACGGTTACGAGCGGCCCGGAAAACTCACAGAATAACTGGTTAATTGTTGATGATCATTTTAAGTTGTTCTATGATGAAATATGGTAAACCTGACCTTGATATATGTTCTTATGGAAATTAAATGGGAGCTTAAGCATATCTTGATAATACTTGAGACTAAAAGTTTGACCAATTAAAAATGCTAACTGCAGCAAACCAGAGTCTATCCTTTTTGAGCTTCATAACCCCATGTTAGCTTGCTAAGTACGGAATGTACTTACACTTGTTTATTTTCTTTACTTGGATAAAAATCCCGGATGGGTAACAGATGACAACGGGTATGAGGATTTCCCGGAGGATTATTAGGCTTGTGGTCAACCAGTTGACCTTCCCTGTGATGACGGCCACGAGAGTTCATTCTATTTTATTATTCCGCTGTGATGTATGAGACACTGTGATGATACTATTGTAATTTGTCAGCTTGTGTGTGTGATTGATTCCTGGGCACACACGAGTTTAGTGCATTCAATTTTATCCTTAAAATTGGGTGTGACATGACACAAGCGTAGAGACAGCGATTTAGACAGGTTCAGGCCATCTGATCGGCATAATACCCTACGTCCTGTGTCTTTGATGGATCATATTGAATGTGAGATGCCTTCGAGGGGGGGTCCCTACCCACCTTATATAGTCTGGAGGGTAGGGTTACAGGTCGGTTTAGGTCTAGATCTATTCGGCTATATGATAAGTATTTACAAGGAATACGATATCTATCATATCCGAACAGATCTTCCTTCATCGCCAAGATATCTTCTGATTGCCTTATGCTGCACGCTGACCAGAGCCGAGCACCATAGGCCTTGATTTTATGGGCTGGACCTCCCCTGGTGGTGCGGCCCATTCCATTGCTGTGGGTACCTAGGGTTATACCCCCCACAGCTAGTCCCTGATCACCTTGTATCTGCCGAGCAATGCCATCTTGAGCAGGTTCAAGCAGTTTAACTTGGAGTCAGACAGTTAATCTGGCAATCCGACCAGTTTAACTGGTAATCCAATGAACAAAATAAAGTGCCGACTAGTTTGACTGGTAATCCGATCAATAAAATGAAGTGCTGACTAGTTTAACTGCTCAATAGGACTTGAACATACTCAAGTAAGGCTTGCCAAAAGGATATAAGGAGCTCAAGTTTAAAATTGAAAAAATTCTCCACCTTAGGTGAAGTGTACACACTTAGGCTTCGTTGGCGAAGTTAGATGATCATCATCCATGACTTAGTCAAAGAGGATGTTAGTATTGATACATGCGACGCAAGGTACAATGTATACATTATAGTCCCCGAGCTTGATAGTAGGTGAAGAAGACACCTGGTGTCAGGATCAAAGAATATCAATGACTAAGAAAGAAAATGGGAACTTAGCCAACTGTTAAATTTGATACAAGAACCTCCAGGTGCAATGTATACATTATAGTCCCCGAGCCTAACAGTAGGTGAAGAATGCACCTGGTGTCAGGATCAAAGAAGTACAATGATCAGTTAATCAGAATAACTGAGTCCCAGGTTAGCCGAGCACATAGCCAACCCCTAGCTTAGCTAAAGACCAGTAAGAGAAAAAATAGTACACTCACTGCTAAGTAAAGTGTACACACTTAGTCCCCGATCCTACTATAAGATAGAGCAACATCTTGTAGTAGGATCAAAGAAACAAGTGAAAAGGACGAAATCCCCATGCTTAGCACTGGACATTGGAGTAAAATTTGGAGAGTGCTGAGCACTTAAAAATGGAGAAAAAATGGAGAGTGCTTAGCACTTTACCATTGGAGAAAATTGGAGAGTGCTTAGCACTTAAACCGTGGAGGAAATGGAGAGTGCTTAGCACTATACCATAGAGAAAATGGAGAGTGCTTAGCACTATACCATGGAGAAATTGGAGAGTGCTTAGCACTATATCAGGGCGAAATTGGAGAGCATTGAGCACTTAAAAATGGAGAAAAATGGAGAGTGCTTAGCACTATATCAAGGCAAAATTAGAGAGTGCTTAGCACTATACCGTGGCAAAATTTGGAGAACATGGAGAATGCTTAGCACTATACCGTGGCGAAATTTGGAGAACATGGAGAGTGCTTAGCACTATACCATGGTGAAATTTGGAGAACATGGAGAAATTTGGAGAACATGGAGAGTGCGTAGCACTATACCATGGTGAAATTTGGAGAACGTGGCGAAATTTAGAGAACATGGAGGGCGCATAGCACTATACCATGGCAAAATGTGGAGAACATGGAGAGGTAAACCGATGAGATGTGGGGGGGCATTCTATCCCAAGATTCTTGTGCACGCTTAGGTATATAGGCATCACCAATGAGCCACTACCGACCACCCATGACACAGAGCGCTACTGCTCGTGCACGTTTAGGTATATAGGCATCACTGAGGAGCCGCTGCTGACTGCCCATAACGTAGAGCGCTACTGCTCATGCATGTTTAGATGCTAGGTCGAGGACAGGGCTGCTTCTGGGCAACGCAAATGAGAACGTGGTTGGTCGTCGAATCGAATGGCGATAGAATGCGTTGTCTCAAAAATGTTTAGCATGGAGAAATAAGTATTTTGAGAGAAATTATGGAAAGAAACTAGAGAAAACATCATGGATAAAATCATTATTGAAATGCATATATACGTAAAAAAGTACAAATCTTTTATAGAATGTCTCAAGGATAGAAACGCCTAAGGTGTTTGATGTGCTAGGAATTAGGGATGTCAACGCCGTCTTGATCACAGAGCCTATATGACCCTGGTCGAGTCACAGCCTTGATGATGTATGGACCCTCCCAAGGTGAGGATAGCTTGTGCATCCCGTTGGCCTTCTGTCTCCTGCGGAGTACCATGTCGCCGACCACGAAGGATCGCTCCTGGATATTGCGGTTGAAGTATTTACGCAGACTGTCCAAGTACTTGGCCGTCCGAACACATGTGACCAAGCATTCTTCCTCAAGTCAGTCGACATCATCTTGTCATGCCTAATCGTTATTCTCTTCATCATAGTTCCCTATCCTTGGTGCTCGGAAAGCGACATCGGCGGGTAACATGGCCTTTGATCCGAACACCAAGAAATAGGGGGAGACTCCAGTGTTGTGACTGGGTTGGGTCCTTAGTCCCCAGACCATAACTGGCAATTCTTTAAGCCATTTATTAGGGTGTTTCTAGTCCATCTTATATAACCTCTTTTTTAGGGCATCTATAATCAAGCCGTTTGCTCGCTCAACCTGGCCATTAGCCCTAGGATGCACGACCGATACAAACTTAACACATATGCACCGATCCTCGTAGAAATCCCAGAAGTCGCTGCCAGTAAATGTAGAACCAAGGTCGATGATGATACTGTTCGGCAGCCCAAACCTATGGATGATATCATTGAGTAGTTCCGCTACTTTCTTTGCTATAGACTAGACGAGCGGTTTTTAGTCAATCCACTTGGAGAATTTGTCAATAGCAACATAAACCCATCGAAATCCTCCTAGGGCATTCTTGAATGGCCCGATCATGTCCAATCCCTAGCATGCGAATGGCCAGGAGGCAGGAATCATCTGCAGAGACTGAGCTGGAACGTGGATTTGCTTTGCGAAAAATTGGCAACCCTCACACTGTCGGACGAGTGTTTTGGTGTCTACTACTGCTGAAGGCCAGTAGAAACCTACTCGAAAGGCTTTGCCGACTAGACTTCTAGAGGTTGCATGATTACCGTAGGATCTAGCATGGATTTCTTGAAGTAATGCCACTCCTTCCTGAGAGATGCACTTCTGAAACAATTCGTCCTTTGCATTCTTTCGCATTAGCTTGCCATCGACTAGCACATAATGCTTGCTGCAGCGAATTAGGTGTTCCATCTCGATCTTGTCAACCAGTACGTCTGTAGTGGTCAAGTACTTGATAAAAGGCTCTCGCCAATCACTACTCAACGTAGGAATTACCAGGACCAATTGCTCAGTAGGGGAAGATTCGTGAACTGCTTGCTCCTGCTTCATGATGGAGTTTGAAGATCCTGGACGAAGACACCAGCTAGGACCTTGGCTCTGGTCGACCCTAGCTTGGATAGCTGGTCGACTGCTTGGTTCTGGTCTCGCACGACATGGTGGTATTCAATATTGTAGAATTTGCCCTCCAACTTTTTGATTTCCGAGCAATAAGCACCCATCTTGTCACTGGTACAAGACCAATCTTTGTTGACCTAATTAATGACTAGTGCAGAGTCACCGTATACCAAGAGGCATTTAACGCGAAGTTCGATGGCAATACGAAGACCATGGAGACAAGCTTCGTACTCAGCGGCATTATTAGAGGATGGAAAATGAATTTAGAGGACATATCAGAGGTGATCCCCTGATGGAGAAATAAAAAAGATACCTGCCCCCACACCATCAAGGTTGAGGGAGCTGTCGAAGTACATGACCTAGTGCTCGGGTCGGTCGGTTGAGATAGGAGCTTGCATGTCGGTCCATTCAGCGACTGAAATTGGTGAGCACTTAAGACTTTATTGTCTGGCTAGCCCCTGAAATCAATGGAGTACATGCCGATCTCTACCACCCATTTAATGATGCGGCCATTGGCTTCCTTATTATGGAGGATGTCGCCTAGCGGATACTTAGTAACCACTGCTACTTGATATGTCTCAAAGTAATGGCGGAGCTTCCTGCACGTAATAAGGATAGCAGTACAATAGCTTCTGGACCTGAGGATACCGAGCCTTAGACTCATTCAGGACTTCGCTAATGAAGTAGACAAGGCATTGAACTTTATATGTGTGATCAGCTTCTTCTTGTTCAACGACGATGGCAGTACTAATGACACGGTTGGTTGCAGCGATGTAGATTAATAAGGTTTTGCCAGCTTTTGGTGCCATCATGACTGGAGGTGTTGTGAGGAATTGCTTGAGCTCGGCAAAGGCCTTGTCGGCTTTAGGCATCCAAGGTAAACTTCTATGAAGCGTTGAGAAGCTTGAAGAACGGCAAACCCTTTTCGCCCAATCAGGATATGAAACGACTTAAAGCCACCATGCATCCCATTAGCTTCTGGACATCCTTCACGCGGGTCAATGATTTCATCTTGGTAACCACTTCTATCTTCTCTGGGTTTGCTTCGATGCCATGGTGGCTGACGACGTTGCCAGATGGAACACTGAATAAGCACTTAGTGGGATTTAGCTTCCATTGGAATTTCTTTAGGTTTTGGAAGGTTTCTTCAAGGTCAGCGATGAGGTTATCGGCAGTCTTAGACTTAACCACCACATCATCGACGTAGGCCTCGACATTCTTCCCAATTTGCTCTTGGAGGCATCGTTGGATAGCCCTCTAGTAGGTGGCGCCGGCATTCTTTAGCCCAAAGGACATGGTGGTGTAGCAATAGGCACCGAAGGGTGTGATTAACAAAGTCTTGATCTAGTCTTCCTCCTTTAAGGAGATCTGGTGATAACCAGAATAGCAATCGAGAAAGCACAAGAGCTCACAACCAGTTGTTGAATCTATGACCTCATCAATGAGGTAAGCCGAAGGGGTCTTTAGGGCAGTGCTTTTTGAGATCGCTGTAATCAACGCACATTCTCTATTCATTATTCTTTTTTCATACAAGGACCGGATTGGCGAGCCACTCTAGGTGATACACCTTTTTAATAAAACCGGTTGCTAAGAGCCGTGTTATTTCTGCCCTAATGGCCTCCTTTTTGTCTTAGCGTGAATCGTGGTAGCTTTTGCTTGATTGGTTTGGCGGTCAGCGAGACAGTTTAAGGAGTGCTCGATCAGCTCCCGAGGAATGTTAGGCATGTCAGTAGGTTTCCATGCAAACACAGTCGATGTTTCTATGGAGGAAGCTGACGAGCGTGTCTTCCTATTTGGGGTCGAGATGGGCCCCGATCCGGGCCGTCCTGCTTCTATCGCCGATCACAAGCTCAACCTCCTTTGTGTCTTTGGATTTAGTCGCAGACCGAGGTGGCTCCTGAGTTTGGATCGCCTGCTCCTCCACTGGGATCTTCTTAGAGTCGGCGATGCAAACCTCCATTCTGGTTGAGAGGTCCATTGCTTCAGCGATGGCGATTCCTTCTCGTTCGTAGCCATAGGCGATGGAGACGTTGGCGCGCAGGGTGAGAATGCCCTGCTCTGTTAGGATCTTCAACACTATGTAGACATAATGGGGCACGAAGAAGTTCACGTACTCAGTATGGAAGTGGTCGACGGTGCCAAACTAGACTAGCAAGGTGATCTGCCCCAAAGGTTGGGACGCTCTGCCAGGTACAATACCCCAAAATGGTGACTCAACAGGGACAAGATCGTCCTTTATGAGGCCTAACTCAGTTAGGGCTCCAGCGAAGAGGATATTGAGGGCACTCCCACCATCGATGAGGACCTTCTTGAACCGCACGTTGCGGATGGTGGGATCTAACGAGTGGGAAACACCCTGGGTATGGGATATCTGCCCATTGGTCTGCCCTACTGAATGTGATAGGATACTCCGACCAGTCTAGATATTTGGGATTGGTGACCATGCCATATTGGGTGATCGATATGACCTGCCAAGCGGTGAGCTTCTGCTGGTGTTTGCTCATGGAGACGGCATACCCTCTGGAGATAGTGGCGACGGTCTTGTTGGCATCGCGGGCAGTGGGTCATGCATCCTTAGGATGCTCCTCCCCTTTGCCGTCAGTCTGACTTGTCATCCTTATGTGTTCGCCATTTCTGCTCCTCATTATGGAAAGCTTTGGCCATGCCATGGCATTGCTGCATGGTGTGCTTGCTGTTCTTGTGAATTAATCATGGACTATCAAGGAGTTCTTCAGTAGGCAGCATTGAAATTTCACTTAGCGCGTGGCTGCTCTACATTGTCGATGGAGTTTTATGGTCGATGGTGACTGTGGCTATGCAACCCTCAATCCCTTTGGCGGATCAGCTTCTTTAGAGTCTGCGTATGAGTTTGCAACCTTGAGGAGTTCGCCAATGGTCTAGGACCTCTTAGCGGTAAATTTTGGAGCACAACTCCTGACAGTGATGGAGTCCTGTAGTGAAATCGGAGATGGACTCACTGTCTAGCCAATTCATAGGTGGCCACATCCAATTCTAGATGTCGTTGACCTAGGCCCGAGCTGCTTTGAGCAACGCTTGAATCTTGAGTATCTCAGGCGTTTGTGGGAGTCTAGCCAACTCGTGGGTGGCCATAGCTAGATTGGCGCTCGGCGTCTGCTCCACTCACTGATTGTCCACCATGAGGAACTCTTGCTGGAGATTACGGGCGAGAGGCGACGGGCCACCTCTGGCAGCTTGGGTGCCATTTTTTTGCTTCTTCATTGCGACGTCGTTAGCGATCAGTGTTCCTGGCTTCACGCTCATGGGGCTGGACACCGGTCTCTCCCAAAAACCTAGAGGGAAAGATGGGCAGCTGTTGGCAGAGCCCTCGAAGTACGGCTCAGGACTTTTCCTCCCTGGATGGTGTGGAGCGTTTCATCTGGAACACCTGTTCGGATTTGCACCATGTTTACCATTGCGCGTAGACCGGTCGGCCTCAGGGAAGTCGATCTGATAGAGGTCGTTGATGTGGCTGTGCTTGGCATGGTCGACTGAAAAGATGGTGCACGGCGTCCCAACAGATCGGACCCGCACCCACCAGCCCAAAAGAATAGGGCTTCTACCTATTCTCCGTCGAGGGGGGAGTGGTCGGTGTTCAACGATACGCCCTTTCGGAGTTGCCGTGATCACTAGATTAGAATCTGGCCACCTTGAACAAAGTGGCCGAGCAGGTCGCTCGGCTATAGCGGCTTGGTGATCTTGGAGTACGGGAAATTCGTCGCTCGCTCTAGATTGATCTAAGACCGAACCCACGAGGAGCTGTCATTCCGCTAAGCGGTCTAGTGACCCGATCGATAGATGCAATTAGATCATCATTGCTGATGGATCTCCTAACCCAATGGTGGGGTGTCAGGATCAGAGATGTCCTTACAAGTGTTGGCACGATCGACATAGGGTGATCTTACACCGCTTCCACTATCTCCCCATTGTCGTTGGGCCCGATGATCTAAGTCATGGATCTGATCGTGAAGATCTGGCCTGGCTCAGGAAAGGCCATGGAGCTCAGGAAAGTGACCATCTAGTTGGTCCATGGAATCAACATGCACACCCCCCACCTAGCGCACTTCTATCGATGAAATATGGTCGACAGTCTACCGAGGGGTATACCCACGGTAGTAGATGATTGGTGGAGGTACGCGTAATAGGAAACCAGATGGTGACACAAGCGCAGAGACAGCGATTTAGATAGGTTTAGGGCTGTCTGATCGACGTAATACCCTACGTCCTGTGTCTCTGGTGGATCGTATTGAATGTGAGATGCCTTCGAGGGGGGTCCCTACCCACCTTATATAGTCTAGAGGGTAGGGTTACAGGTCGGTTTAGATCTAGATCTATTCGGCTATATGGTATGTATTTACAAGGAATACTATATCTATCATATCCGAACAGATCTTCCTTCATCGCCAAGATATCTTTTGATTGTCTTACGGTGCACACCGACTAGAGCCGAGCACCGTAGGCCTTGATCTTATGGGCTAGACCTCCCCTAATGGTGTGGCCCATGTCCATTGCCGTGGGTACCTAGGGTTATACCCCACACTTCCCATTCAATAAACTCAATGAAGTCCTTAGTCATTAGGGAAGTGATCGGGCCAGCTCTATATCAAGTGATGAACCTCGATAGTCGACACGCTGAACCACATAGCAAAACCGAGTATAGGTTTGCAGGGGTTTTCGCTCCAAAGGAACCCACTCCTCGATAAGATCCCGGCTTATTTGGAATCGGGAAGTCAAAGCGAAAACATCCCCGCTGCAGGCCTCTTCTTCAGTGGACTTCGAAAACATCGGTAACCGGTTGCCTTCCCATTCTACTAGGGTAGAGACAAGCAGGAGACGCACGCTCCCATCCATTCGCCTCGGCTTCCTAGACCTCAGAGTCAGTGCAAACACGATGATAGAACCAAAACTTGGTCCATTGGGGCCACTTGTTGCGATAGGTTGGCACTATAGTGATGGTGCCGCAAGGTCTTCTTTGGGACAAAGTTGAAGGCCCCGAATTCAAGTGGCAACTTCTCACCAATAATAGGATCCTAAACTTCGCACCTTCGCCGTTGGGTCTCCTAGAAGCCTATAAAAGTGTCGGCCAACGGTACATGACCCAACGTCTTCATTCGCCATCATGAAAACACTCAGGCGAGTGAAAGCATTCGGGGTCAGTTGGTGCAGCTGGATTTCAAATCGCCTTAACACTTCACTGACAAAGCCCTCCAGAGGGAAATCCAAGCCTACCACAAAGTAATCTCATAATACCACCGCTTCATACGGTTTCGGTCGCGGCACAACCTCATTGCCGGGAGGGCGAAAAGTGCTAGCAGTCTCCAGTCGCAAGTAACCCTTGTTCACGTATTCCTGAATTAGCATATGAGGCACTTCGATCGACTGAGGTAGAAGAGTAGTTGCTGGGCAGCGGTATCGAAGGGACCTCCTCCGAAACAGCAACGGACACATCTTCCGACTGACCAGAAGTAGAGGCATGAGGCTGGATCATTTTGTTCGTTGCCTTTTCGCCCTGTCAACCTAGTGCTATCTTCCTTTTCGCCGCTACCTCTCTCTCCAGTGAGTGATTCTCGGCATCGCAAGCAGGGGAGCCCTAAACATTTCGCTCTACTAGGGAGTCAGAAGAGCTCCCTGCTTCCACTTGACGAGTCGAAAGACGAAGACGCACTTGAAGAGCTCTCTACTGAAGGCGCCATCTAAAGTGGCGATGAAATTAGGAAAAGCAAGAAAACAAGAAAAGAAAGAAAAATACGCGCACACTAAACATGCATAGCGAAAACACTAAATAGGCAAAAAGAAAGGAAATACGTAAAGCGAAAGCGTAGGATGCAGGGGTCGGATCGACTCGAAGCGAACAGGAAGAGTTCTCCAAGGCGAAAGGGCAGACTAGATGGAGCTCTATGAAAGAGGCAAAGAGCACCATGGCTCCCCCAAATGACCGGGGGTACTTATATGCGCCCTCAGGCGCCCGCAGCGGTTGTAAGCGCAAATCCCGAAACGGCGCGTTTTTCCGAAACGAACAGGTAGTTTCAGCGCACGCGATGTTTCGGTTTCCCAAAAAAAAACTCGTTCACTCACAAACATTTAATAATAAAATAAAATACATAAAAAATAATAATAATAACTATTATCACCAGAATAAGCAGTAACGACAATTGGGGCCACAACATAGAGTCGCCAAAAAGACTGTAAACATCAAAAAGAGGATTCATAGTCCTTTTCACACCTCAAGGGGACGGCGCTGGGGATTAGCGAAGGGGTCTTCGAAGAGAAAACTCACATATGGTTCTGGCAATGGCGGCGGTGAGGGGCTACTGTTGGGCTATGCCCCCCACCTTTCGCACCCCTGGCTGGCGAAAAAGCGGAGTTGATCAACGTTCAACATTTTAGCGTCCCTTTGAGGGCGAAAGGGACCATTCGGCCGTTACTGGTGTCTTTGTGCGTCACAGAAACAGGCTTATGAAAACGGGGCTTTCGCCCGTTTGGGTGAAAGCACAAGGTTGATTAAACAGTTCACGCGAGGTAACCTTCTATGGTGTTGCAGGAACTCTCAGCCCTTTCGTCGTTGAGGGAGAAGGCGACACAGGGGCCCGCCGGCCTATAACTGGCTGATAGGACCACCAGCCTGCGGCGAGGGCAGGTGGAGCCCGGGGGAGGTGAAGAAGGGAAAAGACATGTGTGCCCCGGGCGAAAAGGAATATTTTCCTAGGATCAGGGTAGTTGTGTCCATGTAAATGCTACGAAAGTGTATAAATAGCAGCCCCTACAGGGGTTGTAACCCAGAGAACCTTAATTCCAGATGATGATCCAAGGCTAGTTCCGTCTAAGCTATCCTTTCGCCATTCCCTCTCTCTCTCTCTTAGCTAGGATCGTTCGGGCGACAACCAGGGTTCTAAGGTTACGGCCTAGAGCAACAATATATTTGTCCTCCTCCGCTTCTCCAAAGTAGCATATTTCGCTCTTATGAAAATTTATTTTATAACCAGATGCCTGCTCAAAAGCATAAAGTAATAGTTTCAAGTGAGTGGTGTCATCACAGTATTGTAGTATTGATAAACCACCATCTACTAGATGGGGCACCACACCACTTATCTGACCATCTTCTTTTGCTCTCTTAATAAGTGTGATCAGCATATCAGTAACAATATTAAACAAAAGTGACAAAAGGGTCTCCTTGCGTGCTTTATTTTCCTAACTTCGTTTGATAAGCTAGTTATTTTCCTAACTTCGTTTGATAAGCTAGTATAGGATTGAAACCTAGGTTGCATAACTCTTTTACAATATGGATAACAACACACCTAACAAAACCTTTATTGCACGTCTAGATACATTATTTTGTTGAATATGTTGTGACTACGTGTAGATTAGAGACCATAGTTTTAGGAATAGATTTTAAGTCACCTAGTTCAAACACAACCGACCCCCCCCCCCCCCCCCCCCCCCTCTCTCTCTCTCTCTCTCCTTAGGCATCACAGTCCCTATCAGCCATACCCATACACAGCCAATACCCATAAAAGGAAAAGTTCAATTCAATGAAATAGAAGAAAAGCATTGTTGATACAAAGCATCAGATTATACACAATGCTGCCATGGACTACTCCCAAATGTCATTTAGTTTAACACCCCTAACAGAAGAGAGCAACAATTTCTTTGAAGACCAACATACACTTCTCCCACCACATAAGCCATTACATCTCTACACGAAGCCTCAGTCAACGATGCTTCGCTCCTTTTGTCGGTGAATCAACTCTTATGCCACACCTGTAAAATCCCCCAAAACAACCGAACCCCATGTATAACCTGTATATCATGTAAAAAAAATGAAATTTAACTAGCCCAAATCCTGTCCAATCTGTCAACACTCTTCCGACCACAGTCCAGCTGCTCAATGTTCCTCTTTGGCCTCTCGAAGATGTCAACACTTCTCCTGGATTTCTCAAACTGATCAAATGATATCTTTAGCTTGTCTACCTTCTCGACGTTGCTATATCTATGTTCACTGTTTCTCTTCCTATCTCGAGTTGACCTTGATTTTTCCCTTTGGTCTGTGCTCTTTCGCGAGGGTTCAAAGAAATCGGTGCTCTTCCGCAAGGGTTCAATCCGGTCCCCACTTTCCCTCCAGGCTTGCCTATGGGATGGCGATTTCTCTACTGTGTGGAAAAATTTCTTGAGGTGTTGGATGTATTCCGGGAAGAGCTCCAAATCACAGTGCTTCCCTCCCCTGAGCCATAAGGGCTCATATTTCTCTTTGCAAAGTTCCCAAAGTTGTTTACCATGAGACCAATCCACCACTTCATCAGCAGTTCCCTACAATTCAGCAAGAGCTATCAGCACCAGTATTGAATCAAATAACATGCATAGTTTGAACAAATTAAACCAAGAAATGTTCAAGTTAATGTGAAAAAAATGTTGCACTAAATTCACCCACAATTAAATTGCACGGCTCCATCAAGGGTAAATTACAATTTAATTCCATGTAAAGTTCCCATATATTCCACATGCACAGCAGTATCTGCAATTATTTGTGTGCTCCAGCACACAAGCTCAGACCACATAAAGGTCATTACATATATTATTGAATGTGCCATTCAAATGGCATGACTTGCAAGGGTCTGATGCAGTTGATTGCAAATGAAAAAAAAGGCTGTGTGGCTATGTATATTAGGCATTATGACTTGTGTAACCAATTATTATGCTCCAAGCAACACCCACCTGGTTTCAAGATTACAGATCATGTGATTGAGAAAACACACTCTATAACACAAATAAAGACTATGTGGATATGGGTTCCTAACCCACAGAACTTCACACAGATTACATACACATCTATTCAGCCATTACTCCCTCCATACCAGTATGTTTGTCTATAGCCTCAGAAGACATTTCACAATGTCCATGAAGATATCAAAAGTGTAGTTATCATGACATTTCGATCATGATCCCTAATTAAATGTTTCAAAAGGAGAGTAGTATTTGTATCATATTATTTAATATGGTATGGATCGTTATTTCACATGGACTTTTACTTGGAACTAGTTTTTCATTGGTTAGTGCACATGGCATGCGATGCACAAATATAGTGGAACCGGAGGGAGAATCCACTACCAAACAGAATGCACACAAAAGTATGTCAAGCTTTAATATCAGAAAATCTGTGGATTGCTCCCTCCGTCTCGGAAAGATAAGTGTATTTTGACAACAAAGAAAAGTCATACAAAGTAGATTTGGGCCCTTAATCTCTTACAATGTGTCGCATTTGCAAAAGAATCAATTTTATCTCAAAGGCACTTTGGATACAAATCTATTGATGCAAGTTTTAATGTCCTAAACTTGTATATAATTTGATTACTTGGTCAAAGTTTGTAAAATTTGACATTTCCCTAGACAAAATACACCTATCATTCTGGGATGGAGGGGGTATAGCATCAAACTATTTGTGATGACAACAGATACTTTCATCACTTGCCCAACAAAGGTGACCTCCAGTGCCTAGAAGCATGCAGAGGACATGTGAACCCAAAAGGGTTATGCATTGTGTATCACATTGCCTATATGTGTTCAGATGGTTCACATGTTATAGGTCATGGTTGGTCCAGTGGTTTATGTTCTAACAAATTTTGAAGGAAAAATATATTCAAGCCATAGATTACAGATTGAAGAAAATTACAACATTTTCTTAAATGATTCTCATTTCTGTGAAGTTAATGCTAGGGGACAATCAATGTAAGTACTGATTTAGGACCAAAACTTTATTCAACATTCTATTAAATGTCTTGTTTGGCTTGATACAAGATTCAGATACCAAGTTTGATATCAGCGCTACTTCAACTCCACAAACTGCACTGCTGGAATGCAACATAATCATAACTTTTTTGTAGAATACGCAAGAGACCTGCGTATCATTGCATTAAGGAGATAGCAAATAAATCACAACAAACCAACCACGCTCACATAAACACACACTTAAACTCAAATAAATCACAACAAACCAACCACGCTCACATAAATACACTCTTAAACTCGATCTACGGACTAGTAGAGACACTAGAAAACAACTCAATGAGTGCATGTTGTTGTTTTGCATGAGTCAATGACGATAGCTAGGGCATTTACTTGCACTGTTAACACCAGAAGACCACCAGTTGATACATTCAATGCAACACGGGCCCAAAGCATCTCAAGGGTATACAGGTGAAGCAAAAGGGTTTCAGTAAAAAGAAATGGCATGGCCACAAATTGAAAGTGAGAGCACTGAGATAATAAACTTCCAATATTTTAGTGTGCAGTTATTGCTATCTACTTATATCAAATAATATCTTGTGTCTAGCATAACAATCTAGATATTCAAGAAAACATCTGATAGGACTTGATGCCCTACCGGTGTTGCTGCTCAGGTTATAGGGGTGGAAGAGAGGAGGACGTGGTCTATACTCTCGACGTCGGCGAGGGGCCATGGTGGCGGCTGCTGCTGCAGCCCTAGAGTTCCGTGGTGCTACAGTAACACGGGTACTGTTCACGCGAGGGAGAGGGCAGGGACGGCTGGCTCTCAAGGGAAGCCAGCAACTTAATTGTTACTTTCTGCTTAATTCCAATCATCCCCGATTACAAGTATTTATCCTTCCCTATAGATGCTATAGTTAAGGAACTATATCTATCTCTAAGAAAATACCAAATAAGCGATAAATTGGGCCTCTAAGCCCCTTAACAGACCAGCCCCCTAGCCACTATTGGGCCTGCGCCTGGCATAGGGGATGCTGGTCATAACATCTCTCCCCGCCTGCGCAAACAACTCGTCCTCGAGTTGGAAGTCGGGGAAGTGCTCGCAGAACTTGTCGAGAGGCTCCCAGGTAGCATCCTCGTCCGGAAGGCCGCGTCACTTGATCAACACGCACCAGACACCACGGCGTTGCTGCGCCTGCAGCGCTCGCTCTGGTCCCGGTAGAACTCGACCATCGAGGACCGGCGGAAGGGAAGCCGGAACAGCCGGCAGATCTTCACGGTGCCGCTTCAGCAGCCCCACGTGGAAGACGTCGTGGACACGGGCGCCCTCCGGCAGCTGCAGGCGGTAGGTGACGCGCCCAATGCACTCCAACACCTAGAACGGTCCGGCGTAGCGAGGCCCAAGCTTGCGTCTGGCACGGGGGTCCAGGGATTGCGCTGTTCTGTGTAACAGCCGCAGCCAGACCTAGTCGTCGACAGCGAACTCCAAGTCGCGGTGGTTGGCGTTGTAGTACTTCTTGGACAGCTGCTGCGCCTGTAGGAGGTGCTGGCGCACGTCGGCGAGGATCTCATCACGGCTGTGGAGGAGGGCGTCAGCAGCTTCGGTCCGGGCCGTCCCCGGCTTGTACGGCAGGATGGGCGGCGGGGGACGGCCATAGACCACCTCGAACGGAGTGGCGCGCAGGGCGGTGTGGTAGGTGTTGTAGCAGTACTCTGCCCAGGCGAGCCACCTCGGACTGACCGTCAGTCCACACACGCGGGCGGTCACCGGTAACACACCGCAAGTACATGGCAATCACCTTGTTCACCACCTTGGACTGGCCGTCAGTCTGAGGGTGGAAAGCCGTGCTCATACGCAGCTTGACGCCAGCCATCCGGAAGAGGTCGCGCCAGACATGGCCGGTGAACACTGGTTCCCGGTCGCTGACGATGGAGGAGGGAAACCCGTGGAGCTGGACGATGCCGTCGAAGAAGGCGCGAGCGACGGAGGTGGCGGTGTAGGGGTGTCCGAGCGCGATGAAGTGCGCGTACTTGGAGAAGCGGTCGACCACCGTGAGGATGACGGACTTGCCGCCCACCTTCGGGAGGCCCTCGACAAAGTCCATGGAGATATCCGCCCATACCTGAGACGGAACCTCCAGCGGCTGCAGCAATCCCGCCGGCTGCAGTGTCTCCGTCTTGTTGCACTGACAGGTACTGCAAGTCCGCACCCAGTCCTGCACCAACGCACGATCGTCGGGGATGTAGAAGTCAGAGCGTAGGCAGTGGAGGGTCTTCTGAACGCCCTCGTGCCCGGCCGAGTGTGCCAAAAGGAGCGCCTGATGGCGCAGGTCGCCTTGGTCGGGGACGAAGAGGCGACTACCATGCAGGAGCAGCCCATCGTCAAGGCGCCACGGCCCCTGCAGGTCGCCCGCCTCAAGGCATCGAAGGAGTAGCTGCGCGTCCACCGCTGTCGCCGTGGCGCGGCGGATGTCGTCGATGAAAGCGAAGGAGGGGCCTGAGCGGGCGCACATGGCAATGCCCACGCTGCTGTCCTCCTCGGCCCCGTGCTCGGCGTCACGGCGGGACAGGGCATCCGCCACGGTGTTGAGGCGCCCGAGGCGGTATTCGACGGTGAAGTCGAAGCCGAACAGCTTGCTGATCCACTGGTGTTGCGGAACGGTAGACAAGCGCTGGTCTAGGAGGAACTTCAAGCTGTAATGGTCAGTGCGAATAAGGAAGTGGCGGCCCCACAAATACGAGCGCCAGTGGCGCACAGCTTGCACCAAACCGATGAGCTCCTGCTCGTAAGCCGCGAGCTTGAGATGGCGCGCGGCGAACGGCCGGCTGAAGAATGCGAGAGGGCCAGCACCCTGGTGGAGAACGGTGCCAAACCCCACGCCGGACGCGTCGCAGTCCACCATGAATAGCTTGTCGAAGTCGGGCATCTGGAGGACCGGCCCGGTGGTGAGGGCGCGCTTAAGCGCCTGGAAGGCCTCCTCTGCCTCCGTGTCCCAGGCGAACACATCGCGTCGCAAGAGACGAGTCAGGGGCGCCGCGATGAGGCCGAACTCCCGGATGAATTTCCGGTAGTACCCCGTCAGGCCCAGGAAGCCCCGGAGGCCCCGAGCGGAGCACGGCGGGGGCCACGCAGCGACCGCCGCCACCTTGTCGGCATCCATGGCGACGCCATCCGCAGAGATAACGTGGCCTAGGTAGGCCACGGACGTCGCCCCGAACGAGCACTTCGAGCGCTTAAGGTGAAGACGGTGCGCCTGAAGCTCGTTGAGGACGATGGCAACGTGCTGCAGATGCTCCGCCCACGAAGAGCTGTAGATAAGAATAACGTCGAAAAAGACCAGCACAAACCTCCGCAAGTAGGGGCGAAGGACGTCATTCATCAACGCCTGGAATGTCGTTGGGGCGTTGGAGAGGCCGAAAGGCATCACCAGGAACTCGTAGTGGCCGTGGTGGGTGCGGAAAGCGGTCTTGGCGATGTTGTCGGGGTGCATCCGCACCTGGTGGTAGCCCAAACGTAGGTCGAGCTTGGTGAAGAAGCGAGCCCCATGGAGCTCGTCGAGAAGCTCATCCACGACCGGTATGGGGAACTTGTCCTTGGACGTCTTGGCGTTGAGGGCGCGGTAGTCGATGCAGAAGCGCCAAGACTTGTCCGCTTTGCGGCCAAGGAGCACGGGCGCTGAGAACGGCGACGTGCTAGGCCGGACGATGCCCTGGGTGAGCATGTCCTCGCACTATCGTTCCAGCTCGTCCTTCTACAGCTGGGGGTAGCGGTACGGGCGCATGGCGATGGGAGCTGTGTCCGGCAGGAGGTGGATGCGGTGGTCGTACGGACGGGCCGGTGGAAGGCCCTGCGGCTCCTCGAAGATGGCGCTGTGCTGCTGCAGTAGGCGGTCCAGCAAGGGCAGCTAAGAGTCGATGGAGGTCGCCGCCACATGCTGCTAGGGCGCGGCCGAGTCAGAGCCGCCCATGCCCTTCCAGAGGACGCGACGACCCTCGCGCCAGAGGGCCAACGTCATGGCCTCGAAGTCCCAGAGAATGTGGCCCAAGGTCCGCAGGAAGTCGACGCCGAGGATGAAGTCGAAGCAGCCCAAGTCGAGGCTGACGCAAGTGATAGAGAAGTCCTCGCCCCCGATGCTGATGGGGATGTGATGGGCGATGCCCTCGCAACGCAGGCGATCGCCGTTGGCGACAGTGACACGGAGTTGCGCCCCCCCGGTGGGCGGAAGCCCCAGGCGGTGCATGGTTGCGCCCTGGAAGAAGTTGTGGGTGGAGCCGGTATCTAGAAGGGCCAAGAGGCGCTCCCTCTTGACCATCACCGGCAGCAGCATCACGTTCTCCGTCCGGATACCTGCAAGTGCATGGAGGGACACGACGAGAGCGTGAGCAGCCGCCTGCCCCTGGGCGGCCGGCTCCTCTGGTGGTATGGCCGCGTCCTGGTCCTCGGCGGGCGCGGCGTCCTCCGTAATGTAGTCCCCGAACTCCAGGTAGAAGAGCCGCTGACACACATGTCCAGGGACGTAGGGCTCGTCGCAGTTGTAGCATAGTCCTTGGCGACGACGTTCCAGCTGCTCCGCCGGTGTAAGGCGGCGAAACAGGCGCGCCGCGGGGGCCTGCCCCGCCTAGGCCGCCCCAGGTGCGCGCGCCGGAGGAGGCTGACCCTGACGCGGAGCCGGACGAGCGGCTTGAGGAGGCGGCGCCGGCTGCATGGCAGCCGCACGACGCTCAAACGCCCAGGCGTAGTACATGGCCGTCTGGAGGTCCGAGGGGTCGCGCATCTCCACGTCCACCTGGATATGATCCGGAAGGCCACCAACGAAGAGCTCGGCCCACTGACGCGTGGAGACGTCCCGGGCGTGACATGCTACCGATTGGAAGCGATCGACGAACTCCTGCACAGTGGAAACAAACGGCAGCCGGCCCAGTTCAGCCAGCCGACTCCCGCAGATCGGAGGGCCAAAGCGCAGACGACACAGCTCCTTGAAGCGCTCCCACGGTGGCATGCCCTCGTCCTGCTCGAGGGCGTAGTACCAAGTCTGGGCCGCCCCCCGGAGATGATAGGAGGCGAGCCAGGTACGGTCGGTGGCGAGCGTGCACTAGCCCCGAAAGAATTGCTCACACTAGCTGAGCCAATTCAGAGGATCAACGGAGCCGTCGTATGTGGCGAACTCCAACTTGTAAAACTTGGGCGGCGACGGGTCCTGTGCGGCGACCGAGGGCGCCACGCCTGTGCTGTCCAGCGAGGGCGACGCGGCGGAGCGTTGGCATCAGGCTGCCGCCGTGGAACAGGGGGGCGTCCACCCTGCCGTAGAGGACGCCCGGAGCTGGGGCGCCATGACAGCCCCGGTGGTCGGGAGCGGCGGTAGGTGCGGCTGGGTACTAGGCATCGTGTAGATGGGTTTCGACGAACCGACGATCCAAGCCGGAAGCGGTGACGGCGACGACGGGAACCTGATCTGCTGGATGGGGACGCCCTTGGATGGCGGCGGCGCGGCTGGGAACGAAGTCGTTGCAGTCCCGTCGTAGAGCATCCCATACTGGTACGAGATGACCGGCGCCGTGGTCGCGGCTGAGGGCGGCGGCGGCGGGGGTAGCTGCTGTTGGTGTGGCAGCGGAGGTGGCAGCTGGGCCTGCGGCTGGGGCGCATAGGGCCCGACGAGGAAGGCCCTGATGCCCGCCACAGCCTGCCCTAAAGCCAGGATTACGGCCGTCATCTGCTCCGGGGTGAGGACGAGGGCGGCGGAAGACGACGGCGCCGGGGCAGAGGGCGCGAGCACCCCTGAGGACGCCAGCGCGCCTAAAGCCGGCACACCTGATGTGTGGGGCAGCAGCGCCGACGAAGACGTTGGTGGCGACGGGTGGGAAGAACTCGGTAGAGAGCTGGACATGATCAAACCAGAGATCTCTGATACCAGATTGGTAGGACTTGATGCCCTACCGGTGTTGCTGTGCAGGTTATAGGGGTGGACGAGAGGAGGACGTGGTTTGTACTCTCGACGTCGGCGAGGGGCCGTGACGGCGAGAGCGGCGGCTGCTGCAGCCCTAGAGTTCCGTAGGTCCTAATATCCAGATGAGGTTTTTTTTCGTGTGACGCAGGAGAGCTACGTGTCATTTCATTAAGATAGGAGACAGATGAGGCTTATTTAACAATAAAAAAATTCAAGAGAACAGCAAATTTAACAAATTCATGGCCTTCATATATAATGAGGCTTTCAATAGATAAGAATTACATCCCCTCAGCACACTGAACTCTCTTTTTTAGATTGGTGGGATAGAGTGAGTAGTGCTACTAGTGACATAATATTGCAAGGAATCAATTCTCTCATAATTCTTGGAGCATGGACTGTATGGACTCATCGCAACAGGTGTGTTTTTGATGGAGCAGCCCCTGATATTGCATGAGCTCTGACCAATGCTGGAGAAGAGCGAAAACTATGGTCGTTGGCTGGGGCTCGAGGAATTTCCCTCCTAACTGCCCCCCATTCAGAAAGTTAGGATCCTAGTGCTGCTGTTGGTCGCCCTTTGAAACAGACACGGGCGCGCGTGTATCCTCAGGATCAGAGAGTTTGGGGGAGTTTTTGTGTGAGTTGGTGTGAGTGCGAGGGCTTGCCTTTTTGGCTGGTCTGGGTGTGTTGTATGGGTTATTTCCCATTTTTACTTCTTAATATAATGATGTGCATATAGCTATTCTCCACAACTTATCCAGTTATCAAGAAGACACCTTAGATGTTGAAAGTAAGAACTACATGGATGACGATATACCAAACCTGAAAATAGTGCTTTCAGTCTAGCAAATTAAAAGTACATGATAGACCAAAGTAACAAGTAGTGTGTTGCATGATACTATGTAGTATGTAGCATTTAGTTGAATGACACAAAACAGAGCAACAAATAGGGATGTAATCATTGCAGCCCTATTCGTTTCGTTGAAAAGCCGGACTGAAAAGTACTGTTCGCTGATTTGTTGTGAGAGAAAAACATTGTACCATGGCTGATAAGTTCAAGCGAACAGGGGCTCATAAATTACAATCAAATAATATAAAAATTCTTTAACATGTTTTTTTTTATAAGAAAAATTCAGAAATCATATTCACCAAAGCTTAAAACTGTTGAGGAATGGTATACAATAAACTTAGATACTTCAGCACTTGTGAGTAATCCAAATATCAGGTGGGAATGCAAGCTGATGCACAAGCAAACAACTTTATTCATGTAATCCGACTTTAGTTTTATGTCTGCTGTTATAAAACATAATTGAAATAATTCTCATATAGCATAAAGAAACAATTGAGAAGCACACATACATATGGAACACAACACCACACCTGGCTATGAATTGTCAAATAAAATTTCAGAAAGAGAGAAAAATGTAAGATGAAGATACACTTACATGTATAATGAGCACAGGACATGTAACTTGAGAGATTTTATCAATATTCTGGAAGAAAATGAACAACAGAGAACTGTTAGTATAAAATAGAGATATAGCAGGACAGGAGTTGTTATATTTCAGGTTCCTGAATTTTTAGAAATTTTCAGGCAACAATCTTACACAAACAACTAGTACAACTAAAAGGACAACTCACAAGAAACAATCTACGTTTTTTCTATAGCCAAACAATGACAAAATTGCATGTTGCCTGAAATAACAACAAAAAATCAGGCACCTAAGATATAGAAGCGGATAAGAAAACTCAATGTTGAATGACGCAATTAACAGATGACAACAAACCTTGTAGATGTCAAACCAATATGTGCGCTTCACAGGATACATAACTCTCAGCCCTGACAATATAGGACTATGCAGGACAACAGCTCGCAGCTGAGACAAACGACTGGCCAAATCTACAGTAGGCCCACTTCCAACAGATTGTCCATAAAGAATTATTTCTTCTTCCATGGCACCAAAATTCTCTATGAGGCACTTGTAAGCTGACTCTATGTCAGCATAAGTATTGTGTTCACTTGGCTAAAATGGGACAGCGCAAACACTTAGCAAAGTAGACATTTAGTTTCGTTATGAAAAATAACATTGCTCATCTTCAAGACTTCAACATACCTTTCCTGACGATTGCCCATATCCTGAATAGTCATACCTGCGTAGTTTCAAAGTTACTATTAGCCTCTGATTACAGGAAAATCAAGTAACAAGTTGCATATGCTGTATTGTTTACAAAGTAATATTTTTTCCTCAAACGCATGCTGCATTGTTTACAAAGTAAAACTTTTTCCCCTCAAACGCACAGGAGAGCTGCATGTCATTCCATTAGAGAAGAATGAAGATTACAAACCCACACACATACACCTAACACACACCACACTCTGCTAACAGCAACACACATCACAAAAGAAAAGAAACGATCACCAAAATCTGTGCAGTGGGGTTCCTAAAATGGCATCCAGAGGATGCCAAACTGGCAAGCCATGGCAGCACACCGCAAAACCCCCTCCTCACAATCATGCTCACGCTTAGAGTGGCACTGTGGAACACTAAGTCATTTGAGATGTTTCCAATTTACCAAGCTACCATGATCAAACTGTTGAGCCTTTTCCTGTAAACCTTTCCTATAAGATTGGTCATGCAACACCACAATCTGGAGTCCCATGTCCAACTGCAGCCACATTCCCTGCAACCCAATTTTCTTGAAGATGACTAACCACACTTGTCGAGCCACCACACAAGAGACAAGCAAACGCTGAATTCATTGGCTTGACCACAGCGGGGACAGGATGCTAGGTGAGGCAAGGCAAGCCATGCTTGAAAATCTATCCATGGTCCAACATCGATTAAGCACAGCCAGCATGTGCTCTCTATCACATACAATCATCAAGCAAATGAAGTCATAGCTTGAACTCCAGCTATGCGTAAATACTTTATTTTCCTAACTTTATTTTATGCATGCAAAAGAAACACACATACAAGTTTGTCCGTCAACAACCTTTCAATTTTAGGAAGTCATTATAAGACAATATGACTGTGTTCAAGTTCCTTTAGTATCTAGAGATAAATGAGATAAACAGAGGCACCAAACTTTCCTAAACATGAAGGACTTTACAGATCAACAATCATTCATCAATGAACTTCCCAGAAAGGAAATAATGACGCACCACAGAACTATCTCAATGAGCAAGCAAGCACTACCAAGGCATAAGATGCCAAAACAAAACTCTATCAAACAGTCCCACCCATAATGTAAAAGAATGTAGTTTTAGACACAGCATAAATGAAATCTATTTTGAGCTCCATGAAGATGATGCAATAATGGAGACATATCCAGACAATGATTTGCCATGAAATTAGTATATGGGTCTCCATCATCCATATTGTGGTTATGTTTTGGCAAGAAATCCTCTGGACAAGAAATGCAGTCTGAGATAAAGCATTTGAAATGTTTAGTTAATATAAAAGGGATCAATTTAGCAATGACAAAAACCTCTCTAGAGCGCCATTGAATCTGTAAGTGCAGGGTAACAAGGACACAGCTCATAGCTTCTTTCTATCCTACCAAAAAGTGAAGCCCCAACCACTCAAAAGAATACACTATAAATCAACTTTGGCCCTTTGCCCTATGACTGAATCACTGCCCAAATTTTATCCTTATAGAAACACAGCCTAGCACATCTAGAATCTCGATCATGTGCAAAGAGAACCCTGAATATACACCAGTAATGCACCACACAGTAACCGATGAGCCAAGTCTGCAAGAATGAGTTCCTTTTCATTGACCACGAGAAACTACATCTATTTCATATCAAACAAACCATCAGTGATTTCCCTTGGATAGGATAAGTAAACTTCCTCATAAATGCACAGGATCAACTGGTCAACCACAACAAGAATTGTGGAATGGAAGAGAAGTATCAGATTGCAGGCATCCTACACCACCGACCAAAAAAAAAAAATCTAAGAAAAAAGCCACTCCCTCGATCCTGAAAAGAGTGCAATTCTATCTAGCATAGTAAAAAGTGAAACTATTTCGAATTTGATCGAGTTTAGAAAAAAGAAAGCATCAATATTTTATACCAAATAAGTGTCATTGTATTCGTCATGGAATATATTTTCATAGAATACTGTTTACCAACATTTGAGTACGAAGGAAGGAGAGAATGACATTTATAGGATGGCTAGGGTTCGTGAGAGAAAGACACGGGACTTCAACCAAGTTAAGTGCATTAAGGATGAAAGGGAGCATCTCTTGGTAAAGGAGGATGAGATCCGACATCGATGGCAAGAGTATTTTGACAAATTGTTCAATGGTGAGAATATGGACACAACCTTTCAGTTGGATGACTCTTTTGATGACACCAATAGGCGCTTTGTGCGGAGAATCCAAGAATCTGAGATCAGAGAGGCGTTGAAAAGGATGAAAGGAGGTAAGGCGATGGGACCGGATGGTATCCCAATCGAGGTGTGGAGATGCCTCGGGGACATAGCTGTAGTATGGTTAACCAAGCTGTTCAACCATATTTTTCGATCGAACAAGATGCCTGATGAGTGGAGGAGAAGTATATTGGTACCGATCTACAAGAATAAAGGGGATATTCAAAGTTGTACAAATTACCGAGGAATTAAGTTGATGAGCCATACTATGAAGCTATGGGAGAGAGTTATCGAGCATCGCTTGAGAGCAATAACGCGGGTCTCTATGAATCAATTTGGTTTCATGCCCGGAAGGTCAACCATGGAAGCCATTTTCTTAATAAGACAAGTTATGGAGCGGTATAGGGAGAAGAAGAAGGACCTACATATGGTTTTTATTGACTTGGAGAAGGCTTATGATAAAATACCAAGGAATGTTATGTGGTGGGCGTTGGACAAATATAAAGTCCCAACGAAGTACGTCGGGCTCATTAAGGACATGTACAGCAATGTTGTGACTAGAGTTCGAACAAGTGATGGAGACACGGATGACTTCCCATTAGGATAGGACTACATCAAGGGTCAGCTTTGAGCCCTTATTTGTTTGCTTTAGTGATGGATGAGATCACAAGGGACATACAAGGGGACATCCCTTGGTGTATGCTTTTCGCGGACGATGTAGTGCTAGTTGATGAAAGCCGGACAGGAGTGAATCAGAAACTGGAGTTATGGCGGGAGACTTTGGAGTCCAAAGGTTTTAGACTTAGTAGAACTAAAACTGAGTATATGAGATGTGACTTCGGCACTACTACTCGAGAGGAGGAAGATGTTAGTTTGAAAGGTCAAGTAGTGCCTAGGAAGGATACCTTTCGATATTTAGGATCAATGCTACAGAGGGACGGGGATATTGATGAAGATGTTAGCCATAGAATCAAAGCAGGGTGGATGAAGTAGCGGCAAGCGTCTGGTGTCCTATGTGACAAAAGGGTACCACAGAAGCTAAAAGGCAAGTTTTATAGGACGGCGATTAGACCTGCTATGTTGTATAGTGCAGAATGTTGGCCTACGAAAAGACGACATATTCAACAGCTAAGTGTCGCGGAAATGCGTATGTTGCGTTGGATTTGCGGTCATACAAGAAGGGATCGAGTTCGGAACGATGATATACGTGAGAGATTAGGGGTAGCGCCAATTGAAGAAAAGCTTGTCTAACACCGGTTGAGATGGTTTGGACATGTGCAACGGAGACCTCCAGATGCACCGGTGCGTAGTGGAATCCTAAGTCAGGATAGTAACGTGAAGAGAGGCAGAAGAAGACCGAAGTTGACTTGGGTAGAGGCAATAAAAGGAGACTTGAAAGGATAGAATATACCCAAAGACTTAGACTTAGATAGGAGTGCTTAGAAGACAGCTATTCATGTGCCTGAACCTTGATTGTTTCTGTTGGGTTTCAACTCTAGCCTACCCCAACTTGTTTGGGACTTAAAGGCTTTGTTGTTGTTGTTGTTGTTGTTGTACTGTTTGATGTCTTAAATAGCGGTACTGATGGGTTTAAACTCTAGCCTACCCCAACTTGTTTGGGACTTAAAGGCTTTGTTGTTGTCGTCGTCGTCGTCGTCTTATATAGTGGTACTATTTTTTATAAATTTGATCAAACTTTCAATAGTTGAGTATAGACAGAATTAGAACTAGATCTTACATCTTTTCAGGACGGAGGTAGTAGTACATCGCAGTATAGCACACATTTGAGAAAAGCTAACAAAGCAGAAACTAGTATCATCATATCAGTCCGACTGCCCTGCGCAAGATTTTTTTTTCTTCATCTTCTTCTTCAAGAAAAGCTGCAATACCAAACCCCAAAACAGCCAGGCAGGATCTTCGCTGCGCAGAAGTTTCAGCCCAGTAGCTCCACATTCCATGCTGTAATTCTAGAAAAAGAAATAGAAAGAAGACGAACTCCTTAAAAAATTCGTTTCCATCCCATATATAAGAAATCTCAAATACAGATTCCGAAATATAAAAGAATTTCAGCAACTTCACTCACAAATAACCCAAAAATCGAGGCATCGAACCAGATATCACGCCATGTATATGTATATCCCCAGTTACGCGAAAGCAAGACCCAATCCTATTATGAACAAGGAAATCTTCGCAAGAAAAAAAAAGAACAAGAAAATGGATATTCCCACACTCAAAGAAGATCACGGGAAACAAACGGGGACAAAGCAAAGGAAAGTTAGGCAAGCATACCAAAAATCATGGAATTCCGCCCAAACTTAGTAAAATCTGAACACACTAGGGAGAAAGAGGAAAGAATTTGGCGTCAGAACACAAGATTTCACACATCGACGGTGACAAATCGAGGAACGCCTGAGCCCCGGGCTAGCCGCCAAGACACGCATGCCCAAGAGCATCCACGGACCACGGGATCACGCCAAACAGAAAAGGAGAAGCAAGCTACGTGAAGCTAGTTACACTTGTGGAGGGAAAGCAATCAGGCGATAGGCGGGCCAATCCTCACCCGAGGATGTTAACGCGGAGGTTGAAGGACAGGTGCAGGAAGAGCTGGTAGAGGTGGCTCAGGTCAGCGGCGTGCCGTGGGAATAGAGCACCGTGGACGCGGCGTCCGGGTGGCGTACGTACATCGCCGCCAGCGTGTTCCCCTTGCGGGTGCGGAGGCGCAGCAACTCGACGTTCTCCCGGTGCGGCTGGCCGCTGAGCGTGGTGACCCCCGCACCGGCGTCCTCCATCAGCGCGTACGACGGCGGTGTCGGCGGGAAGAAGGCCATCTTCGCCGCCACACTCGAGGTCACCCCTCCCATCCCGATCCGTCCCTCCTCGGTATCTCTCTCGCTTATTCGCTCAGGCTATGCGTTTTCATCTTAAAAACGAATATTCTATCTAGTCATGGAGATTCTCTACTCTATACTTATTTCTCCCGCACCCATGTTATATCTATTCCATACTTTATACCCACTATTTCATATTTTATTCCACTCTCTCCCTCTTTCTTTCTCACCAACTCTTTCTCTCTCCGCACTATAGTATTGCTACAGTGTTTGCGTTTTCTCTCAACCGCGCGCGGTCTGTAGCGTTTTTTTGTGCAGCCGGTACGCTGCCAGGCCATTTACAGACGTACGGTGCGGACACGCGGTACGCTACTGCTGGCGTATCGTCGCCTTTACCGCTGCGTGGTGTGGACAGCCTCACTGGAGCGTGGTGACTATCTACCTTGACAGTCGATAGGGAGCTAGCTGGCCAGCTTGCGAAGGCTTCTTGTTTTTCCCCCTCTCCGCGTTGGGTGGGCTTCCCCCTTTTTGCCTCGCGTGGTCGATGGTTTGGTACCTGTGACACGTGAGACGTTGGAGTGGGTGGTCCCCGTGGTAGGGGTGGGGACGGGATCGACCGCCAGCTACGTGGTGTGCCATGGTGTGAGTGTGGTAAAACACATGATTCAGGCACCACCATTCCACCAAGAGCAATGTACATAAACAAATGGGCAGTGGACAATATGTCAGTAGTCTATAATTAATTTTTTGATACACAACGTGGGATTATATAGATATAAAGGACTCAACAGCAAATAAAAAAATTCGTCAAAACCAACTGTCACGCATCTTGAGAAATACTCCTATCTCGAGCACACGTTCGGTCTTCCGTCTCCACCATCCTTTTTTCCGCGCCGCCGTCATAAGCCTCGGCCTTTCCCTTCCTCCGCGTCGTAGCGACCTGCCTCCACCCAAAATCGATATTCTTCATCTCAAATCAGCATCTGCGTCATCTCGAGTCACCCTACGCACGCGCGGACGGGGTGGCGACCTCGCTACCACACAGTGGCCTCCCTACCCGCGCAAACAGCGGGGGCGGTGGCCTCCCTACCCGTGCAAACTTCAAGGGCGGTGGCCTCCCTTTCAGGAGTGGATGGTCGTCGTCGCAAGGGGGGACGATGGGAGACTCCATCCCCTCCTCTCTCTTTTTCTGCGCAAATGAATTTCCCTGAGCTCATGGAGGTAAGATCTGGGTTGGATTGAGGGCTTGCGGGTCAATTTTGTGTCTGTGGATCAGCTGCTCGTCTCTCTCGCGAGAAGCAACAGAAGCGCCGAAGGCAAAGGAGGAAGATAGAGAAATAAATATTTGTTTATGCTTATGGGCGATCCGTAGCCATATGGTCGACTTTAGCTCTTGTAAGAAAAATGAACCCTTCGCCGATTTAGTTTAGATTTTGATGTTTGATGATCATTGGACTAACATCATTTACTAGTGTTTTTAGTTATAGTTTGAAGGGTACAAAAGTGGCTTGGACATAGGCAAACTGATGATCCAAATGATCAATACCTCGAGGAAAACATTAGAAGACTTGTCAAAGGCCTAAAAGATGAAGCAAAGTCTAAGGCATGATAATGAAACCAAGCCAGACACAAGAATCATGAAGAAACAAGTGAAAAAGGGGTTCTGTGAGCGTGGGACCCTATGGTCATCGGACCATCAGAGGCAGAGTTCGACGGGTGACCAAACCTTATTAGATCAAGCATCGGCAGAAGCGTCAGCCCCAAGGTGGATAGGGCGACGGACCAAATGGTCCCACTATTCACGGGGCAGAGAGGAAATAGAGGCTTTGGACCCTGGCAACAGTGCCAGTGTCGAACCAACAGGGATGCACAGTCCGACGTGTTCCCGAGAGCTCCCGAGAGGGGTTGGGCATCGAACCGAGCCTAGAGGAAGGCGTCAGACCGTCCAAGGATAAGTGCCTAGCCATCAGTGAGACAAAGACGGCAACGATCAGCTCAGGAGGAGCAACGACTAGCTTCAACGGCCACCTGCAAGAAGCGTCGGACACTAACAGCATTGGTTCGATGGTTTGTTCCGGTCTCGTCTGATGGTGCGCAGTGGAGTATTCCAAGCTTCCATCGGCTAGCTAGCTCATTGCTTGGGGCTATAAGTATGTGCTCCAATAGGACAAATGAAGTGTGTAGGAGCGAAGAGTCATAGTGCTACTCTATTCTAGCGCTCTTTCCCACATAAATGCTTAAGGAATCATTTGGTGATTAGCATAGGTATTTTATAAAGTGCTTAGACTAGTTAGACTATACTTATGCACTTGCCTAGGTTTAGGCTTAGTAGTTAGTCAGGTTTGCATAACTCGGAAGAAAAAGGTGCTTTTGCGCATCGTGTTTCTGCTTGATGGGGCTTGTAGTCTTGTGAGACCATACCAACCACATTTGTGGTGTGGCTGCCACCGTGTATCAGAGGGAATAAGGCCCGACGGCGGAGAACATCCGAGAGAGGCTTGTCAGAAGGCACACTAGAGATCCACTTGCGAGTGGAGAAGGCCTCGGGCTATCCATGGAGTTACTCGAACGGAAGCGTGCACGCTTCTTGATACCTCAGTAAAAATACCAGAGTCATCAACAGGAGTTTGCACCTCTACCTCAGTGAAGCTTCCGCATTTACGTTATTACCTTATGTTGATGGCAAAAACGGTCCCCTCATCGTCGCACACCCTGCAAGCCGGGAGAAGCCACGCGGAGCAGATCCCAAGATTTCCTAGGGCTTGAGGAACACAGGACCAGATGGTCGTAACCTGAGGCGTGCCAGTCAATTTGACTCTACAATTAACATGGAGAAAAGATTGATCAGTAATTTAAGGTGGAACATATCGGTGTTTATTTCAGATAGTTCCAAATATGTGGCTAAGTAGCTAGCGAGGTGAGGCTATCAACTAAAGAGTTGATATCCAACAAGTTCATGATGTAAAGCAAATAAAATGAGCATTATCAATGATTATCAGGTATTAATTATGTAGATCCTAACAACTGATGATATTGACAACATGCAAAAGTAAAAAAGATAGGTGTGAGAGCATTTAACATTAACTGAGGATCATGCCAACTTTTAATCATGATAAAAACAAATACAAGCATTAAAACAACCAACGTTTCCTCAATGAGCAGGCTATCGGCTAAATAGTCGATTCCAGTGGTTTATGTTGTACAACGTGCAAACATTCATCCATTGGATATAAATAAATCTACAAACTAACTAAACCCAATCTATTGTACCGCCAACAGATCGAATCAGTTGATGCAACATTGATGGTAGGACCCTAGATCAGAGACTAGCAATTGATAGATCTACTCATATTTAACGGGATCATAAAAGCGCGTTATACACATGAAGGCACGGGCGATCGGCTAAATAGCCGATGCAAACATAGCATGCAGTTAGAGGCTATGTTTGACCATAAGCGAACTTGTTGATTGATAATTTCTGATCTATAGTGCTAACAGTGGGGGTCGACTAGATCGATGGTAGCCATAATAGCAGTTTTAGACTAGATTTTATCAACTAGCAAGCTTACTTAAGATCAAACATGCCTGGCCACATGCTACCTTCGATCAAGATTGGAATAAAATGACTAACTTAGATGAAACCATCGTCAAAGTGAGATCTAAATGAGATAAAGTGACGAGACGGTAGTTTGATAAGATATAAATCCGATCTGTTTCAACCTCAATCGGGTAAGGGGTGATGTTGTTACAAATAGTAAAAATACCAAATATAACAAGATCGATAACTAATTTGAATTAAGATTTTTAAGAGCTCGGTCGGACCAGAAGTCACATATTGATAAGAATGATAAGTAACTTGTACCAGAAGTCGCAAGAGGTCGACCGGACCGATGCAGCCTTATAATTACTGATAAAAGTTGATAACTAACTTATATCAAAGCTTATAAGAGGTCGGCCAGACCGATGCAGCCTTATAAATAAAAGTATAAGTCATGACGGTACTCACAAACAAACCGAAGGTCGACCAAACCGATGCAGCCCTGCTTGCCCGAAGAACTCACCGAGATCTACACTACTCCTACTCCTAGGGTTGGTGTAAGCCAAAAAGTAAAAGTATGGGTTTGTGATTGATCATATAGATGTCTATTACATTACCTAGGGTTCAATATTTATACCCGAGGTTTGGTACGAGTCTTGGTCGAACAAGACCGGTTACAAAATTGGAAAAAGAAAACAAACATTCTAAATTAAGATAACTTGGACTCCAATCTTTTCCTTCTATGAAGTCCAACGTGTCTTCTTGCTTCGGGTTACCGCCATCTTCCATCGATAAGGCCCATTCTTGAAATGATGATGTTATGCCACTCGGCCGATCCTGATGGTAACTTTTGCTTAGCCGATTTCGTGAATGTCTCGGCTTCTCTCAATGAATTCTAAAATCCAGGGCCTTCGTGTATCGATCAAAATTTGGTGTCAACACATGCCCCCCAATTTTGGGATAAAATGATTTTATTCCAAAATTATCTCTTATGACTGTTGCACGTGCCACACTTCCAATCGTTCATTCCGATTTCTCCATTTAGGCCAAAAGTTGTCATAAATTTCCAAATTGCCCTCGTCTCTTTTATTCGACCATTCTGCTCCTGTTCCTCCTTGTTTTGCTGGCTAGCCGCCGTAGTCTCTTTGAGCCTTAAACCCTAGCAAATCAGAAGTTCATCGCTGAAGCACTCCACTGTTCTTTGCATATTCTCAAAAGTGGCGACTTGTTTGAGGAAGCGGCAACCGTCAACAGCGTTCCAGAAGTATGGATCAATAATTTCCAATTTTCCATGACATTCAACTGCCTCCTGATTCTAATTTTACTTTTCGATCTGTTCTTAGGAGCTCAAGAACGAAATTTTAATCCCGTCAGCTGATGTTCTCCATATCTATTACCTTGGACCGATAGGTATCCTTGACCCAACTGAAATAATCAATCTAGAAACCAACAGGCTCCCATTCAAACAATCGGTCATGAATCCTTCAGCCTGGGATTATACTTTTAGAGCTTGGCTGCTTCCCCTTAAAGGATGGAGAGATTGGTACCACATGATAGCCGACACAGAACGAGCCAACTAGGTTTTTTATGATTTGGATCAATGTATTACCTTGTCATTATCTCCCATGAAGAGAAATGAACCACTACAAAAAGCAGTATCTTATTTCTGGTCTAATGTTTTAATGCTTTTATCTTTGGTCATGGCCCAATCACAATTACATTAGCTGACATCTTCATGCTGACTGGCCTTAGGATCACTGGCCCTCTCCAACCTCTCAATCTTCTTAATAAACCATCCCACAAACTAGGAAATTTGAAAGGAGGAGGATGGACTGGCTATATGACCATTCATAAGAAACCCGGCACCGTCAGCGAAAAAGAGCATGCAACGTTCTTGAGCATGTGGCTAGAGAAACATGTCTTCTTTGAGTCATCTTGTGCACCAACCAGCAATAACCTTTATCTAGCAGAGTGTTTGGTGAATGGTGTTGACATTCCTCTCGAAAAATATCTGCTAGGGTCTTTTTATCATCTGATGGACTAGGTGTCTAGGAGTCTACTAGAGAACAAGCCAACTGGTACAATCAATGGATCCTGGTGGTTATTATAGTTGTGGCTTAACCTGTACATGCACAAGATGGTGGCTGTTGACCTGAGAAACATGAGCTTCCCTTCCTCCAACTATTTAGAAGATCAGGAGAAGTTATTGGACCAAGGACAAAGATTTCGTGGATGTTCATCTTTCGGCGAGACAACATCGGCAATCAGCATCCCTCTTGACATCGATGAATTTTTTAAAAGATTCTACAAGGGATTTTCTGTTGATGTCTTAACTTGGTTCGCTTACTCTCCAATCAATGAATTCGCAAACCCTTATAAGTTCAGGTTTGAGTCGGCATGCGGAGATCCATCCTGCATGGCCATCTTCCAATGTATAATAAAGCTAGGACTGCTTCCAACAGAATTTAGGCATGGACGAGAGAAGCCACCGACCTCTTATGAATTTTATAATCCAGTGATTGTGGCCTGTCAACTTGGCCTTGGTCAACTGCCTCTCGGGCTATTTTTCGCTGATAAACTGAAGCCGAGAGAGGACCTAACTGAGGGTCTCGAATTCATACGAATTTTCAAATTTGAAGAAGCTCTACCACAAATAGATCTGTCAGTATGGAAGTATGGCCCCATTGCTTCCAACCTATTCAACGAATGGTGTCAAGAATGGGCTCAACACTTGTTCTACCCATCAGCCATTCCCTATTGCCTAACACTGAATCCAAAATTTCCATTTGATTCTGAGGTAAGCAAACTTTCATGTCATTAGTCTATTCCTATTTTGGCTTGCAAACCCATTCATCTTCACTTTCTTCTATAGGACATTGATTCTATTCCCTCAACCATCAGTCGAAGCAACCGGTCAATCAAATACCTCATCTGGTGTCCAAGCCCAAGAATGGGAAGTAATGCTCCTTCACTGACAGTTGTGAAGAGGACTCCAGTAGCCCCTGCTGAGTCTTCATCCTCAAAGCGCAATGCCTCCAAAGGCAAGTCATCAAAGACCACTTCACACAAGAAGGCACAAAAGGCTTCAGAAACGACACCATCAACTACCCAGGTGACTTTATCACACGCCCCAAAACTGCCTTGCCCAAGTTTGTCGACTTTAGGCCTTCCAAAGCCAATGACCATTGCATATTTCTCATGGAAAATTCACTGGTCTAGGCCTTTGGAGCGATAGGGGTTGGTATGTCATCGGCTACCATTGAAAAAAAAGTTGATGAGCGTCCCTTGTCGATCCTTGTTGATGTCGTTACTAGAGTGAGTTTCTATGCTCCTTCTACTGACCGTCGTGCATTTGACTAACCATCTTCATTTTAGGACAATACTCCACCAATCATTGAGGGAGAAACCAAAGAAGGGGTTCCACATGTCTCTTCATCAAGAGAAACTGAGGTATCTTCTAGGAACTGGCCATATGAATGCTTGATTCATTATATTTTTAAAATTGATTTTCTATACTTCCAAACTGGAGGGTCAGATCATAAGGGAGGTTCTCCAAGCAAATTGGCAAACTGTGTTTGCCAATCTCCTGAATGTTAAATCCACCTACCTATTTATTGACTACTTGTTATTCAGCTGGTTGATGATCAGGAAGAGGAAGATGCTTGGAGTGCTGACAAAAGCCAAGTCGATGCTCTTGCCAAAGAATTTCAAGCTACTCACTAGGTAGCCGAAGGTTAATTCTCGACTACACCTTTCGCCTCTTATTTACAGGCCCCTTGACCTCAAACTTCTTTTTCTATATGCAAACATCAGATTAGGGCCAACTCCGAACGCCGTCAATGGTCAAGAAACTAGCCAAGGTACTTGTAATGTTCCCCATTTTCCACGAAGGGAAAATCTACAGATACGAATTATAATGTGATAGTCCAAAAGATCTAGCCATCATATTATCAAATAACAGCTGATATCATAGTTCATACATAACGGAAGTACAAGTTTACAAAGTATTACAACACTTGGCAACACACCTAATTACATCGTTGTACTGGCAGAAAGGCTTGGGGCTTCATCAGAGTAGAAGTAGCGCATTGGTGGGTGAAGGCTCCTTCTTCACGGGCAATCATCAGAGCAGGCATAGATCATCAGTGGGCGTAGACTTCATCTTCATATCTTCAACCAAACTTGAGCATAGGAACAAGACCACCCAGTCCTTCTAATCTCCATTGTCATCGTCGATGGCATCCGAACCTGCCAAATATCTTTCAGTACGATTTGTACTAGCCACTGGTGATGAGGACATGGCACCTTCGGATACGAACAATGATTATAAGGTGCGCTCGTTCCTACATTTGCATAGTGGCTTTGGTTATAATTCACTTGGTTCCACATGTACATGTCACTATTTGATTGTAGGTTCAAATGTGTTTCATAATGGAAGTTCATCAAAGTTGAACTTTTGGTTCGTCAGTAGCCCGACAGTGCCTCATTGGGAAGGCCATAACTCATCCATTCGGAGTGCGATCGAGGTCAATGAGCACTTGATGGAAAGCTTGTTTGATAAGCTTTCAAATAGATCTGGTCCCATCTCAATATCACGTCGGCAAGGCCTCCAAATCACTAATATATTCTATCGCTATTTCTGGCGGGAGCTACACTGTCATTATGGGCTTGTTAGACATCCTTGGGACCTAGGCCCAAGTTGGAGCATTCCCCAAGAAGATGGAGAACACCTAAGAGATGGCCTTGGACGTCATCCTCCTTGGCCACCACCTTAGGAGGCCAGCAAGGACGTCCAAGCCAAGCCAGAGGCCCAGTCCAATCCGAGTTCGAGTCTGCCTCGGCCGTCTGGACCAGTCTGTAATAAAACGGACGCCCAAGATGCATCCAAACTCTGTTTTCGATGATCCATATATGGATGGAAAGATAATTTGATAAGGAAACCAATCCAAGTGGTTTCACATCAAAAGCTCTTCGGAATCAATAGGAATCATCGAAAAAATCAGCGTCCAGAATCTGCCAGGGTGCTACGACACCTTCTTTTGGTCTGTTGGACCGTGTATCGTGTTTGGGCACATTAGGGGGCGTGTCCAGAGTAGGCAACGACCCTAAGACCTTTATAATCATATGCCGCCGCCATCATTAGGGTTTGGGTTTTGCTTAGATTATTCTGTCAAGAAACAGTTTCGCCGTTCTACGGTTTGTGAGACCCCAACTCGTGAGATTAATCTTTTATCTGCAATTTGGTTGCGTTCTTTCTTGTTCTTGCTTGTGTTCTTCATTGCGCAGGCAGGGATTAGCCTTCTTGGCGAGGTCAACCTGGCCCGTGACTTGGTTGATAACCAGAGGAGCTGTGGTGCTAAGATTGCAGGGTTCGATCTTTCGATCTGAAGCCGGAACAGTGTGTCATTCTCCGCCACAACGATAGTTACCATCACCTGACGGAAGATCGGGAACCCCGTCTCCATCAAGTGGTAATCAGAGCTAAGGTATACCGTCAGATTCACTTTTATTCCCTAGTTTGAGAGTTTTGCATTCGTCCTATAGTCCAGTGCCATACTTTTATTTCCTAACCTAGAACCTTCCGCGCCATAGCCTTTGCATATTTCAGTTTTAGATTCTGTTGTTAAGTTTGTGTCCTAGGTCAAAGTCTTGTTGCTGGTTTAGATTATGTTCTTTTCTAGTTTGTGTTGATCCCTCCACCCGCCGCTATTCCATATCACCATCGGTTTGCATCTTGTGTCCACTAAAACCCTCATTCGAGCAGCTTCCTTAAAACAGTCATAACTTTTGCATCTGAACTCGAAATAGGGAAAATTTTATATCTACGGAGAACGCTAGAAAATTTTAGATCTATTTCATCCTAGTATGACTGGGTTCGCAAAAATTAGATTTGCGAAATTCAATTAGGAAAATTGAGTTTCTGGGCCCACAAGTTTTGGTATGCTTTTTAGAGCACAGTCCTAATTTTCTATAGGCCACATCTTTTATTCAATTGAGCTCAAATTTTTTGTGGTTTATTCTTATGTGCTCCTTGCTGAGAAAAAAATATCAAAAGAGCAAAAGCAAGAAAAAAAGATTGAAAAAAATAAAAGAAAAAAAATAGTAAAAGAGAATAGAAGATATCGAAAAGGAGCACATAAGGAACACTCAATAGCTCTATTGTTTGTGGTACCTTTTGCCTTGTTTATATCCGTTGCTACCTTTAATACTTGTTTCCTTTCATCCTTGTTTCCTCTCTTGTTTATCACAACTGGTGATAGGAACACATATAGGCTAGCAACTAGGATAAGTGCTCTGGACATTTATTCAATATTGCTATCTGTCACTGACTTGTGTGCCACATATATATATTTTTTTCATGCATCCCAAGCTCCACATATATACTTCAGATTAGTACAGAAAAAGACCCTTGCAATCTCGGTACCACTGCCTCACAGGTATCATGAACCAGCCGCCGGTTGTACCGCCACTGCTTGCATTGGTAAGAACTTTTTAAGAGCTTGGTAAGACGCTTCCACTTGTTGTGAAAAGTGACACCACTGCAACCACGTAGTCATTTGGTAGAGATAACTTTCACCGTTTGTTCCTTGTTTTTGTGTTTACAATGACAGGTTGTTCGTATCCACTGACTTATGATGGTATAGGTGCTGATGAGTACATGGAGTGGGAAATTGCCATCGATAACATATTTGCTACTCGCTTTATGTGTCTAAGGAGGAAGGTAAAAAATGCAGTTAGTGTTTTGCGATATTCTGCTTTATCTTGGTGGGAGTCTTTAGATCCTTCTGATAAGCCTCAAACTTGGAATGATATGAAACTTCTTATGCAAGAAACCTTTGTTAATCCACCTCCTGTTTTGACTTCATATGATGAGGTGCACCATTTAGAGGAAGAGTCTGTTGTTATTCCTCCTACTATGCCTAACCTTTTGTAGGACAATGTAGAAAAGAGCAAGGATGACGTGACAGAAAATGAGAAGCTCACAGCCTCATGTGAAAATTCAGAACCATCAACTATTACCCCTGCTGAACATGAGAGCAAAGGTAATGCCCATGATGCTAAACTCACAAAAGGTGAGAGTTCTCTTGATGTGCTGAATTTTTCCACCAATCATGCTATGATAGAGCAAATTTTAGTGGAGCATTTGCTTGATTTACTTTTGTCACAAGATGATTTGCTTGATGTTTCTTATGACGAAGATGACTTGCATGATCATATTTATGTTATACCCCTGCAATCATTGAAGAATGATCACGCTATATGTGTGCTAAAAATGAGCACTTGTGCTGAAAATAGACTTGTTATTCATAATGCTAGTGAAGTTGATGAGCTGAAATTGTTGTCTTCTTTAAATACTTTGGGTTACATTGAATTTGATGTTCCGTGTAATCTTAGTTCTTTAGAGGAGAAACTTTATGCATATGCTGATTTGCCATCGTTCTCTAGACATACATATCATTTTATTGGAAAATATAATTGTAAAGGAGAGTATATGGTGCATCGTGTCTATATTTGTTCAAATCTGAAATCTCCTTATATTGTGCAAAAGTATGATCAACCAAAGGATTGCAATTGCTATAATCTTGTCATGTCAAGTTCCCCTAGTTTTGTTATAAAGAAACATGTTAAATTTCAAGAAGGGGAGCAATGTTGGCTACTACCAACAACTTGTCCACCAGCTAAGCTCAAACCGAGGACGGTTTGTTGTCAAGAAGGGGAGGATGATGAGGACATGGCATCTTCGGATACGAACAATGATTATAAGGTGCGCTCGTTCCTACATTTGCATAGTGGCTTTGGTTATAATTCACTTGGTTCCACATGTACATGTCACTATTTGATTGTAGGTTCAAATGTGTTTCATAATGGAAGTTCATCAAAGTTGAACTTTTGGTTCGTCAGCAGCCCGACAGCGCCTCATTGGGAAGGCCATAACTCATCCATCCAGAGTGCGATCGAGGTCAATGAGCACTTGATGGAAAGCGTATTCGATAAGCTTTCAAATAGATCTAGTCCCATCTCAATATCACATCGGCAAGGCCTCCAAATCACCAATATATTCTGTCACTATTTCTGGCAGGAGCTACACTGTCGTCATGGGCTTGTTAGACATCCTTGGGACCCAGGCCCAAGTTGGAGCACGCCTCAAGAAGATGGAGAACACCTAAGAGATGGACTTGGACGTCCTCCTCCTTGGCCACTACCTTAGGAGGCCAGCAAGGACGTCCAAGCCAAGCCAGAGGCCCAGTCCAATCCGAGTTCGAGTCTGCCTTGGCCGTCTAGACTAGTCTGCAATAAAACGGACGCCCAGGACGCATCCAAACTCCGTTTTCGATGATCCATATATGGATGGAAAGATAATTTGATAAGGAAACCAATCCAAGTGGTTTCACATCAAAAGCTCTTCGGAATCAATAGGAATCATCGAAAAAATCAGCGTCCAGAATCTGCCAGGGTGCTACGACACCTTCTTTTGGTCCGTTGGACCGTGTATCGTGTTTGGGCCCATTAGGGGGCGTGTCTAGGGTAGGCGACAACCCTAAGACCTTTATAATTATATGCCGCCGCCGTCATTAGGTTTTGGGTTTTGCTTAGATTATTCTGTCAAGAAACAGTTTCGCCGTTCTACGGTTTGTGAGACCCCAACTCGTGAGATTAATCTTTTATCTGCAATTTGGTTGCGTTCTTTCTTGTTCTTGCTTGTGTTCTTCGTTGCACAGGCAGGGATTAGCCTTCTTGGCGAGGTCAACCTGGTCCGTGACTTGGTTGATAACCAGAGGAGCTGTGGTGCTAAGATTGTAGGGTTCGATCTTTCGATCTGAAGCCGGATCAGTGTGTCATTCTCCGCCACAACGATAGTTACCATCACCTGACGGAAGATCGGGAACCCCGTCTCCATCAACTGGCTCCCACCCTATGCTTTGGGTTTGTTTTGTGGTAAGTGGAATGCAAGGGTAGAGCAAAAGACCTAGATATGGTTGTCATTTTCCTATGCAGGTTCATCCATATTTTATAATTATTCATCAAGTTTTAGCCCATCTCATCCACATGTTCACCCATCCCATCACACACATCTCACCACATTCTCACTCTCTAGTGGCAAGAACAACTCCCGCTCATGCTTGCCTCAACAGCTCATGCCAGAAACCAACAAACCCAGGGGGGAAGAAGAAGAAAGGACTCCTCTCTCTAGTCAAGTGAAGCAGTAACATAGGAAAGGTCCATAGCCATAAAAAGGCGGCATATGTATCGATTGATCAACCAAAAAATCTACAGAGGTTTACACTATCACCAGGACTTACCATCATCGACATTCTAGGGCATCTAGGCTAACTCCGTTGTTGCTTTTTAAACTAGGAATGATACCATCCTACCACTCAGCCCTAAGGCACCCCAGATCAAACACCGACATGCTAAGACTGTGAGACATAGTTGTTGGCATTTCTTAACGTCATTACCAGGATTATAAGTCCAAGCGATGCCACCAAGAAATACCTTGACGATATTTCTAAATGCATGCAGAAATATTTCGTAAGCACACAGATATATCATTGTAGCATTTCACCCAGAAGTATTCAGGGTATCGTATTTTCCAGAGGGAAGGCATAGGTGTAAAAGACTGTATCAGGTAGATGAATAAGATGACATGTTGTATAGTGTGGGGGTACGACCCCGGATACCCATGGCAGACCACATGGGCTACGCCTCCAGGGGCGGCCCAGCCCACGAGAAGAAGCCTTGCGGGGCACGATTCTGCTCGGCGCCTCCCGCAAGATATGGGGAGGATATCCTGAAGATGTTACGAGATCTGTTAGGATATGTATGATCCCATGATTCTTGTAATCTGTTATTACTTTCCGGTTATCTCTCAGATCTAACTGACTTGTAACCCTGCCCCCTGGACTATATAAGGCGGGCAGGGACCCCCTACAAAATCACGACAAATCATACGATAGCTAATACAAACCAACAGACCACATGAGTAAGGTATTACATCATATTAACGGCCTGAACCTGTATAACTCGTGTGTCTCTGTTGCCTTCTTGTTCTTGATTACACGCTCCTCTGCCGATCAATCTACCTTCGTGGGATACCCCTCGGAGGACTGCCAACGATATTCTGTCGATAGTTGGCGTGCTAGGTTGGGGTGTGCGTGCTGTTTCCTTGTCGAACAAGATGGCTTTTTCCATAGGCTCTTTGTCCCTCCCGCAGCCCGGCCAGATCTTCACGGTCGGATCCATCACATGGGTCATCAACGCTGACGGAGTCGAAGAGCTTCTTGAGCCGGTGTAGATTCGTTCTACACCGACCACCCTCGCACCTACGACTGTAGATCCAATCTCAGAACCACTTCTGGGGTCATCTTCATCAGCTACTCACCGCTCGCTTCCTCGCTACCGGAGGAGGCATGTCAACAATGACGATCTGATTGAGTCCATCGATCGGGTCGGCTTGAAACTCACCGATTACCTCTCCATTGCCGAGTCGGCTCTGGACACCCTCGTTCAGCACCGACCACCTTCTGATCTCGATCTGTCGGTGCTCAGTGCTCAGCAAGCTTCGAGGCTCGCCGCCCTGCCCTTCGGGCTCACCAACGCCGCCGCTACATATCGGGACACCCTGAGGGGCAAATTCGCTGACCAGATCACTGACTAGCTCCCACCAACTGTCAACATGCTGCACGCTAGCCAGGGTCCCAGAACGTCCCTCCAAACTATCCTAGAGGAAAATCCAGACTCCGAGTCCCAAGGCTCCACAGAGACCCTCACCGAGACCTTCACCGAGCAACCCCCTCTCCTGCCTTTCTGGGGTGGCACAATCTTCAATGTCAGCATCGACAACCCCCCTTGGAACGGCAAAATAGATGAGGAACACGCCGCCCGTGAAAACAGGAACATCAACCATGCGCAAGGCCATGATAATGAGCGCGCCCTTGCGATGACCGAGGCCGCTCGTGATAACCAGTTCGACTCGCAAGGAAGGCCCCTCCATCGCAACCTCGACAAAGAATTCCTCCGCGTTGACGGCCACGACGTCTTCAAGACTCCGAGCGCTAATCTGGCGATGGCCGCCAACGAGCTTGCACACCTCCCATAGATGCCCGAGCTCGCCAAGGTCACCGCTATGCTTAAAGCGGCACATTGTCAAGTTAATGAGATCCGAGAGGATCAGAGACCTTCATGCTCCACAAGCGCGATTCGCCGATCAGACGTTCCTAGATCCAATCGCCGCCCCAGTCAAAGCCGGTTCGCCAACCAGTCACTACCTCCCCAGGGGGGAGTTGGAGGCCACCATGCCAAGCATCATCGCCAGCATGACTAAGAGGTCACACAGGATGCCCGAGTGCACCTTAGTAACCTCCGGGATGCACAACGGCGTATCGATCAACGTCGCTTCGGGTGCCATGAAGATGAAGTATGATGCCACTAAGAGTATGAGCGAGAGTACGGTAATTTGGACTCAACTCTAGAGCCGATCATCACCGGCAATATTGCTAATATCGGCGCCGACAACCCAGAAGGGCCCCCAGCGTTCACCAGGGCGCTCCGAACACTCCAGTGGCCCTGTGGTTTCAAAATCACTGGGGTTGAGCCCTATGAAGGAAGGATGAACCCAACTCAATGGTTGTAGGCTTATGCCACCGTCATCCATGCCGCCAGAGGAGACACCAACATCATGGCAAATTATCTCCTCGTCATGTTCATGCCAGTCGCCATGAGCTGGTTCACAAGCCTTGCCCCGGACTCCATCGGATCTTGGGAAGAGCTGAAGAAAGTCTTCACCGACAACTACATGGCTACATGCAGGTGGCTGGGCACCAAGCATGATCTCAACTGCATCACCCAAAAGCTGTCTGAACTTCTCCGCAGCTACATCAGACACTTCTCCAAGATGAGGAATTCTATTCCCAACATCACGGAAGCCGAAGTCATCACCGCCTTTGTCCGAGGACTTCATCACCACAAACTCCGTTCTAAGTTCAACAAAAAGCCACCTACCGGCATCGGTGAGATGATCATGACTGCCAACTAGTACGCCGACACCAGGAAAATGGAGGTGCATTTTAATGAAGACACGAGCACTAATCGCCCGCCTCACCACCACGACGACTACACCAACGACCGACAGCACAACGACCGCCGCTACGATGACCGTAGCTTCCACCGGGACAGCGGACATAATCGGCCAGATGGATTCAAACCTGGTCAGAATCACCACCGCCTACTAGACCACATTATTGCCAACGTCAATGAGCCACGCGCCAAGCATAACTATGATGAGCAGTACAAGAAGATCCTTGATGGCCCGTGCCCCCTGCACAAGAACACCAAACACAAGATGAAAGACTGCCTTGGTCTGGCTAAGGAGTTCCAGGACAAAAAGTACGACGACGACAATGGTGGGAACAGAGGACACTGACCACCTAGGGGTAATAACAATGCCTTCTAGGACCATGACAAGGTGGTCGCCACCATCTTCGGGGGCCTCGCCTCCAACGAGAGTAGAAGGGAACGGAAGCTCACCGCCCAACGAGTGCTCACCGTCGCTTCAGAGGAAACTACCGTCAACCCCAGCAATCACCCATGGTCTGAAGTCCCCATCACTTTTAGCAGGGCTGACCAGTGGGCAGACATACCCTACACATGGTGTTTTCCCCTCGTCCTCGACGTGACTGTCCAGAAGGTGCTCTTCAGAAAAGTCCTTGTCGACGGTGGGAGTGCTTTGAATCTACTCTTCGCCAGGGCCCTAAGGGAGCTTGGCCTCGGGACAACAGATCTCACGCCCTTAGACTCCTCCTTCTAGGGCATGGTACCTAGCAGGGCATCCAAACCGCTTGGGGAGATTACCCTACCAGTATAGTTCGGCACGGCAACCAACTACTGAGTGGAGCATATCAACTTCTATGTCGCCGACTTCGACACCGCCTACCATGCCATACTGGGGTGTTCGGCTCTGGCCAAGTTCATGGCCGTTCCACACTACGTGTATTTGGTGTTGAAGATGCCTTCACCCACAGGAGTCCTGTCTCTATGGGCCAACCTCTCTGTCACCTACGCTTGCGAGATAGAGAGTCTCGGCCTTACCGAAGCCACCGACCTCTCCATCCAGATGGCTAGCGTGGTCGCCGAAGCCAAGATGGTGTCTGCTGACGACATGGAGATCCTAGAGCCTCCTCATGCCTCCGCTAAGTCCAAGGAAGTCAAGGAGATCAGCCTCGGCCTCGATGACCCTTCCAAGACGGTGAAAATCGAGGCTCACCTTGACCCCAAATAGGAAAGCGCGCTCGTCTCCTTCCTACATGCCAACACCGATGTGTTTGCTTGGAAACCTGTGGACATGCTGCGGGTACCGTGGGAGAAGATCAAGCACTCCTTGAATGTCTCGCCGACTGCTAAACCGATCAAGCAAAAACTTCACCGATTTGGGCCAGACAAAAAGGAGGCCATTAGGGTAGAAATAAAATGGCTCTTAGCTGGCGGATTTATAAAAGAAGTGTATCATCCAGATTGGTTAGCTAATCCTATTCTTGTTAGGAAAAAGAATAAAGAATGGAGAATGTGTGTTGATTATACTGATCTTAACAAACAGTGCCCTAAAGACCCCTTCGGCCTGCCTCGAATAGACAAGGTTGTAGACTCCACCGTCGGCTGTGAGTTGCTCTCCTTTCTTGACTATTACTCCAGCTATCATTAGATCTCCCTCAAGAAAGAAGACCAGGTCAAGACGTCGTTCATCATGCCTTCGGTGCATACTGCTACACCACTATGTCCTTCGGACTAAAGAACACTGGAGCGACCTACCAAAGGGCTATCCAGACATGCCTCGACCAACAGATCAGCCACAACGTCGAAGCCTACATCAACAACGTGGTCGTCAAGACTAAAACTGCCGACAATCTTATCGCCGACCTTGAAGAAACTTTCTCCAACCTGAACAAATACCGATGGAAGCTGAACCCTTCAAAGTGCATCTTTGGAGTTCCATCCGGTATCCTGCTGGGCTACATCATCAGCGCTCGGGGCATTGAACCAAACCCTAACAAGGTCTCCGCCATCACCAACATGAAACGGTTGACATGCGTCAAGGATATACAGAAGCTTACAGGCTGCATGGCTACGTTAAGCCATTTTATGTCACACCTCGGTGAAAAAGGGCTACCTTTCTTCAAGCTCCTCAAGGCCTCTGAGCTTTTTTCTTGGTTAGAGGAGGCAGACACAGCTTTCGAGCAGCTCAAGTTGTTTTTAACGAAACCTCCAATCATAACAACGCCACGACCAGATGAAACTCTGTTGATCTACATCGCCGCCACTTCTCGAGTCGTCAGTACGACTATTGTCATTGAACGCGAGAAAACTAGACATGCCTACAAGGTGCAACGTCCGGTCTATTTTATCAGCGAGGTACTTAATGAGCCCAAAACTCGTTATCCTCAGGTACAAAAGCTGTTATATGCAATTTTGATTACCTCACGCAAGCTTTGACATTACTTTGAATACTACAAGATCGCCGTGGTCACTAAGTTCCCTCTAAGGGACATTCTCCGCAACAAAGAGGCCAATGGTCGTATCATCAAGTAGGCTGTTGAGCTCGGCACTTACTCCATTGACTTCAGAAGTAGACCCACCGTTAAGTCATAAGCGCTTGTTGATTTAGTCGCTGAGTGGACCGAGATCCAAGAACCCATTGCCGCCACTTGCCCCGAGCACTGGTTGATGTACTTCGACGGTGCCCTTAACATCAACGATGCTAGTGCGGGCATTCTGTTCATCACGCCGACCAAGGATAAACTCTGATATGTTCTTCGCATACATTTTTCGGCCTCCAACAACACCACGGAATATGAAGCATGTCTCTATGGTCTCTGTATAGCTGTCGATCTCAGCGTTAAACGCCTCATGGTGTATGGGGATTCCACGCTGGTTATCAACCAGCTCAATAAAGATTGGTCCTGTTCCAGCAAGAAAATGGACGCTTACTATGCCGAAATCAGGAAGCTCAAAGGGAAATTCTACGGTATCGAGTACCACCACGTGGTACGAGATCAAAACCAACCAGCCGTCCATCTCTCAAAGATAGAATCTTCTCGCGCCGTGGTTCCACCGAGGGTTTTCGTTCAAGACCTCCTGGCACCATCCATTAAAGAAGAGAAGGAAGTTGAAGAAGTACCCCCTGCCGAGCAGTTGGTACTTGTGGTACCTTCGCCGGTCGCCAATTGGAGGGAGCAGTTCATCAAATACCTCACCAGTGACGAAGTACCCGCCGACAAGATTGAAACTGAACGTCTAATTCACCGAAGTAAGCATTACGTGTTGGTAGATGGTAACCTAATGAGGAAAAGTGCCAAGGAAGGGATACTATAGAAATGCATCATCCAAGACGACGGTGTGAAGCTACTTTCTGAAATTCACTCTGGTTCCTGTGGCGATCATGTGGCTTCGAGAACACTGGTCGACAAAGCTTTCTAAGCAAGTTTTTACTGGCCCACGGCCATCTTTGATGCAAAAGATCTCGTTCAATGATGTGAGGGTTACTAGTTTTTTGCCAAGCAAATACATGTACCGGCACAAGAACTGCAGACCATTCTAGCTTCCTGGCCATTCGCATGCTGGGGACTGGATATGATCGGGCCTTTCAAGCCAGCGCCAGGAGGTTTCTGGTATGTGTATGTCACCATTGATAAGTTCTCCAAGTGGATTGAGTACAAACCACTCATCTCAGCTACTACAAAGAAAGCAGTTGAGCTCTTTGAAGACATCATACACAGATTTGGTCTCCCAAATAGCATCATCACCAACCTTGGGACCACTTTTACCGGCCATTATTTTTGGGACTTCTACGAAGACCGGTGCATTTCCGTTAAATACGTTTCCGTTGCTCATCCTAGAGCTAATGGCCAGGTCGAGTGGGCTAATGGTATGATCCTTGATGCCCTCAAAAAAAGGCTCTATCAAAAAGAAGAAAAGCATCCGGGCAGATGGCTCAAAGAACTACCAGCTGTGGTCTAGGGACTGTGCACTCAAGCTAGTCGCAGTATCGACGTATCTCCATATTTTTTGGTCTATGGCTCAGAGGCCATACTTCCAGCGGATATTGCCTTCCGAGCACCTAGAGTAGAAAGTTATGATGAAGAGCAAGCCGTAGCTGTTCGGATAGAAGATGTTGATCGGGCTGAGGAAGAACGTCTAATCACTTGCATTCGCATAGCCAAGTATCTCGAAGGTTTGCGAAGGTATTACAACCGCAACGTCAAAGGTCGTTCGTTCGCAATGGGCGACCTCGTCTTACGTAGGAAACAAAAAACTAAAGGGCTTCACAACTATCTTCCCCCTAGGAGGGCCCTTACGTCGTCAAAGGTGTTACTCGCCCAGGGTCTTATTGCTTATGTGACTTAGATGGAATTGATGTTCCTAACTCCTAGCACATCGAGCACCTTATACGTTTCTATCCCTGAAACAACACAGATATGTATTCTTTACTTTCTGATTAATAAAGTTCTGTTCTCCATAATTTTCCTCCATTTTTTCCTCCATTATAATTTTCACTTACGGTTGACGGGCTATATGCCACTCCATGACAATCTCCAATACACTCGCCAAGCACGCCAAAATTGCCGAGCACAATAACTCCAAATCGCCGAACATGATTTCTCCAAAAATCGCCGAACACGATTTCTCTAAATCGCCGAACACGATAACTCCAAAAATCACCGAACACGATTTCTCCAAAAATCGCCGAACATGATTTCTCCAAAAATCACCGATTATGTTTTCTTCGGATCACATAAATTTTTCTCCTAAAAACAACGACGATTTTGCGCTCCAAATCTCCAAACATAGCTTGCCAATCATCGAGCAGCACACGTTTTCTTTTCTGTTTTCTATGGAGAAGACCCAGTCTCCGATCCCATCCTACATGTGCCTAGGGCTCCGCGCTCTATGTTATGGTTGGTCGGCTGTGGTTCCTTGGTCATGCCTATTCATCCTACACATGTCAGGGTCTCTACGCTCGACATTATGGACTATGGGCTAGTCAAGGCCTAGATTTCAGGCATGAACTAACTGCTCGGACGCCACTTTAACTACTTTTTCTCGCTAAGTTACTCAAATTGGCCGCTGAGCAGCAACCTAGTCTGCCAGGCGATACCGTCCATTAGCTCTACGCCGTACCGGAGCGTGAGGCATTACAAGGGATGGACAGGGCTATCACCACCTACCGCCTACCCCTCAACTAGAGAGTACGAGGCAAACGAGGGTAGCCTCTAGCCTAGACACCATGTTTATGCTACAACTACTACTCTAGTGTTCTGGTAGGGTTATCCGTCTTTATCAGGGCCCTCTACTAGAGTATCTGCTACAAGAACGAACAACAGAGTTTAACTAACCAAAGGACTTTACACCAAAAGAACCACAAACACTAACTTAGCGAATGAATCCACAAAAATAAGTGTTCGCTAAGGTGCAAGTGAAGGAAGGCTACTAGTTAATCTGACTCTTCCCCAACTCTCCCTCACATCTCTTTCTACTCAACTCTAACTAGCTAACTATGGCATGAGCCCTAGGAGTGATGCTCTTATCCCTAAGGATAGTGTAGCTCCTTTCCTTGTGTGTTGTATGAATGATAGAGTGTAGAAGATCATATGCTAAACTAGTAACATAAGGACCTAGTTGTAAATCATGATCATAGCAACATTGATAGAATAAGAACAAGAACAAGATGAAGAACATGACATGAATCAAAATGAAGAACATTATATTGATCATACCAAATATCTTGAAGATGTTATTGATCTCCAATTACATGCTTTGCGAAGCACCTAACACTAAAAATAGTAAAAAAAATACAAGTGGAGAGGGAGAATGGCTCTTGTGTGGTGTGTGTGTGACATGAGAGCACCACCCATCTACTTATACTAGCTACAGGTCGGTTTGGCATGTGGTAAAATAGGAACCACCCTGAGCCGCCTCTGCATGCCACCATGCAACCATAGTAGCAAGCTAGAGCCAAGCCATGCTAGGGACAGTGCGGCTACACCCTTGCTGGCCTTCCTTGCCATTGCCTTGTGTAGGTGGGCTCCTGGCTAGGCCCAAGTCCTTGCCACGTCAGTGCTTAGCCCAGATTTAATATGTGGATGGGCTTTCTCATTTCCTTGCTTTGCGCTTTGTTTGATGGCGTATTTGACTATAATTCCCTTGTATTCAAGTATGACTCCTGCAAAATAGTGAACCTCCAATACAAGTGAAACTATGTCAATAGTAAAGGTATTTGTGTGTAAAAACATGTAGTTTCCTCCTTTTTGGATCATAGTTGGCGGTTGGATTTTGTCGATAAGAACTGCCAACAAAATCCCCCAAGCTTACCCTTTGCTCATCCTTGAGCAAAAGCTAAGACATTGGTTGTTGATCAGGAGTTGCTACTATGCTGATTACATTTCAAAAGTGCCATGCTTATAACAAAGTTTCTTCCTTGATTTGAATAAATTGGCATTCTATCCACCCCTTTATTATCTCGTTACCTATGGGGCTTTTTAGCCTTCTCCAAGTCTTAGGCGTGCATGATAGAATGGTTCATAGACATGCTTATCATTCATTCTTTGATCGACTTTCCTTCTGGAGGTTTTGGAAGTTTTGCAAAAATAAAGTTAAGTTCCTCAAATGATTCACTCGGTCGCTCAAAAGTGTATGATCCTCACCAAAGGCTTTTTGTGTTTGCCTTTCTTTTCATCCTACCAACTAAATGGCTTATGTGGATCTTTTGGTATGTATAAAAGAAGGCATACTTGCATCACATATTATTGCTAAGTCAAAAACCGGACCTCAAGGAGATGCAAGTCATACACTTTGATCAAGGCGTGCAAGTGTGTGGAAAATTTTTATAATCTTCCTAATGCTAATATATATATATATAATTTTTTGTACTCCTTTGATCATGACTCTCTCTTTTTGGATGGATGCCTTCTATTTGAAAGTATGGGCTATCTTGTTTCTTTCCTTCTTTTTCTTTTCTTTTCTTCATGCTCTTTGGCATGCATTTTTTTCTCACGCCTTTTGGCATGGATATTCTTTTTTTTTCTCCTTTTTAGCATAGCCCATACTTCCTTTTATCATATGAAAAACTTTAGAGAGTGACTCATGATAAATGAATGGAATAATCATTTGGTGGGTGGAAAAACATGTTTTTGTGTAACTCTTAGTGTAAGATTGAGTAGTTTTATTTGTGGGTGTACGTGTATCTTGATCATGGGTGCATGACAAGAATCTCAACAAGGGTCACAACAATTTGACAAAGCTCAATATGATAACAAGCAGCATATGACTAAGGTTTTGTATTTGTAGAACATGTCACATGGCTTTGGTAGGAAATATAAATCACTGAGGAACTTTTAATTTTTTAGTATTTTGAAAATAAAACTCCAGATATCAAGTATTTCTTAAAACAAAGTCATAGCAAATTTTCATTGCACCATATCTTATCCCACAACAATTTAGACTAGATTAAGCTTTTGCAACCCACAAGTTTCAAGTTTTTAGGATAAGACATTTTTAGTCAATAAACTCAAATATTGGGGAAAGCTAAGTTATAAACTAGGCACAGTTAAAATATAAGACAGAGCAACTATTCATCATTTCAACAAGGATGAACTAAACATTTTTACTACACATATGTGGAGTGGAATAAATATTATTATTTTTATTATTATTAGTATTGTTTACTTATTTATTTTTATTTTATTTATTGTTTTTTTAACCTTTATTTAATCAAGGTTCACCAAACAATTTTTTACTCTATTGTCATCTCAAAGACTTACCCTCATGAAGTTGATAAATTCCTATAAGGGTTAGTCCATATGATCAACCAATATCTATACTTAACAATTTTGGTTCAATAATCAAACTAGACACCATGTCTAATTTGATCAATGTAGGTCAATTAACCTAAGCACCATGCTTAAATTAAAAAGCCTATAATATTATGATCATTACATCCAAACTTCCAACTAAGCACCATGATTAATTTAAAAGATGTATAACCAAAACTCCCAAACCAAAACATGCCTAGTATAGAGAGAGGAAGCATGAAAGGATAAACAAGGATCATCCAATGAAGGTGAAAGCATTGAAAGGTGAACAAGAGAACCATAGGTTTCTATTTTTATTTCTCTTTTTATGCAAGGTAACAGAAAATAGTGAGAGTGCAGGATACACGTTACCTTGTGGGGGTCCTCCCCCAAGCTAGGTCCAAGCCTCTAGATCGAGGTTGTACCCCCATGCTTTCTGGCTTTTCCTGCATGGTTAGGATATGGGAGATCATGAGTGGACTTACCACCCCCTCATGATTACCATATTGACATTTTCAAAATGAAACCCTTGGGTTGCCCTCGGGTCTTTTCAAAATCATATGCAGGAATTGTAGCAGCAATTTGAGCTAGTTTGGATTGAAAAAATTAGTTAAGGCTTAATTGATTCTTGAAGGAAAAGGTTAAGCCTTCGAGATTTGAATTATTGTTTTTCAAAATTTTATTGTTAGAAGCAAGATTCATAATTAAATTTTTATTTATTTTAGCTTGCCCTAACATAAGTTCTTTCAAGGAACGTTGATTTGCAAAATTTGAATGAGCATAGTTACCTTCTTGATTTTGGTGGTGCGACTGATTCCACTCTGGATCTCCTTGTGGACAGAACCCATTGTAGTTGTTGTACCATGCATCTACCTAGGTTTCGAGGTAGTCATTCCATGAATGCTTAAGTCTTCGCACACCTCGCATGGTGTATGCGAGTAGAGTGATTGGATGGTACCATAAGTTGCTCCTTTTATGACATCGTGCTTGTCCGAGCATTTTATTGAGAGATCCAACCTTGCGGGCAACATGTCAGTTTCCTCCATGGTATGCATGACATCTTTTTGGGTTTGGAGTCTATCTTCACTCCAAACCTGGCTGGAGACCATCTTCTCGATGAGAGTCGTAGCTCCACTAACTGTGAGTGAGAAGAAGGCTCCTTCGGTAGTAGCATCTATGTGGGCTCTGGACGTGGAAGTTAGCCTATTGTAGAAGTTTTGAAGGATCAACCAGTCTTTCATTCCATGGTGTGGGCAGGCAAGGATGTGTTCTTGTAGCCTCCCCCATGCTTTTGGGATGGATTCTGCTGCTGTCTACTAAAAGTTGGAAATTCTTCCACGAAGGGCATTGGTTTTGTCCATCGGGAAGAACTTTGCGAGGAATGCCGTGGAATACTTGTTCCATGTGTTGATAGCTCCTCGGTCCTTGTAGAACCACTATTTCACCCTCCCCCTAGGGAGAATGGGAACAAGTGGAGTCTAATTACCTCTGATGCAACACCCTCCATGACGACGATGTCACACAGCTCCAGGAAGTGTTAGAGATGTGCATTGGTGTCCTCGCTAGGCAATCCACATAATGGATTTGCTTGCACCATCATGATTAGGCCAATCTTCAAGTCAAAGTTCACATCACCCATGTTGATAGCGGGCCTAATGGGCACGTTGGCAATAGTGGGGATGGAGTGCTCATGCAGCACCTTGTTGGCCATGGTGTTTGGTACAGATGGTGCTAGGGTGATGGATTCGGTTGCCGGTGGAGTAGCGGAAGTAGGATCGACACAAGGTTGGACATACTTTAGGAATGACTCCAATTCTTGGTGACGGTCGTTAGCAAGTCAAAATCATCTTACACTATCCTGTTTTCACCCCCAACAGGAAAAAACAAGCAAAGATATCCTGTTATGATCAATGGCTATTGTCATGAACATGTTCTAAAAGATTCTTTTAACCAGTGCCTTCCCTAGCAATGGTGCCAGAAATGCTTGTTGGCATTTCTTAATGTCATCACCAGGATTGTAAGTCCTAGCGATGTCGCTAAGAAATACCTTGATGATATTTTAGAACACATGGAGAAATATTCCGCAAGCGCACAGATATATCATTGTAGCATTTCACTCGGAAGTATTCAGGGTCTTGTATTTTCCACAGGGAAGGCATAGGTGCAAAAGACTCTATCAGGTACATGAATAAGATGACATGCTGTATAGTATACCAAAGTTCATAGCAGGGGTAAACCAGGATACATATATGGATAGTGTGACACACACACAAGCCAATCTCATAATAAGGAATAAAGAATAATGAATAAAGAATAAAACCTAAATAGGAGCAGGCATCCAAATGTACACAAGGGTAGAGCTGATGAGGATAGAGATGGATTCCTATAGTTTAAGGACCTAAGGATAGATAAACTTTACTTCTACTTGCTTACTTTGGGCACCGAAGCGCACCTAGTCTGCTAGGCGATACTGGCCATTAGCTCTATGCTGTACCCAAATGTGGGGGATTACAAGAGACGGATAGGGTTGTCACCACCTGTCGCCTACCCCTCAATAGGAGAGTATGAGGCAAATGAAAGTAGCCTCTAGCCTAGACACGATGTCTATACTCTCAACTACTACTCTAGCGTTCTGGTAGGGTTATCTGTCTTTATCAGTGCCCTGTACTAGCGGATCCACTACAAAGGACTTTACACCAAAAGAACCATGAACACTTACTTAGTGAATTAATCCAGAAAAATAAGTGTTTGCTGAGGTGCAAGCCAAGGAAGGCTATCGGCTAATCCGGCTCTTCCCCAACTCTCCCTCACATCTCTTTCTACTCAACTCTAACTAGCTAACTAGGGCATCAGCCCTAGGAGTGATGCTCTTATCCCTAAGGATAGTGTAGCTCTTCTCCTTGTGTGTTGTATGAACGATAGAGCATAGAAGATCATATGCTAAACTAGTAACATAAGGACCTAGCTCTAAATGATGATCATAGCAACATTGATAGAATAAGAACAAGAACAAGATGAAGAACATGACATGAATCAAAATGAAGAACATTATATTTATCAAACCAAATATCTACAAGTTGTTCTTGATCTCCAATTACATGCTTTGCCAAGCTCCTAACACTAAAAATAGTAAAAAGAATACAAGTGGAGATGGAGAATGGCTCTTGTGTGGTGTGTGTGTGACATGGGAGCACCACCCATCTATTTATACTAGCTACATGTAGTTTTGGCATGTGGTAAAATAGGAAACCGCCCTGAGCTGCCTCTACATGCCACCATGCAACTGCCATAGCAAGCTAGGGCCGAGCCGTGCAACCGTCGTAGCAAGCTAGGGCTACAAATAGTGTTGCTTTTTAAACTAGGAATGATACCATCCTACCACTCAGCCCTAAGGCACCCTAGATCAAACACTGACATGCTAAGACTGTGAGACATAGTTGTTGGCATTTCTTAATGTCATCACCAGGATTATAAGTCCTAGCGATGCCACCAAGAAATACCTTGATGATATTTCTAAACACATGCAGAAATATTTCGTAAGCACACAGATATATCATTGTAGCATTTTACCCAGAAGTATTCAGGGTATCGTATTTTCCATAGGGAAGGCATAGGTGTAAAAGACTGTATCAGGTAGATGAATAAGATGACATGTTGTATAGTATACCAAAGTTCATAGCAGGGGTGAACCATGATAGATATATGGCTAGTGTGACACACACAAGCCAATCTCAGAATAAGGAATAAAGAATAATGAATAAACAATAAAAGCTAAATAGGACCAGACATCCTAATGTACACGAGTGTAGAGCTGATGAGGATAGAGATGGATTCCTCTAGTTTTAGGACCTAAGGATAGATAAACTTTACTTGTACTTGCTTACTTTGAGCACCGGAGCGCACCTAGTCTACCAGACGATTCCGTCCATTACTCTACGCCATACTAGAGCATGGGGCATTACAAGGGACGAATAGGGCTATCACCACCTGCCGCCTACCCCTCAACTAGAGAGTACGAGGCAAACGAGGGTAGCCTCTAGCCTAGACACCATATTTATGCTATCAACTACTACTCTAGTGTTCTGGTAGGGTTATCCGTCTTTATCAGGGCCCTCTACTAGAGTATCTGCTACAAGAACAGACAACAGAGATTAACTAACCAAAGGACTTTACACCAAAAGAACCACAAACACTTACTTAGCGAATGAATCCACAAAAATATGTGTTCGCTAAGGTGCAAGCGAAGGAAGGCTATCAGCTAATCCATCTCTTCCCCAACTCTCACATCTCTTTCTACTCAACTCTAACTAGCTAACTTGGGCATGAGCCCTAGGAGTGATGCTCTTATCCCTAAGGATAGTGTAGCTCCTTTCCTTGTGTGTTGTATGAATGATAGAGTGTAGAAGATCATATGCTAAACTAGTAACATAAGGACCTAGCCCTAAATCATGATCATAGCAACATTGATAGAATAAGAACAAGAACAAGATGAAGAACATGACATGAATCAAAATGAAGAACATTATATTGATCATACCAAATATCTTCAAGATGTTCTTGATCTCCAATTACATGCTTTGCGAAGCTCTTAACACTAAAAATAGTAAAAAGAATACAAGTGGAGAGGGAGAATGGCTCTTGTGTGGTGTGTGTGACATGAGAGCACCACCCATCTACTTATACTAGCTACAGGTCAGTTTGGCATGTGGTAAAATAGGAACCACCCTAAGCCACCTCTGCATGCCGCCATGCAACCACAGTAGCAAGCTAGAGCTAAGCCGTGCTAGGGATAGTGTGGCTGCACCCCTGCTGGCCTTCCTCGCCACTGCCTTGTGTAGGTGGGCTCCTGGCTAGGCCCAAGTCCTTACCACGTTAGTGCTTAGCCTAGATTTAATATGTGGATGGGCCTTCTCATTTCCTTGCTTTGCGCTTTGTTTGATGGTGTATTTGACTATATTTCCCTTGTATTCAAGTATGACTCCTGCAAAATAGTGAACCTCCAATACAAGTGGAACTATGTCAATAGTAAAGGTATTTGTGTGTAAAAACATGTAGTTTCCTCCTTTTTGGATCATAGTTGGCGATTTGATTTTGTCGATAAGAACCACCATCAAAATCCCCCAAGCTTACCCTTTGCTCGTCCTCTAGCAAAAGCTAAGACATTGGTTTTTGATCAAGAGTGTTGGTATTTCTTAATGCAAACCGAAAGGTTCCACAAGCGCATGGAATTACTATTGAAGCTTTCACCCAAAAGTATTTAGGGTATCATATTTTTCATAGGGAACGGAGGTACTTCTTCTAGGTAGTTCGTCTTAGGACAACACAAGGGGTTGGACAACACAAGGGGTAAAGTTGGAAATGGTAGAGATGGATTCCTATGGCTTTTGTGTCTAAGAACACTTAGACTCTACTTTCACTTGCTTACTTTGGGCATCAGATCACACCTAGTTTGCCAGGTGATGCCGGCCTATGGCTCTACGTCGTACCTGAACATGGGGGATTACAAGGGATGGACAAGGTTGTCACCACCTGCTGCCTACCCGTTAACCATTGGATACGAGGCAAATGAAAGTAGCCTCTAGCCTAGAGACCATGTCTACGCTAACAACTACTACTCTAGCATTGCGTAGGGTTATCCATCTTTATCAGGGCCTCTACTAGAGTATCCACCATAGGTATGGATGATGAACCCACATACAATTAAGAACATAGCTTAACTAATCAAAAGACTTATAACCATAAGAAACACGAACACTCACTTAGCGGAAAGCTCTGTTGAGGCACAAGTGCTCGTCGAGGTATAAGCTCGGGGAGATATCGACAAGTGTGGCACTTCCCCATAGTCTTCCTCACATCTCTCCCAAACCAAGTCTACTAGCTATGGCCTAAGCCTTGGAGTGATGCTCAAGTGTGGTACTCTTTCCCTTGGTGTGTTGTTCAAATGAGGAGAGGAGAGACTCCTTTTATAGGTGGAGAGGAGGGGGCTCTTTGAATAATCTCCATTCCCATATGGAAAGATCAAATCATCCTTCTTATATTAATTATTTTGCCAAAACCCATGCAACTGACTTCCTTGGCCCATAACTTACTGCCCTAACAAGGTTGGGCCTGTGGCGAGCTACCAAGGGTGCACCCGCACCATGGGTGTGGCCACACCCCAGTGGCCCATCTTCACTCCAATTTTGTTGGGAGATATGCTATGTTCTTCTAGAGTGGGCCTGTGGATGTTTTCACATAGAGTTGAGTTGTATGCTTCGATTTTGGCTTGTCCTCCTCTTTGTCTGGGCCCTAATACTTGTGGTGATTGGGCCTCTCTCTTTAGGCTTGTGTATAATGGTGTCTATGCTCTATTTATTTGCACATTCTTAGACCTTTTGTGTGTATTTCCACAAATGCCCTCTTGCAAATGAATAAACACCAAAACTCATGGAATTCGTTAGTTATAAAGCCCTATGTCTAGTTTGGTGTTCTTTTTAGCAGGTTTTATATAAATGTTCGTGGTAAAAAGTGTGAGTTAAGGACCACCAACAAACTCCCCCACACTTAGCCCTTTGCTCATCCTCAAGTAAAGTTAAGGTCTAAGATGAGTCATATCCTTGATATGACATCTGCATACATGTTATTCCAAGCTTCACCTTCACTTGTGAATCTTTGGAGTGTCTACCACATTATCTTGGGTGACTGAATAATGGAACATCATGGATTCAAATCCCCTTGCATCAATCAGTTGAGAAACTTGGGTTTTTCATTTGATTTTGAAATGTAAACATAGCTTAGCTCCTCAAATGATTCTCTCGGATCACTCAAGTTTGTGTTTGGTTCCTCACCATGGCATAACATAGTGTTGCCTTCTTTCTTTCCTACTTCTAAAAAGCTTATATGGATCTTTGGGTGGGGAACGATATGAAGGCATACTTACTCTGCATATTTTGTTAAGTCAAAGCTCAGATCCAAGGAGAAAATTGTCATACCCTTAGATCAAGAAGTGTAAGTGAGTGGATAAAACAATGTTAAACCTATACTATACTCCTTGATATGAGTGATCTCTCTCATAAGTTTTATTTTGAGAACAAGGCTATCTCTTTTTTTACATGAGCCTTCATGTGCTCATCATTATTGATTTTTCTTTTGCACTTGGACCTTCATGCGTCTAAATTTTTTTCAATACCTTGGGACCTTCATGTGTCCCCTTTTTCAATACTTTTGCATAGCACATGTCTCTTAGACCACATATTGAGAGAGAGATCAATATTTTGTAGAACATGGAGTATTTATTTCTAAGACATTTTTGTGTGTCTACTCCTAGTGTAGGAGCAAAATATTTTTTTGGAGGACGGGGGCATGTTTAAGCATATTCCTAGTGTAAAAATAGCTTATATTTATGGCATGTACGTGATCTTGATCTTAGGGGCATGATAACTTTCTCAGGAAGGGTCAACAAGACTTGACAAAACTCAATGCAGGAATAAGTATTTGGAGGTTTTAAGCTCTAAACACTAGATATGGCTTTGGTAGGAATTTTGAATATCATTGAGGAGCATGCTATTTGAATTTTGATTTTGTAAAATAAATCCCAAGTTCTTCACATGAGAGAGGAAGGTTTATTTTTATCCTACTATATCACATATTCCAATTACTTAGATAATGTGGGGCCCCTATGATGAGTTGTCCCCAAGTTTAGGAATATTAGCGAGGAATAAAGTGTATGCAAATTTAATCAAAGGATAGCATGGAGATGAAGCGGTATTGTTTTAAATTTATTTAGTTTTAAATTTCAAAACTTAGGAGAGTTGAGGGTAGAGTTGCACAAACCAACATTGTAGATGAAGGAGTTAAGGGGAATCAGAGGTGGTTTGGCTAAACCAAAAGGTTCAGCCAATCCTCTCTGAGCTATCTATCCCATCCTTCTGCATGATGTACCATTTGCTGTTGTGCAAACATCTTGGTGGGAGATCTCGGATGTGTGTTCATAATTAATGGATGAGAGATCTCCCCCACACTTATTCTTGTACCCATTTATTTAATAAAGAAAAACAAAAAGAAACAGACAAAGGCTCTACTAGTTGAAGTACTAGGGAGCCTTAATTTTATTATAATCATTATTACTTTTTATTTTTGTTATTTATTATTACTATTATTATTACTATAAATACATTTTTTTATTTTATTTTATGTGTTCACCTAACTTTTTATCATTTAGCATAAACAAGGCTAAGGTAAAGTTTGCAAAAATAAACATAGCCTTGATTTATCTCCATAGTAGATTACTTCTATTGTTTATGAAAGTAATACTCAAAGTTCTTTAATTAAATTTTAACACCATGTCAAATTTTGATTAAAGAAGGCTGTTTTAACCTAAGCACCATGCTTAATTTAAAAAGCCTATGTATATACGAAATTCGAATACACCCAAACTAGAGCATACATCATAAACAAGAGAAGTACGAATTTGTAAGATCAAGTTATTTTCATATGGAGATAAAACATGAGTAAAGGAGTTGGTGAACTTTTATTTACCTTTGCATACCTGAGTGTTCTTACCGGCCACACATGTGGATAGAGGCTTCGAGGTTGATACTACAGTGGCTTTATCATATGTGGTCCTTCTCAGGTGATCAACAAAGCTGGGCCATACACACAAATAGTGCGTGTAGACCATGGTCCTTTGTGGTAGCAAAGGTCTAGAGGCGAATCTCTCTTTTTTTCTTCTTTTTTATATATATTTTTTGTTTTCTCTTTTTTTAACTATCTTTTTTTTTTCATAATTCTCTTTTTTTGAGCAAGGTAGAGCTAACATCATTTTTTATGACCTTTGGTTTATATGGAATCTTGTAATGAGACTCTCTCCCCCATACTTGGACTTTTGTGTAAAAGTCAAGTGTGTAGTGTTAGGGTCTCCTCTTTGAGTGTGTTCCATCACCAAAGAGCATCATGGCTTTTAGTTGATGTAGCTCTCATGTTTTCTTGCATCATATGCCCTTTGTTCTTCTTTATCTCAACCTGCAATGGTTAGCGACCAAGAGTACCCGAGGTTGCATACTATCTTGACAACATGTTCTTGCTTTTGTTGCAAAGGAAAGTTTTTTATGATAATCTAGGGTATCTCCCAGCAGTGCTTAATTTATGGTCTTAAGCTTGACCGTAGGAACTTCATCTTGCAGCTATCAATGGTGGTATAGTTCCTAGCTTTACCACCAAACATTTAGCAATAATGTTCAAGCTGCAAGGTTAGTACCATGGTGCTACTATGGGATTTGCAATGTTTGTGATAAACGAAAGCATCCACAACCATCCTCCTAAAAAGTTTTGAAATGAGGAGTGATGGGTGGTTGTGTTCCTTGTAGGGGCATGGGGTACTAAGCAACATGTCCATGGCACAGAAGTTTTTGTTTGGATTGCTAGAGGGACATGGCTTGGGTTCGAGTGAGGGTGATGGTATACATTCTGTTTCATAAGTAAGCTTAGGCGAAACGAACGGAGATACAAACTTCACCTCCTTGAATGGGTCATGGGTAAGATACTGCTTCACCATTGGACTTACTGGGCAAGAGGTATGAGTGGCAAAAGCAGTTTTCCCACATTTTCATCAAGGCTCCCATGGGAAGGTTTTTCTTGGATAAGATTTTCCAAAGGGTAGCCTACAAGAATGTCAAATTCAAGGATGGCATAGATATGGAAGTCAATGAGAACCTCGATTTTGTCAATTATGACTGGCACAGCCCTGGCGATCCCACAACATTCAAAGATGTGTCCCGAGGGACTTTGGAAAAGTTTGTTGATCCAGACTAGTGGCATTTTACCCAAAAGGGCTTCCATAAGGAATTATGACATGATGTTAGTCTCAACCGTGGGGTTGTGCAGGGCTTCTATAGCTATTCCCCTTAATGAACAGGGCATGCTCATGGAATGTGAAAGAATCCAAATTGCTTCAAAAGAATGTTTCACTTCCATTAACCATTCCTTTGATGGATTTATCCTAGGGGAATCTTCCTCAGAAGGAAGTGTAAGCTTTTCATGTCCATGGTATTTCGAGGTATTGCCATAATCCCCAAATTCGATAGGGAACTCCGAAGGATAAATTACTCATTCCTTCGGTGTTCGTGGTTCGGGTGAGGGCTCATGAGACGAACCTAGGGATGGTATGTGTTTGGTTTCGACTGATGAGGACTCCTCAACACTCGACATGACTTTCGCATAGAGGGGTTTGGTTCTTATGATAGAAGAAGTGTGTCTGTCTATGAAGTTATCAAGGAATTCTACTTGTTCCGTCATAGGTTTGTGTGTGAATTGACCTCCGGCTATCATATCTAGGCATAGGTCAACATCTATGTCAAGACCTAAATAAAAGAGATGTAAGATCACACCATCAGGTAGTGACAAGTATGGGCTAGTGTGTATTAGCATTGAAAACTTGGCCCAGGCTACACCTATGGACTCCTTCTTATACTACTCGAAATCGAGGATCGCCCTTGGCTGAGAGATGATACGGGACATGGGAAAAAATGCAAGACAAAACTTGTCTTTAAGTTCATCCTAGTCCATTGTTTCGCAAATGTGTACCATTGTTTTGCCTTCCCTGTGAGCGAGAAGGGAAGTAATTTCCACCTTAGAGTTTCTTGTGTTGTGCTCGAGATGCTCAGGCACGAGCACATTTCCTCAAATTCGTGCAAGTGATGGCATGGGTTTTCATTTTCTTGCCTAGAGAAGGGTTATGCTAGAACCATAGCTTTTAGACTAGGGTGGAATTCATAGCTAGATGAACAGTTAGGTTTTGAAGCTGGCTCATGGAACTCCCCCTTTGAAGTGGAAATGTTTTGAATAAGAGTTGGCTTCATGATGAAAAGTTAAAAGAAATATTTTTGTTTTTACAAAAGAAAAGATAAAAGATACAAATACGAGGATGAACTAGGTTCAAAGAAAATGGCAACCGTCCCCTGGCAATGATGCCAGAAAGCTTATTGGTATTTCTTAACGCAAACAGAAAGGTTCTACAAGCACACAGAATTACCGTTGTAGCTTTCACCCGAAAGTATTCAGGGTATCGTATTTTCCATAGGGAATGGAGGTACTTCTTCTAGCTAGTTCATCCAAGGACAACACAAGGGGTAAAGTTGGAAAGGGTAGAGATGGATTCCTATGGATTTTGGGTCTAAGAATAGTTAGACTCTACTTTCACTTGCTAAATTCAAGCACCGGATCGCACTTGGTCTGCCAGGTAATGTCGGCCTATGGCTCTACGTTGTACCCGAACATGGGGGATTACAAGGGATGGGACCTGTCGCCTACCCCTCAACCGGAGGATACGAGGTAAATGAAGGTAGCCTCTAGCCTAGACACCATGTCTATGCTATTGACTACTACTCCAGCGTTGCATAGGGTTATCCCTCTTTATCATGGCCCTCTAGTAGAGTATCTGCCACATGGATGGACAATGAACCCATAAACAAGTAAGAACAGAGCCTAACTAATCAAAAAACTTATAACCATAAAAAACATGAACACTCACTTAGCGGAAAGCTCCACTGAGGCACAAGTGCTCATCGAGGTACAAGCTCGGGGAGATACCAACAAGTCCGACACTTCCCCGTACTCTTCCTCACATCTCTCCCAAACCAAGTCTACTAGCTATGACCTAAGCCTTGGAGTGATGCTCAAGTGTGGTACTCTTTCCCTTGGTGTGTTGTTGAAATGAGGAGAGGAGAGCCTCCTTTTATTAGTGGAGAGGATGGGGCTCTTTGAATAATCTCCATTCCCATATGGAAAGATCAAACCATCCTTCTTGTTTTAATTATACCACCAAAACTCATGCAACCGAATTCCCTGGCCCATAACTTACAGCCCTAACAAAGTTATAAAGCCCTATGTCTAGCTTGGTGTTCTTTTTAGCAGGTTTTATATAAATGTTGGTGGTAAAAAGTGTGAGTTAAGGGCCACCAACAAGGAGTTGCTACTATGCTAATTACATTTCAAAAGTGCCATGCTTATAACAAAGTTTCTTGCTTGATTTGAATAAATTGGCATTCTGTCCACCCCTTTATTATCTCGTTACTTGCGGGCCTTTTTAGCCTTCTCCGAGTCTTAGGCATGCATGATACAATGGTTCACATTCAAGCTTATCATTCGTTTTTTGTTGACTTTCCTTCTGGAGGTTTTCGAAGTTTTGCAAAAATAAATTTAAGTTCCTCAAATGATTCATTCAAGTGTATGATCCTCACCAAAGGCTTTTTGTGTTTGCCTTTCATTTCATCCTACCAACTAAATGGCTTATGTGGTTCTTTTGGTAGGTATAAAAGAAGGCATACTTGCATCACATAATATTGCTAAGTCAAAAACTGGACCTCAAGGAGATGCAAGTCATACACTTTGATCAAGGTGTGCAAGTGTGTGTAAATTTTTTTATAATCTTCCTAATGCTAAAATATATATTTTTTGTACTCCTTTGATCATGACTCTCTTTTTGGATGGATGCCTTCTATTTGAAAGTTTGGGTTATCTTATTTCATTTTTTTATTTTCTTTTCTTTTCTTCATGCTCTTTGGCATGCATTTTTTTCTCATGCCTTTTGGCATGAATATTCTTTTTTTTTTCTCTTTTTTAGCATAGCCCATACTTCCTTTTGGCATATGAAAAACTTTAGAGAGAGACTCTTGATAAATGAATGGAGTAATCATTTGGTGGGCAAAAAAACATGTTTTTGCATAACTCTCAGTGTAAGAGTCAATAGTTTTATTTGTGGGTGTACGTGTGTCTTGATCATGGGTGCATGACGAGAATCTCAACAGGGCTCACAACAATTTGACAAAAGCTCAACATGGTAACAAGCAGCATATGACTAAGGTTTTGTATTTGTAGAACATGTCATATGGCTTTGGTAGGAAATATAAATCACTTAGGAACTTTTAAGTTTTTAGTATTTTGAAAATAAAACTCCGGATATCAATTCTTTCTTAGAACAAAGTCATAGCAAATTTCTGTTGCACCATATCTTATCCCACAACAACTTAGACTAGATTAAGCATTTGCAACCCACAAGTTTCAAGTTTTTAGGATGAGACATTTTGAGACAATAAACTCAAATCTTTGGGAAAGCTAAGTTATAAACTAGGCACAGTCGAAATATAAGACAGAGCAACTGTTCATCATTTCAACAAGGATGAACTAAACATTTTACTACACATATGTGGAGTGCAATAAATATTATTGTTTTATTATTGTTATTAGTAGTGTTTACTTATTTATTTTTATTTTATTTATTATTTTTTAACCTTTATTTAATCAAGGTTCACCAAACAAATTTTTTACTCTATTGTCATCTCGAATACTTACCCTCATGAAGTTGATAAATTCCTACAAGGGTTAGTCCATATGATCAACCAATATATATACTTGATAATTTTGGTTCAATAATCAAACTAGACACCATGTCTAATTTGATGAATGTAGGTTAATTAACCTAAGCACCATGCTTAAATTAAAAAGCCTATAGTAGTATGATCATTACATCCAAACTTCAAACTAAGCACCATGCTTAATTTAAAAGATGTATAACTAAAACTCCCAAACCAAAACAAGCCTAGTATAGAGAGAGGAAGCATGAAAGGATAAACAAGGTTCATCCAACGGAGGTGAAAGCATTTAAAGGTGAACAAGAGAACCATAGGTTTCTATTTTTATTTCTCTTTTTTATGCAAGGTAACGGAAAATAGTGAGAGTACAGGATACACGTTACCTTGTGGGGGTCCTCCCCCAAGCTAGCTTAAAGCCATGGGTTTGGGGTTGTACCCCCAAGCTTTTCTGGCTTTTCCTGTATGGTTAGGATATAGTAGATCACAAGTGGACTTACCACCCCCTCGTGATTACCATATTGACATTTTCAAAATGAAAACCTTGGGTTGCCCCGGGATCTTTTCAAAATCATATGCAGGAATTGTAGCAGCAATTTGAGCTAGTTTTGTTTGAATTTTTTATTTAAGGCTTAGTTGATTCTTGAAGGAAAAGGTTAAGCCTTCTAGATTGGAATTAATGTTTTCCAAAATTTTATTATTAGAAGCTAGATTCATAATTAAATTTTCATTTATTTTAGCTTGCCCAAACATAAATTCTTTCAAGGAAGGTTGATTTGCAAAATTTGAATGAGCATAGTTACATTCTAGATTTCGTGGGTGTGACTGATTCCACCCTGGATCTCCTTGTGGACAGAACCCATTATAGTTGTTGTACCACACATCTACCTAGGTTTCAAGGTAGTCATTCCCCGAATGTCTGAAGTCTCCACACACCTCACATGGTGTATGCGAGTAGAGGGATTGGATGGTACGGTGAGCATATTAGTTTCCTCCACGGTATGCATGCCGTCTTTTTGGGTTTGGAGTTTGTCTTCACTCCAAACCTGGCTAGAGGCCATCTTCTCGATGAGTGTTGTAGCTCCACTGACTGTGAGTGAGAAGAACGCTCCTTCGGCACCAGCATCTATGTGGGCTCTGGACATGGAAGTTAGTCTGTTGTAGAAATTTTGAAGGATAGGAGAGCACCCCTTCTCCTGAAGTTATGGGGACATTTTCATTCCATGGTGTGGGCAGGCAAGGATGTGTTCTTGCAGCCTCCCCCATGCTTCTAGGATGGATTCTGATGCTGTCCACTAGAAGTTCAAAATTCTTTCATGAAGGGCATTGATTTTGTCCATTGGGAAGAACTTCACGAGGAATGTCGTGGAACACTTGTTTCATCCGTTAATAGCTTCTCGGTCCTTGTAGAACCACTATTTTGCCCTCCCCTAGAGGGAGAATGAGAACAAGCAGAGTCTAATTACCTTTGATGTGACACCCTCCATGACGTCGCACAGCTCTAGGAAGTGTTGGAGATGTGTGTTGGCGTCCTCTCTAGGCAATTCATAGAATGGATTTGCCTGCACCATCATGATTAGATAGGTCTTCAACTCAAAGTTCGTGTCTCCCATGTTGATAGCGGGCCCAATAGGCACGTTGGCAATAGTGGGGATGAAGTACTCGTGCAGCGTCTTGTTGACCATGGTGTTTCATACAGATGGTGCTGGGGTGACGGATTTGGTTGCCGATGGAGTAGCGGAAGGAGGATCGGCATGAGGTTGGGCCTACTTTAGGAATGACTTCGGATACTTGGTGAAGGTCATTGGCAAGTTGAAACCATCTTACACTATCCTATTTTCATCACAATAGGAGAAAACAAGCAAAGTTATCCTATTATGATCAATGGCTACTACACATGCATATTATCATGAATATGTCCTAAAAGATTCTTTTAACCAGTGCCTTCGCCAGCAACAGCACCAAAAATGCTTGTTGGCATTTCTTAACGTCATCACCAGGAGTGTAAGTCCAAGCGATGCCACCAAGAAATACCTTTAGGATATTTCTGAACACATGCAGAAATATTCTGCAAGCGCATGGATATATCATTGTAGCATTTCACCCGGAAGTATTCAGGGTGTCATATTTTCCACAGGGAAGGCATAGGTGTAAAAGACTATCAGGTACATGAACAAGATGACATGTTGTATAGTATACCAATGTTCATAGCAGGGGTAAACGAGGATAGATATATGAATAGTGTGACACACACAAGCCAATCTTAGAATAAGGAATAAAGAATAACAAATAAAGAATAAAACCTAAATAGGAGCAGGCATCCAAATGTACACTAGGGTAGAGCTGATGAGGATAGAGTTGGATTCCTATGGTTTTAGGACCTAAGGATAGATAAACTTTACTTCTACTTGCTTACTTCGGGCACCAGAGAGCACCTAGTCTGCCAGGCGATACCAGCCATTAGCTCTATGCCATACCCGATCATGGGGGATTACAAGGGATGGATAGAGCTATCACCACCTACTGCCTACCCCTCAACCGGAGAGTTCGAGGCAAACAAAGGTAGCCTCCAGCCTAGACAACATGTCTATGCTATCGACTACTACTCTAGCATTCCGATAGGGTTATATGTCTTTATCAGGGCCCTCTACTAGAGGATCCACTACAAAGGACTTTACACCACAAGAACCATGAACACTTACTTAGCGAATTAATCTAGAAAAAATAAGTGTTTGCTGAGGTGCAAGCAAAGGAAGGCTATCGGCTAATTCATCTCTTCCCCAACTCTCCCTCACATCTCTTTCTACTCAACTCTAACTATCTAACTAGGGCATGAGCCCTAGGAGTGATGCTCTTATCCCTAAGGATAGTGTAGCTCTTCTCCTTTTGTGTTGTATGAATGATAGAGCATAGAAGATCATATGCTAAACTAGTAACATAAGGACCTAACTCTAAATCAAGATCATAGCAACATTGATAGAATAAGAACAAGAACAAGATGAAGAACATGACATGAATCAAAATGAAGAACATTATATTGATCATACCAAATATCTTCAAGATGTTCTTGATCTCCAATTACAAGCTTTGCCAAGCTCTTAACACTAAAAATAGTAAAAAGAATACAAGTGGAGAGGGAGAATGGCTCTTGTGTGGTGTGTGTGACATGAGAGCACCACCAATCTATTTATACTAGCTACAAGTCTATTTGGCGTGTGGTAAAATAGGAAATTGCCTTGAGCTGCCTCTGCATGCTGCCATGCAACCACCGTAGCAAGCTAGGGCCGAGCCATACTAGGAGCAGTGTGGCTGCACCCCTGCTAGCCTACCTCACCACCACCTCATGCAGGTGGGCTCCTGGCTAGGTCTGGGTCCTTGCCACGTCAGTGCATGGCCTAGATTTGATATGTGGATGGGCCTTCTTCTCATTTCCTTGCTTTGCACTTTGTTTGATGGCGTATTTGACTATAATTCCCTTGTATTCAAGTATGACTCCTGCAAAATAGTGAACCTCCAATACAAGTGGAACTATGATAATAGTAAAGGTATATGTGTGTAAAAATATGTACTTTCCTCCTTTTTGGATCATAGCTGGCAGTTGGATTTTGTTGATAAGAACCACCAATAGTAGTACCAGGCCCAACAGTTGTACTACACATCTAGAGAGGTTCGGGTCCAAAACATCCTCACCTCCCGCACTATAAACTACAACCTAGCTAGTAATGGCATCGCCCCAGGTTAGTCCATAGCCATCTCCTTATCACATGGAGCAAGTGGGTGTAGGTTCCTATGAACCGGTTCCCAGAACATATAAGTCCTTAGGGTGACTAGACATGACATCTTCACATAGGGGATCCAACTCCCTGTGCTTCAACAACACCGCTATTCTAGGGATTCATCCCACGAAGACACTCCTCCCTGGAATCTCTACCACTAACCAGTACCCGCCATATGTACACCTCTCAATAAGTGCTTAGGTCACACTCTAGGAAGACTCGCACCAAGGCTTGTCATAGAATCCTGTCTAGTCGACTCAACCCTCACCACACACCCAAGATGCACGCCAAGATCTCCCCAGTTGTTATTACCATATTATTGGCACCAAGTGCCTTAGGCACTCATAAACAAACCTCCACCAGGCATCACATCATAGATATAATGTGTAGTAGAGAGCAAGTATCAAGTAGTAAGCGAGCATCTATCCTAACAGTGGGTGTGCCTAGGGGTATGGCAATGGCTTCCAAGCAATTTGACCATGCAACATGTCGGTGTTTTTTACCGGTAGATATTTGATTCTTGGCGAACGCCGCTTGGTGCGAAGAACAATCATAGATGGAGATGAGATTTATACTGGTTCGGGCCCCCGGGAAGCAAGTAAAAGCCGTACGTCCAGTTGCTACTTGTTTGTATTACTTGTATTCGGTGAGATGATGATTACAATGTGGCTAGGCCTATGAAAGAGTCGATGATTACAATAGAGGATATTGCTAGCTATTTATATCTGGGATCAACTTGCCCTACAAGCTAAGAAGTAGTGCCCTAGTCGGAGTCTTGGCTTAATTCGGAGATATCCTTCCTTGAATAGGGTCATCGTGGGCCTTCAAATCGTCTCTAATTTGGAGTAGGTAGTCAGCAATATAGAAGTTAGGGTACTTAGGGGTATGGCATCGACATAAGCCCCCACGCTTGTCTGTTAAACGCAACTTGGTCGTCTATGAGTAATCGGGATTATCCTAGTAGGGTGGTTTGTTGTTTGGGTACCAAGAGGTAGTCCGGGTTACCAACAGCGACTTTGATCCTGATCCCATGCACGCTGATAAAGGTGCACTGTTGGGAGATGAGCTTGATCTAGTGCCATCCCCGGGTTGCCTTGTCTTGTCAATCCTGTTTCACACGCAAGCCAGGGGCACGTAGTCATTTGTCAGTCAAAGTGCTATGACGGTTCGGTTCCCCATGAGTGCACGTGGTGGAGATTTAATTCCTTTTTTAATTGAGATGGCAATTGAGATTCCTAGGAAGGTGGCTTGGTCCTTTTTAATCAGGCCCGCTCATGATGAATCTACAACCTTCATTCCCAAATTTTTTAGCAAAGATGAGGAAGAAAACCGCCGGCCACAAACATCCCCACAAAGTGCCATGTCTGCTACTTGCATAATCGCCCAGCTAATTGACCACAACAACATCATCGAGTAGTATGCCATCACCTCCGCCGTCTACGCTCACGTCTCCATCCCCGATGTCCTCTGGAGCCCTAGCCCTAGCGACAGCATTGCCATCGGCGGCGATGCCGGCGGATCCAGCCCTAGCGGTCCTAGAAGGGGAAGCTGGGGTCGATGAAGTTGCCACGTCAGGATATCTAGCCGAGCTCTCGACCCAGCCAGTGCCATTAGCGCTAGAGGTGGTGATCGAGCTCTCCGAAGAGGATGAGCCAAAAGGATCAACCCCACCGGTGGGTGCTGCTCCTGCTGCCCCGGTCATCTCCAATGCCCCTACCACCTCCATCTCCTTCACTGTCCCCAACATCCCCAGGCCCTCTACTCCTTGCACTATCGGCCGGCCAGACACGAGCCACGATGAGGAGATTGCACGGAAGCTCTTCGTCAAGCTAAATCACGAGGGCATTAGCATCCTAGGGGATGGTGGCCTTATGATCCTTAGCAGCAATGATGAGGAAGAGGCCACCGAGGAGAAGGAAGCCAACAAGGAGGAAGAGGAGGTAAAGGATGAGCCCGTAGGCAGCGGGTCACCTTTGAGGAACTAGGTTGCTCCCATCTCGTCAGCAAGCCATCTAACGAGCTTGGTGACAATCGGAGGTGGCGCCTTCCCCGTTCACCTTAGATTAGGGTTCTAGCTTATCCATTTGTAAATCCATCTTAGTGAATTATCAATGAAATGACTAGTTCTGAATATGCATGTTTATTTTGCTTTTATCCAAATATTTCAATCTATACCATGTTCAAGTCGCCACGAGCAGAGTCGCAATCATACTTTGCACGTGGATGCAGTTCAAAAGTCAGGATCATTTAGTTGTATTGACCCGATTAGTGAGTTTACTCCTAGACCCTGAGCTATAACTTAATCGGGACCTAAGCCATAGTTGGATTCGAGTCTTACTCACAACTCGGGTGTAAATATCTTGATTATTGATTATTTATTGGGCACTAAATCATCGATTTTATTAAGGGAATAAAAAGCGATAGTTTTTGTTGCAGAACTGACCAATTTATAAGAGTACAAGTACAATGGCAGCCCGCAAGCGGTCGCATTGTCATACTTGAACCAATATAAACTCGGTAGTCCGTCGAGTACCATGATGGGTCTCGATAAACGATTTACAAAACCAAGATCGTACATGATTCAACATACATGTCACATATTACATAAAGTTCATAGATACATTTCCATCATCAGAGTATGAAACAAAGTTATTACAAACCAAGTTTAATAGGTAAAAGCGGAAGAAAATTAAGTTTGAAAGTAGCATTTGCCAACATGGTTTTGATACAGTGCCAACATATGATCACAATCCACAAAAGCATGTAGAGGGATTAATAAAGAAGCCTGCCTAAGGCCTACTCCTCATCCACAATGGGATAGAAGCAACTCTTGCAATAACCATGATACACAGTGCCATCTGCAACAATGGGAAATAAACCCTGAGTACGAGAAGGTACTCAGCTAGACTTACCTATCATAAACTAGAATTAAAATGACTCCAAGGATCATGCAAGGCTGTATAAGTAGAGATAGCTTGACAACATTTGCATAAAAAACAATTAAATCAATTATACAATTATAATGCTGTTATCAAGTTAATTATGACTATCCATCTCTAAATTAGCAACTATCCTATGCCAAACATGTGGTATATCATTTTAAGAGCATACACTAGTAACCATAGCCGGTATTGCAATTCCATGTTCTGCGAACCATCATGTTCCATAATACCATTACTATGATGTTGGTACTAGCCAAGTTTCTCACTATCCGGGAGAGACGGCGATTCGAATTGATTTCAACCAATTGGGAATTTATTCCTAACAGAAACCCAAGCAGACCAGATCAACGGTCACCTTAGGTCACCTTTGGTACAACTCAAGTACACATTTCGCGGGTTTGCCCAGCGCCGCACAATCAGGGACAACCAAATGCCAGGATGTTCAGGCCTAGCCTGCCCTTGGGCTCAGTCTGGCTCCTCGCACATCCTTACTACCATCCAGAGTGCACACTCTTATAAAGTGGGGCCTGGCTTGAGTTGAGCTACTCGGCTTCGCGGTCGGAATGAGTTATTCGGCCAGCTAAGTGATAGGCATGCGTTCAATCTCGTCAAACAGTGCCAACCACGGTATGGTCCTTAATCAGCATAGACGGAATCACATGAGTCAACCTACGCATAGACTCCACCTGGCCTTGATTTTCTTTTACCCCATGGTTCTTTTCCATGATAGCAAATATAGCCAACCGTGCTTTGGTGTCCACCTATATCTCGCAGGTGACAGGAAATCACCCGACTTCTACCGGTCTAAGCATGGCTAAGCATATATTCGATCCTAGACCTACATAGGGTTAAAGGTAGCATTTCTGGACAAGGAATTTATATGCATCAAGTGGTTCCAATCAACTCTTATAACCTAATGCATCAATCATAAGGACTTGAGTAAAATTTTGCATAATACTGGGAGACTTAGAATGCTCTGGGGCTTGCCTTTCAGAAAGGAAGTGGGGCGGTGATCAGTGCACTCTAGAAGCTCTTCTGGGCTCTGCTCCTCACCTTTGGGAGCTGTGGCTTGAGGAATCTCCTGCTGGTCCCCTTCTTCCTCTTCGTTGAACTCCAGCAACGTTATCTCCTCCGTCGATCCTAGATGCATGAGTGTGACATGAGATAGTGCGAATGCATTCTTGTTGGCAAGTATAGTATGATGATACATGATGAATGGATTCTTGCAAGCATTCTTAACAACATGGTGTTAAAGTAATAACAAGTGCATCACATTTACTGAGTATGTGCATATCTCTTCTTGATTATTTAATCAACTACTTCAACAATGCATTTACTATATCATAAAACAGCAGCTACTTGTTTTACTCATAACTGAAGTTCTACTAATCCGAATGTGGTGATCTTGGACTTTCTGTAAAGCTTATAAAATTATCTACAACTTTCCTTTAATACTATCACTGTGATTCAAAAGTTAAATTGGTCAAACAAATCATTCAATCAAATCTGTCTAGAAAGTAAACCTTTCAGACAGCAAACTTGTATCAGCTAGAACTCAAAAACCCTAAGTCCTATGGCTGTGAAGATTTAACACACGGTAGATTATCAAGTTATATACAACTTTCTTATTAACAAGTTTTACAGTAGAGACCATTATCTATATGAAATCATCCACGTGATCAAAACTATACCTACAGTCTTGTCTTTGAATGGTAAAGTGATAATTAGTCATTTGTATACAATCAATGGCTTCTAAGCCTTACCATTGACATCAACAATTACTATGCAACATAAGAACCATAGAAAATTTTATGCTTAATCAGAATCTAATTATTTAATTGCCTTTCTTAATTTAATTAAATAATTAGGGTAAATAATAAACATATACCAAAGGTGCACCATAAATTCTAAAAAAATTACAATGGCTTACTAGTGCTACCAATAGACTACTGTAAAAGTTTCATGCTATTTTACTAAGTAAAACATCCCATGCAAAAATGACAAGGCATAAATGCTTGAAATAACATAAATAGAAAACCCTAGTGAAAAGTGTCAAGCAACAGATTTCATATTTTTCTTAGCATCCATATGGTACTAGGACAACCTCCAACAAATTTCATGAATATTGGATTCATAAATAATTTATTAAAAGTCATGCAAGGATCACCTAATTATAAAAGGAAAAACTATAACTACAAATCCCTTCATGCACTGACCCTAAAATTTTTACCAGAGCTTATACTTGTCAAGAACAGCTCACCACATAAATTTCATAATTTTAGGAGCATAGGAACTCTAGATATAAATTAACAAGTTTACATACATTTGAAAACACATTTCAAGTTTCATTTTAAATCTTCTAGAAACTTTACTACAATTACTAATATCATATTTTTCATAAATACTACACTTCCTAAGGAACACTACAAAATTTGGTTCACAAATTTTGGATCTCCATAGCTCAACTTATAAATTTTCAAAGTTGCATACAAAAATAGGAAATAAATGAACTAGCCTACTTCACTTCTATCGCTGACTGGCGAGACCCGCTGGTCAGTGACCCCACATGTCAGTGAAACCAAAATAGGGCAACGGCGCTACTTCGACGTGGTCCGGCCACGGCTCATCGCCGGTGAGCTTGCTGGCGGAGACAAGTGATCCTACGAGATCTACGGAGCAGCGCGCGTCGAAAGACCTAGATGGTGGCAGTGGAGGTGGGGCGGAGCATGCTCGTCGTCGGCCATGGCGGCATGGCGGCGCTGCTTAGTGGTGCGCCAGTCATCACCGGCCATGGTGAAGCTAGGCAAGGCGCGCGATAGCACCACGGTGACCGTGCGAACCTATCTAGATGACCTAGGCGGCTTGAGAAACTCCGATGAAGTGTGGCCACAATGCGGTGGTGCCAAGATCAGAACACGACGGCGTGGGCCGTCGTGTTCCATGCCGGCGGGACCACCAACGGAGGTAACATCATAGCGCAAGCTAATATACATCCTAACCAAGATCTAACGCTAAAAACTAGAAGAAAAGTGCGCGCGAGCCGAGCGGCGGCGAGCTTGCCGTGGAGGCAGCTATGGCGGCCGAGGTTCCGGCGAGAGGGGAAAAAGGCAATATGACCTCACTGAGGCTCAATTGACTTAGCCAAAATGTCGAGGCAGTGGAGAGGGACGTGGTGCAGCTCTGGGCGAGATGGAGATGGTGGCGGTGCGGTGGAGCGCATGCGAGGCAACGGTGGAGGCGAGGCTATGCTCGGTGGCGAGGCTGCGTTGCGGTGAAAGGCAAAGGAGGAAGCAGTGCAAGGCGAAATGGGAGTGGGCGACACGGGTGAGCACTGGGGTGATAAGGCATGCTCGGGCCCAACATAGCCACGCTGGGCAGGTCACCGGCAACGTGTGGCCATCCTTGTGTCCACGCGGTGGCCAGCTTCTGAAGCCGGTTAGCCACCGAAGAACGGGCGGGTTTAGACATCAGTGTTGCGAACCGAGCCTGACAGCGTGTTTTGACAGCGCTTGATCTCCTAAACCAAGAGGAATTAGCGCCAACGATCTAAATCAAACTTGTAGCTCTATGTACCAGCTTCAATTATTGTTAAAGGATCATGTGCCAACTCTCAACCGAGACCGAGTTATTTCATCCCAAAGTTGAGCTGGTCAGCACTGTCAGTGTTAAGACTTAGAAAAAATTGCTAAGTGTTGAAAACAAGGAATTGATGATTCTTGTGAGCCTAATTCAAGCATGTTAGGGGCTAAACCAGTCTATGACCCAAAAATAAAAGTTGTTCCTCTTGCCAAATACTACAACTTTGCTTTAGTGACCACCTCCATGCAAGGTCTCTAGCACATAGTTCAAACTTGGTCAAACATGCTACATTCAAATGATGGTATACACTTAAACTTTGGCTTAGTGACCAAATTACCCTTAACCATGAATACCAAGTTGTTCATAATGCTATTTTAAACATGTCTAAACTATTTGTAAGGTCACACAATCATTTCATGCATTGGTTACACATAGAGCTTCTCAGTTCAACACACCTAGCATCACTTAAGTACTTGATTAGTCAAAATGATCTTCATGAACATTGTTCCACTAGTCATCATAAGTGTAGCTAATATATTTTAGTGACTCACATCCTTCACTTACATGTATTCACTCATGATCATATGCATATATATAGGGAAACATGAAATAACAGGCAATGTTGCAAATGTTTCAAACACATGTTTCAAATGTAAAAGCTTAAATATGAATGCTTGATGCTCATGCTCATGCAATGCAAGTCAATTTATGCAAGGCTAACACCTAGGGTGTTACAATTTTCCTTGTGAATAACTATTGACATGGTAGTCTAGGCGCATGTTACGGCTACTGAGCGATTTTTGGGATTGTGTGCGGCAATTGGACATTTAACCCCACACCTCGCTTCAGTGGCAACCACTGTGCCTATTCTCCCACGTAGCATTTCTAATCTGTGCCCTTTGCCTTTCCGCCCTTTCCTTTGCCCCCAAATCTCCTCTTTTGCTGCTACCATGGCCTCAAGTGCTAAACCCACCAGCCATGATGCCACCACTCCCTAGGAAGAGGCTATCGTAGCAGAGCCCCAGCCCTTGGCTGAACCGAAGGCAGTGGTTGTCTAGTTGAATGAGTACTGGACCACCTAGACGACATTGGTGGTGAATCTGGAAACACTGAGGGTGCGTGGTCTTCTTCTAGAAGGCTGTGTGGATTGCAACCCAAGGTAAGAAACATCCGACCACAGACACTTCCAAATCACCACCATTACTGTGCATTGCTAGGGTGGATTTGGAGTGCCACCATCCAAGTTCTTGGAGCGAGTCTATAGGCATTGTAGGACCGAGATTGCTTAGATGCTACCAAACACTATTGCTATGTTGAGCGTTTTTACCATTCTATGTGAGGCGTGGCTTAGCATCAAGCCTTATCTCACCCTATGGCATCACTTCTACTTAGGCATGTATCACGGCACCAACTTGTTCATGGGGTCGGTTGGCTTCTCCCTTAGGAAGAAAGGGGAGTACATTGTATTCCTGGTTAAGTCCTCCTGGAAGGGCTTTGCAGAGAAGTGGTTTTACATTGATCTTCGAGAGAAGAATGTTATCAAGGCTAATTATAGGATGCCTGTAACCAATGAGGCTTGGTACTCACCCTGCATCATGACCGAAAAGATGAGGGGTCACATCGAGCGTGTTTGGGCACTTCGGGAGGCCAGATTGACTGTCGCACACATAGTTGAGACCATCACTCAGTGGAGGATTATTCTCTTGAAGTGTAGGGATTTGGCCTGCACCTACTCGAGAGTCAAGAGAAGGGTTAATACCTCATCCCAATCTTGCTCTTTACTCAGGACCCTTAATCCTTTAGTGCTTAATTTTAACCTTGACTTGCATTTTCAGAATTGTTAGAGGAGGAGATCACTCGTCGGGTGAAGTACATCCTTGGCATAGACCAGGCTGACTGGGAGGGCGTCCCCCAGCCATACTGTGCCAAGAATCCTCCTCCCGCGGTGAGTAGCTTAAACCTCTCTAGACCATCTTCCTTAAATAGTCAGGTTAGTTTTATTTCTTGTACTTGTTAGGTGGCCTTCAAAATCGGCATTGTCCTGAGGAGCATTGCCCTCAGTGATGATGAAGGGGATGTTGAGGAAGCTCCCTAAGCCCCAGCCTCCAAGCCTACTAGTGCCATGGATGAGCTAGCACCTAAGTAGGCAGAGATCAGGACGAAGTCTGCCCAAAAGTAGATGGCAGTCGGGGTGAAGCTGCCATAGGAGCAGGCTCCTCCCAAGAAGAGCCCTGCGCCTAAGCCACAAACAACTTGGGTGAAGAAGAAGATGGGGGACATAGCATGGGGGCTAGAGAAGCCCAAGAGGGCACCGGCCGCCTGATCGGCCCCTCAAGTGGAGAAGAGGAAGCTCTAATCGTAGGGGGAATTCGATCGGGTCACCCTCCCCGAAAGCAAGAGAGCCAGGAGCAAATCCAAGAGCCCTCCATCTGGAGACGATGTGAGGGTGGTAATGGCTCAAGCTGGTGCTAGCGAAGAGTGCTTGATCAGAGACCTGCCTTGCAGACATGATCAGGTATCCATTATGATCGTCTTTGGTAGGCTATTTGAGGCATTCAATTATATGGATAGTATCAAACGCACATGGGAGGTTTGTCTTCAGGAGAAAGTAGCAACCCCGACAACCAGCAACCTGACGGCTAGGCCGGTGCCGAAGCTTAAGTGCTCCGTCCCCTTTAAGCTATGAGTGAACTAAATTGTGTGGTCATATGCTTATCCTGAGTATCCTCTTGACGTATGTTTCTTTTTGTAGTATTTCTAGATTAGAGGAAGCCTCAAGCACATTAGCTGAAGGTGACAATTTTGATGCAGCCCCGACCCTAGATTGGCCTAACCTAGAGTTGTCGACTTAGGTTAAGTTTCCAAGGAGTGAGGAGGTGGTTCCCGAAGATGGCCCTTCCTAGATGAGTCCACTTATCGTGGGTATGAGGACCTATCAAAGCTTGTGGAAGGGAGCTAGTGACAAAGCCAAGCATTACAAGGCTGTGGTGGCTTAGCTGGAAGAGGAGGTGAAAACTCTTCAGGACACAAATGAGGGTGTGTAAATTACTTGCTTATGTAAATCTATACCTTTGTTGTGGAGTTTGCCTTAAACCTTGCCATGTTTGTAGATCATGTCACCTATACTGGGCGCCTAGAGGGTGAGAAGACGACTCTAGAGCAGGAGATCAAGGAATTGCAGTGCAAGCTTGAGGTCTCCGAGCAGCAGTGTATAGATGTTGAAGCAAAGCTAGTAGAAGGAGCTCTCACTATGGCTGGGCATGCCGTCGACATCCTCAAGAGCTATACGCCTGGCCTTGATATAGGCGTGATATCATGCGGCTATAATTGTGATAGGGATTAGGCCGACGAGTTTTTTGTCGAGAGCCAGGCAGCACTTGAACCATTTGTAGAGAGGCTGAACCTATCAGTTAGTGATGAGGAAGAGGAGGAATAAACATTTACCTGTCCCTCCAACATGGTGACATGTAGTATATTAAGATACTTCGTTAGTCTTACATAATTCTTCTTTCTTTTGTTATTTGAACCTGTCATCGTGCAAATAGTTAGACTTATAGTAGCCAAACTCGAGTGATTTGCATGTTGTATGTCGATGCTGCTTGCTGAATTAGGTTTAGCTTGAGCAAGAATTTTTTGTAGACTAGTGAATAGTAGTATGATAGCCCGTAACTCTTTATTTGTGTATGAGTAGCTGACCCAAATAAAGAGTAGAAGACTAGGCGAGAAAAATTAATTGGAATTGGACAGCCCCTGAGCGTATATGCTCGGCGAGATTATTACTAACAGAGAAATAAAATAGAAATAATGTACTTATCTGGGCATTATGTGGAGACATAGAATATCAGGAGCACATTTTATTATGCATAAAAGCGTTGTAGCTGATCCATGTTGCATGTATTTGTGAGCATGTCCCCGTCTATCTCTGCTAGTCAGTATGCGCCTGGTCGGGCTATCAACTACAATGTATGGACCCTACCAAGGGGATCAACTTGGTTTTATCCCATGTGCGTTGGTCACTTTTGGCTGTCATATTTTCGAAGGGCTTGCTGATATTTCTCTACTTGGAATGCGGCTATATCACGCTTTTCTTCTAGGAGTTTGAGGTCAGTGTACCGATGATCAGATTGCTCTTCTTTGGAGAACATCGCTACTCGAGGCGAGTTTAATCGGACTTCGAGGCAAGAACAGCTTTAGCCCCGTACACAAGGAAAAACGGTGTTTCACCTGTGGCTCGGTTAGCTGTAATGCGCACTGCCCATAAAATTGTAGTGAGCTCTTGAACCCATTTTTTATCATAGGCGCTAAGCCTATCAAAGATATGGGTCTTGATTCCTTGTAGAATTATGCTGTTAGCACGCTCTACTTGACCGTTGGTCATCAGGTGGTAGACTGAGGACCGATAATGCTTAATGGCATGTCTTTCACAAAAGTTCTCAAATTTTTTGCTGGTAAATTATGTACCATTATCTGAGAGTATTCGGTGTGGTATGCCAAAACATAGTACAATGCTCCACAAAAAATTGACTATATTTTCTTTGGTTATTCGGCCTATTGGCTCGGCTTCAACCCACTTTGTGAAAGTATCGATCGCTACAATAAAAAATCTGTAACCACCCTAGGCTCTTAGAAAAGGACCCAAGATGTTGATGCCCCATGTGGCAAATGGCCAAGACAAAGAGATCATTTTTAACGCTTGAGTAGGCTAGTGAATCTGCCATTTAAAAAACTAACAAACTTCACATGTTCTAACCAACTCAGTGGCGTCTTTGAGCGCTGTAGGCTAGTAAAACCCTTGTCGAATGGCTTTTCCAACCAGCATTCTATGAGAGGCATGGGACCCATAGATTCCTCCATGGATGTCATGGAGCAAACTAATGCCCTCAGCCTGGGTGATACACTTGAGAAGAATCCCATTTCACCCTTGTTTATAGAGGGTACCGTCTACCATTTGATAGCTCATGGCTTTATGGCTAGTTCATTCTATATTCGTATCATCGACCAGAGTATCCTAGTTTGTGAGGTACGCCTAGATTGGATCCATCGAGTTCTCCCCATTTCCAACTAGAGCGGTAACACGAGCCGTATCGCCCAGCATAGACTTCCCAAGGAATTCGCTGAGTATTGTCTCGTTGCTTGATGGATGAAGCATTGCATTTGGACACGACTTTGACATCGGGATAGAGGGTTTTGTTTGCACTTCGACCAGGATGTCTCTTGGTAGGTGCTGTCATTTAGCTGCCTAGCTATCGAGTGTGTCAGCATCCGAGTCTAGTTTTCTCGGGATGTATTGGACCTCGAGTTCATCAAATTTAGATTCTAGTCGTCTGTATGCCAGTAAATATGCAGCCATGTTCTCATTTATTGCTCAGTAATCCTTGCTAGTTTGTTTAGTGACTACTTCTGAATCCCCATTCACATGTAGTCATTTAATACCTAGGGATATGGCAATTCATAAACTAGTTAACAGGTGTCGACACAGAATTTTTGTCCCATGCTGAGGACACACATAGCAAGCTGTAAGGGTCCGCTCGATGGAGCAGATCTGCCTAGCTTCAGCGTAGGTGTGGTCGATCCTATGTGATCCTCCCAAGACGTGCCAGTCAATTTGACCCTGCAATTAACAAGGAGAGAAAGTTCATCAGTAATTAAGGGTGGAACTTGCTGGTGTTGCCAGACAGTCCCGAATGTGTGACTATGAGAGCCGATATGAAAGGAGATCGACTAAATAGTCGATTCCAGTATATTCATGAGAATAAATCAATTAGAGCTCATGGGGTTGTGTAAGAAGAATCAGTTATCATTCAGGATAAATATCATTAATCGAACCGATATTAATCAATGGCAATAAGATGTCAACAATGATCGATTTGTGCTGAGCCAATGATTATAATTAACCGAACCCCTTTTTATATAAAGAAACAATTCAACACCACTTAACCATTTAATAAAGATAAATCTAATGAACATGTTAGATCTCATCTATCATCATGACCAGTGGGGCATGAGGCAGAATCATGCAGGCCGTAGAAATAACAATAGACTCGACGACCCTAACTCATTACTAATATCAGTGGGGCATGAGGCAGAATCATGCAGGCCGTAATACAATAATAAGATCATGGGGCTAACATATCTTTCAACATATCTTTACTTCAACGGTCTCGTGATGCGAACTGTTCGTGTAAGCGCTCGATATCGGCTAAAACAGCCGATTCAGGCATAACGCACAGTTAAAGTCATGCCTTACCAGGAATAGATCTACTAAATAACGATCCCCACTCCACAGTGCTAACAGTGGGGCGTGAGGCAGAATCACACAGGCCGTGGAACGGTTCTCGCTAGCTAATAGATCTACTCAAGACGCAACATGCCTTAACAACACGTTATGCACGATTAAGATTGATGTTAAACAGCCAATAAAACATAACTCATCGTTTAAGGTGTAGATTAGATCAGTTTTAGGTTGGCAAATGATGGGTCAAATAAGATATAAGGCCGATCTAAATCAATCTCAATCGGGCAGAGTGATATTGCTATAATTAGATAAACAATGAAAGCAATAAGCAATATCGGTAACATAATGAATATACCAAAGACTACCATTGTAAGGTAGAGCCGATAGCTTGACCTCAATCTAATTCAAGCAATGAGGTGTGATGCAGAATCACATAGGCCATACTTGAATTAAACAAGAGTTGATAACTAGCTTATACCAGAGCCACAGTGGGGGTTGACCGGATCGATGCAGCCATACGAACAGAGGTATAAACCATGATGGTACTTACAGACAAGCAGTGGAGGTTGACTGGATCGATGCAGCCGTACTCGCTGAAGACCTCGCCGAGATATACTCTACTCCTACTCCTAAGGGGTGGCCGGAGCTGAAAAAGCAATTGACTTGTATTTGGATAGATTGATTCCTTTTTACAATAGCCGAGGTTTGGTATTTATACCTAGGCCCTATGCATGACTCCTGTCTAAGCATGACTTATTACAATTTTTGACCCTAGAGAAAACATTCCTAATTTAAGATAACTTGGACTCTAATCTTTCCCTTTTTGTAGAGTTCGGCATGCTTAGTCCTGGCGCTGAACATAGCCTCTGTTGTTATCTGCTAGCGCTATCTGTGGAAAGCCAATTCTATTTTCTGCATCTGAATCAGCTGGTCCCGATCTGCACGTAATTGATTCCTTGGTGATATGATCTTGGGAGCTTTCGGGTCCCTGTAACATATTCTTCCAAATTTTGGTGTAAACAATATGCCCTCATATTCAGCGCTATTGTTAGTTGGAGTTAGATTGGTAAAATCAATTTGAATTGCATACCTCATGGCATTCCCTTCTTGAAAGATTAAGACAAAACCAGCCCCTAGACTATTCTTGCATTTTGCTCCATCGTAGAACATCAGCCAGTGCTCACGGTTTTGAGCCGCCTCCTTGGGTTGGGGATTTGTCCATTCTGCAACAAAATCAGCTAGAGCCTATGATTTGATCGTAGTTCTAGGTACAAACTCTATATTGTATTGGCCTAACTCGATTGACCATTGAGCGATTCTACCAACAGCATCTTGATTCTGAACAATGGTACCGAGTGGGTATGAAGAAACCACTTTGATCTTGTGACTTAAGAAATATTGCTTAAGCTTGCGAGAAGACATCAATATGACATAGATTAATTTTTGAATGTTCGGGTACCTAGATTGGGCATCATGTAGTACTTCACTCACAAAATAAATGGGGTGTTGTTTTATTGACTTCTTTGCCTGACGCTCGACCACCAGGACCGCACTGACAACTGTAGGAGTTGCTGCTACATAAAGGAGCATGGTTTCACCATCTTTGGGAGGAACAAGTATAGGTAATTGTTTCAAGTATTGCTTGAACACCTAAAATGCATCTTCAGCCTATTCACTCCAAAGAGAATCATCAGGCTTCTTTAATAATTTGTAAAACGGCATACCTCATTCACCTAACATGGATGCGAATCGACTTAGGGCTGCCATCATGCTAGCTAGCTTCTAGACTTCTTTCTTGTTGTGCGGACACTGCATGTCGTCGATAGCTTTGACCTTCTTTGGGTTAGCTTCAATGCCCCGATGAGACACTAAGTACCCAAGTAGCTTACCTGAGGAAACGCAAAAAGAACATTTGTCAGGGTTTAGCATCATCTTGTTCTTACGTAAGTTATTAAAAGTTTCTTTTAGATCAGCAATCAAATCACCTTTGAATTTGCTTTTAACAACAATGTCATCAATGTATGTTTCCACTTTGTGCCCAATTTGGCCTTCAAGAACAATATGCACACATTTTTTATACGTAGAACCAACATTCTTAAGGCCAAAAGGCATCTTAATATAACAATACACACCAAAAGGAGTTACAAATGTAGTTTTTTCCTCATCATCTATGGACATGCTAATTTGGTGATACACCAAATAGGCATCTAGAAAACATAGCAATTCGCATCCAGAGGTTGAATCTACAATTTGATCTATCCTTGGAAGGGGATATTCATCCTTAGGGCATGCTTTATTTAGATCAGTGTAATCCACACACATCGGCCACGTGCCATTGGGCTTCTTGACCATGATGGGGTTTGCTAGCCACTCCAGGAAGGGGACCTCTTGTACAAAACTAGCCTTCAGAAGTTGGTTGATTTCATCTCGTATGGCGGCTCGCTTCTCAGGTGTATAGCGTCTTTGTTTTTGCCTGACTGGTCGGGCGCCAGCTGGTAGATCCAATTTGTGCTCGATTACCTCCCTAGGGATCCTAGGCATGTCAGATGGTTCCTAAGCGAACATGTCTTTATTTGCCTAGAGGAAAGCAATGAGCTCGAGTAATGCTCGAATCTGTTCCAATGTCATGGTTTCACTAGCTCACTGGAGGCTGAATCGAATTGTCTAGTTGTCAGGTGCTCTATAGCGACTTTCCCTTAGATTGGGGTGTGTCGTCGAGCTTGCCCTGATGTCCCTGTGTATGCCTCCCTTGATCATGGAGTGGTTAGAGGGGTTCTAGCCTGAGTTGTGTCTTGTACAGTACCCAACCCGGGCTTCTAAGCCCTTAGAGCCTTGTGGAAACTCCATCCTTGTGACATCCTTACAGGCCCATGAGTTTTGAAGGAAAACTCCTCGATCTTTCCTGCAATGTTGAAAAAGATGTTAGATGTCCTAGCATATATGGCAGCTCTAGCCGTGCGCAAGAACAGTCGACCCAAAATTATGGATGTCGCTTCGTTGCGCCCGATGTTTAGTATCGCAAAATCAGATGCCACGTGAGAGTCCCCAACTAGGACTTCGATACACGGTGAGTTGATTGGTCCACAAATCTAATGCGCATATTTGTCTTCAGCAATGGCGTGAGTCATAACACATTATTGCAAACAGACATAGGGATAATGTTGACTGTTGCACCAAGATCACAAACAGCTTCCAAGATGTGATGACTGATTTACACTATAATAATGGGACGATGGGGATCCCCATTCTTGAACGGTCAGGAGATGTCTTGCCACCCGTTGATGACTAGCTCTTGGTAGAATTTCATTTTTACTATCTCGATGGAATCAACGTCATCGAGAGTGGCCTGGTTAACTCAAGATGAATGTCTTTGTGGGTATGGAGGGTTGAAAGAGAATATTCTCTTTTTCCCATTGATATTGAAACACATGTTGGTAGATGCTACGTAGATTGAAGCCTTTGCGGTGTGTAAGAAAGGTCGACCCAAAATAATGGGCGCTTTTGGATCACGACTGGTATTTAGGATCACAAAATCTGCTGCTATGTAGCTGCCACCGACTATTAGGCAGATGTCATCTAGGATCCCCTCAATTCATCGAGTTGTCTGATCTAGCAGTACCACATGTATATCCAGATTAGTTAGGGCCTCGAGCTATAATACATCATCATAGACTGACAAGGGTATGATGTTCATGCCTGCACCAATATCACAAATAGCCTTCAGCTTGTGAGGGCCGATGGTGATCAGGATCATTAGATGGCTAGGGTCTCCCTTTGTGATGGGCCAAGAATCGTCCCACCACCTGCCAATGAGATGCTCTACATAGTAGCCTAGCTTTGCTATGTTAATGATCATAACATCATCTGTCCTATTACGATGATGTCGAGGAATGTGGTCTGACGGTGATTTGGATCGACTAGCACCCGTTTAGTAAAAATTGGAGGGCTTTCAACAACCTCTTGGTTAGGTTCCTCATAATTGGGAGCCGTAAGCTGAACCTCGAGATTGATCTAGAGAGATTGCCCAGATAGAGTGGTGAATTCTCTAACGGTCCTGAGGGATTTAGGACTCTTAACCCCGATCATCTTGGAGTTTAGATCTCCGGTGTGCTCGAAAACCAATCTACCAAAGCAGATGGTCGGTGGCACATCGTGGAGAAAAGCTTTGATCTGGGAGTCCTTGGTGAGATCACCCAAGACAACAGGTGGTGCCGCAACGATGTCAAAGCGCGTCAGTTTTGCGTACCAAACGTTGTTGATGATTGTCATGATCGGTCTTCGTGCAAGATCCCCCTATCTGGCGTGCCTCTATCGGTGTTTTTTATTGGCAGATATTTGGTTCTTGGGGAACCCTGCATGGCACGAAGAAGAATCACAGATGGAGACAAGATTTATCCTGGTTTGGCCCCCCCGGGAAGCAAATAAAAGCCATACGTCCAGTTGCTACTTGTTTGTATTGCTTGTATTCGGCAAGATGGTGATTACAGTGTGGCTAGGCCTATGAAAGAATCGATGATTACAATAGAGGATATTGCTAGCTAGTTATATCTGGGATCAACTTGCCCTACAAGATAAGAAGTTGTGCCCTAGTCGGAGTCTTGGTGTAATCCAGAGATATCCTTCCTTGAATAGGGTCACCATGGGCCTTCATGCCGTCTCTAATTTAGAGTTGGTAGTCAGCAACATGGAAGTCGGGGTACCTAGGGGTATGGCATCGACACAACCTATCATAGTTCATTGCATAAAAGTAATTGCTAGCAACAACATTGTTGCATGCCTAATAGGATTCTACGAGGTTGGGTGGGACATGGCACCTATCAACTGGTCAACTTCGAGATCCATAGTGTACTTGTACTTGTTCTCCTCAAAGTCCTGATGTCATCCACATGTCCTTCCTCCAACAGGTTCTAGTTCGATCAACATTATCCATGATGCATCTACATCGCTGGAGCGACTAGCAAAAGAGCAATCAATACACTAAAAAGGCAATAGGACATAGAAAGACTGAAAACCCCAAGAGAACACTAAACGAAGAGGCTTAGCCCTCATGGTAGATGTCCGATTCTTGGAATAAAAGCAGTGGTGGTCATTCGCTAAGCACAAGCACAAGTCACGGCCTAGCCAATACTTCCTGAGCCAATAATGTCGACCTGTATGAATTCAAGAATAATGGCCTAGACTCTAGCTCATCTTAAGAAAAACACCATGGCTCACGGTTTTTCGATCCGGGCGTCATGGAGATTGATAGGAATAAAAAAGATCACAAGCAAGAGAGAAAGTTCCGGTCTCTCTCAATTCATACGCCATTGTAATTGATGTGAACCAAAGAGAGGATAGAATGGGAGGTGAAAAGAGAGGGGCAGTGGTGATCTTCTTCCAATCCTCACGCCATGGCAAAGACGGAGCATCGGGAGGAGTGACACACAAGAGAACATGAATGCTCAACCACTCATAGGGTACCTCGACCTATGTGCACTAAATGACACTAAGGCACTCTTAGGGATCTTAGCAGTGCGGTTGTCACCGTGAGAACCTAAGGAGAGCTATGGTCTATAATTGGGTACAAGCATACAAGGGTTCTAGCATGAAAGAGCTAAAAGTGGGGGAAGAGAAGGGATTCACCTTCCTTTGATACATTCGCCATGGCTACCAACGGGAATCGCAGGAACAGAATCAGGGAAGCAACAACAAACACTAAGGGACACAACAAGTGAGAAGGGAATTTTGATTCCATGGCACTTCGATCCACATGTCATGGTAACAGACACAAACCAAAGAAGTTGAAACATGAAGATCAATCCACATCTTACTAGATCGATGAGGATCGATAGAGGGGAGAGAAGAGAGAAGAGGGAAGAACGGTCTTTGCATTCTCTCGACCAACACATCAAGGTAATGCTTCGACATAAGAGATCAAAAAGAGAGGTAGAACCTAATGGTCTTGGCGAGATGAACTCGCAACCACAAGCTATACTTACACGAGTTGGCTTCATAGTCCCATGATCATCATCCCCTAATTCTCCCAGTAGACTAGGTCACAGAGGGCTCGAGAAGGTGCGGGTAGGAACCACATCAATATTGACATCGAGTCCCCAATAGCCTCATCCTAAGGCCAAAGATCGGAGCTAACGCTTGTAGTACTACTAAGTCAACTAAAAGCAAGGAATCGAGTTACGCTCGGCATCACGGCCATGGCGAGACGAACCCATGACTGAAATGACCAAAGGAGTTACAATCCCTCGACTGGCTCAAAGACTCGGTCCACAGACAACCAAGCACAACACTAGGACATGGAGCTAAACTAACATGACAACCACTAAGTGGAGTAGCACATGTCCATAGCACAAGAAATAGACCGACAATGAAGGTACGACATAGGCATAGGATAGATATCATGTATGAAGTGTATGAACAAGTATAGATAATCGGTAGATAGATCATGTATCATCAGGTATGAAAGAGCAAGGAAATGAAAGATAGGGGTTTTGCTGATGTCACGAATGGCGCCGATGGAGGTTGGAGGGGATTGACCTTGCTGGTGATGAGAATGGGCATGGGGGAGCTGCAGGCTTGCTGCTGCCACTCTCGGCTGGCTGCTGCTTGCTATGGCTAGTCGGAGGGGGTTGGATACGGCTTCAGTGGTGATGGTGGTGGCCAGAGTCGGTGGAGGGAGTTGCAAGGCTAGCTGCTTCCCTGCAGCAGTGAAAGACGATGGCACGAAGGCCAGTCTCAGACCGTAACAGTGGCAAGGTCATCGGCAAGAGGAAAAAGGGCAGAGCTTTGGTTGAAGTGGCTCACTGGTGGTGGCTACTGTACTACGGCGAGGTTGAGGTGGAGCAGTGGATGCCGAGGTTAGTGTTGGGGTGTGGACAGAGGACGAGGAGGAGCTCCTAGCCACCAACAGAGCAGAGGAGGTTGCCGGTGGGGTTGAGGTACGACGCCGATGAGGTGGTGCTATGGTGAGGTCGAAGATGAGCTCGCAGCTACTCTGCAGCAGTGAAGTCCACAGTGTCGCATGCCGTTCATCATTAGTGAGCTTATGTGCTTATTGTTTGGCATTAGTAGCATAGGTTATCTTATTATTAGTAGTCTTTCATTGGCACCGGTTCCACCGTCTGGTTAGGGTTCTTTGATCTCATTTCATCGGAGCTCCGATCAAAGTAGTAAGTTTATAGATTAAGTGTGGTGCTTAGGCTATAGATTACCTATGGATATGGCTTGCCCTCTGGATAGATTGTGGTAGGTGCCAAGTGGTGACAGCCTTGTTCATCCTCTGTAGTCCACCATGATGTTAGGTCTAGTTATTAAATCATAGGGCTCGTGGCAGGCCTTGTCTATTTAACTCTCCTAGTTGATAGGCGGGTTGTGCCGCGAAGTAGTATCGCATTTCTTCTAGTCATTTGTTTACCCTTAGTTACTAGAAAGATAAATTGCTCGCTCTCCCACCTAGTTATCTCTAGAGTAGCTTGTATTAGTAGTTTCATTTAGGTAGTTCACATTCACCTTCCACTATGAGCTACCTACCTAGGATACACTTAGGCTTCCCTTAGCAATCCTAATAGTAAATATAAATTCTAGCCTTCTGCCTTCCTATGGGAAAAATATAAATTCGACACTTGGTACTGACCGAGCGAAGTGCTACGCGATAGTTCTGTGCGCTTGTGGGATTCCTTCAATAGTTGTTAAGAAGTATCAACACATAGCAGCTATCCGGTTTGAAAACTATTTAGGACACAACATTGAAGTTATATGAGGTTTGACAAATGGATTGCTCATGTAAGTCAACCATCGCTCTGATACCCGTCTGGCTGTCGCATGCCATTCTGCACATGATGCTTTAGGATCTTTGTAACGGTTGAGTGACATAGAACAACCCATGTGGCAAACTAACACACATAACATGCAACATCATGCCCAACTATTAAGGCTATTATTATGCTTATAGGAAAATACATGACTCATAGAATTTGTACAGTTTTAATTTCTCCCTCTAGGCTTAATTCTTCAATATCTCACTCGAATTCTTATCGGAGTTAACTCGTAGCTCATCTTGGATTCGCCTGATCCAAGGTCTACTATACAACAGTGAATAGAGCGCTACCTCGCATCCATCATGTCAACAACACCTATAAAACAACTTAATGGCTACACCGTGAGTATATTGCGTACTCGCAGTACTTAATTCTAACACATAGATATTTAGTGGATGCAAAGGGTATTATTAGGTATTTGTACATTTGTGAATAGTACATGGCATTTCTTGGATGACATGCTCATGATTCGTTTTAAGACATTAGCATTAACTAAGTATGGTATCACAAAAGTGATTAGCACATATAAGCCGCAACATCATCATGTTCCATCTTTACTCTACCATGGGTATAGAAAGTAAGAACAACCGAATGGTTCCGTCTTGAAGGACTTTAGGCTTTCAAACTATGCAGAGGTTTACAAATGTATCCCCATGGAAGAATGGGACTAACTACCATACCTTGTGCACAAGATAAGGGTTGTCTCATGTCTTCCAACCTTTCCCTAAATCGGCCCTAGTATTCTATGAAAGGTTTGACTGGTGCCCGGTCAATGTCCTAGACATTCCCGACTAGCGCCACCCCCTTGCCAGTTTCATGGATAAATCGATTGTAATTAGTTATTTGGCTTGTTGACCTCATCTGGGACATGTGTTCTGTATGGGTGGTTACTCGGACTCACGTATCCCAATAAACGGTCCTTAACTGCACCACGAGCTACATCACTTGAGGTCCCACACTCATAGTGGCCTACCCCTCGTATGAGCGAAGTTATCAAAGTGGTGTTCAGGTTATAACCCTTAGTGATATGATTCCTTAGCCAGATTGGTGAATGTTGGTATATTTAATGCACACAGATAAATCCGCAAGCGCACGAATACCGCTGTAGCTTTCACCCAAAAGTATTTGAAGTATCGTATCCATAGGGAAATGTGTGAGAGTAACTACGTCTAACCTAACCTAGAGTAGCAACAAGACTTAAGATAATAGGACTATAGAGGAGATCACAAAGGTCTTCTAGTTCTAACTTCGGTAAGCTATATCTTCTATTGTTCAACTGGGGATATTACTAAGGGAAACACAGGCAGAGTATGTTTCCTATAGTAACTAAATCCTGCTAGGCCTACAAACGGGAGGTGGACTACAAAGGATTCAATGAGGCTATAAGGGTCACCCTCATGAGCCACCACCGATCTGGAATATAGGTACATCCACAAGTAACCTAGTCTAGGCACCATGCTTACACCTACAATTACTACTTTAACCTAGAGCGTCCTGTAGATTAAAGCAATCAAAGAGTGATGAACCTGATGAACAATATAAACATGATGCTTACTTAAATTAGAAGTCGATTACCAGAGAATCCTCAAAAACAAGCTCAAGTAGAACTTGATTCTGCCAGGGTACAAGCCGTAGACAGAGCACTGATAGGCCGGTACTTCCTCTAAACTCTTCCCTCATACTCTATCTCACTATTATTTACAAGACGAGATCCAATGGAGGACTAATCTTCTCTTGATAGCTGGCTCTGATCCTAACGAGGAGAATATGAATTAGGGTTTCAGGATGGCTCTAGGGAGGGAGGCAGGGGCTACTATATATAGGCCGAGGTGGAGTAGGGGCAAGAAATCAATGTGGAGTAGGGGGCAAGGAATCACCACGTCATCGATCCGTGTCAACTCCCTCGATCACCGTTGGATAAATCAACCTAAAACTACCTTAAAATCAATGGTGTAGATCTTAGGAATGAGTACGAGGCAGTAGAGGGCGAGCGGGCTCCATGGTAGGTTGGCCGGCCTATGGGCTGGGCTAGCCAGCCCACTTTCATGGCCGTTTGGCCTAAGCTTCGGTGTGGTGTCTTCTGGAACCTTTTAGTGTTTTCTTTCGTAGTTTTCGTGGGTTGAATCTCTTGTTGTCATCAGTTTGGTTGTTTGGAGTGTATGATAGTGGTCCTAGGAGCTGTTTTCTAGATAAATCCTCCTGTAGTCATGAAATCAGCAAAGCTCATGGAATTCATTAGTTTAAACCCCAATACCTATGTTTGGTGATGGAATTAAATTTAAATGTAGGTTATGTTGACGGTTTATAATTGGTGTTAGTGACCATCAACAAGCTCCCCCAAGCTTAACCTTTGCTAGTCCCTGAGCAAAGCTAAACTCAACAATGGATTAGGAGTTGCTACAATGCTTTTACACCTCAAAAGTACACATGCGTTCAATCAAAAATTCTCCTCCAAATTAGAATAAACTGATCTAACTTTCAAACTTACCCATATTACCTTCAACCATGGGGCTTCTTAGCCTTCACTTAGGTCTTGAGCAATTGAAAGATAGAACGATCAAGTCAAGCACTATGTCTCAAGTTCTTTGTTTCACCACTGTTTCAGAGTTTTTATAAGTTTTCAAAATAAAACTCAGAGATTCCTTTGTATGACACTCTCAAGTCTCTCAATATATGTGGTATTTTTGGATCCTCACAAAGGCAACAATGATGTTATGCCTTTTCTCTTCCTACAACTAAAGCTTATGTGGAGTTTATGTGTAGGTAGAAAACTAGAGCATACTTGCAATGCATATATTGTAAAGTCAAATAATGGATCCAAAGAGAGTTGAGTTATACAATCAAATCAAGATGTGCATGTGTGTGGATAAATGGTGGATATATGGTGGCTAATATAATTCTACTTTGCTCCTTAAAAACATATCTCTCTTTTGAAACTTGGAAATAATTTTGCAAGAGAACATGGGCTATCTTATTCGTCTCTTGATTTTCAGGCAGGCATCTAAGTACCCATTGTTTTAGATATCTCGGACACTTGTCCATTTTTTCTCAACTCTCTTTTTTCTCTTTTTTATGAATAACTTTTACATAGCCCATGTCTCTTTCCGCAATAAAACTTTGAGAGAGATATCAACAAGAACTTTGGAGCATTTATTTTGAGTGGATGGAAAACCTACCAAACATATTTTTGTATTCACTCCCAATGTAGGAGTAAAACATTTTTAGGTGGATCTAGATGGAAGGCATATTTTGCGCCTACCCCTAGTGTAGGAGTAGTGCATATCTGGGTGGTGTGTACATGATCTTGATTTTAAGAGCATGACAAATTCTCATAAGGGTCAACAAAGCTTGATAAAACGCAATGCAAAAGCAAGCAACATATATGTGGAAGTTTTCCTAGCCTAAATAACATGTATGGCTCTGGTAGGAATTCAAGCTTTCTCATACAGAAACTTATCATATAGCATTTTTGTGTTTTTTAGAAAGTAAATCTCTAGAACTTTAGTGTCACTTGGAACAAGATAAATAGTAGCTCAGACCTTCTCATATTATATCCATCAATTACCTAGACATAGATCAAGCATATGCTACCCACAAGTTTTAAGTTTAGAGTAAATCCTTATATCAAAACAGTCGTATCCAAAACTTAGGAGAAACTAAGGCTAAAAACTAGGTACTTGAAAGGAATTACAACAGAACAACTATTCATCATTTCCATTTAAGAGATTATTCTGAGACCCCGCTCTCAAATTAAAGCAACGTAGATACACACTCTTTTTATTTTGTTTTTAATTTTACTAGATCACACATTATTACTATAAATGACTAATGCAAAGATAAATTTTTGTTTTGTTTTTCATTCATCATTATTTTAACTATTAAAAGAAACCAAAACTAAAACAAAAGGGGAAAGAATACTTACCTAGATACACGGGAGTGCTTCTCCCCCAAGTTAGCTCTTTTGGTGAGGGTTTGGTGTTGTAAGTTATTCGAACCGAACTTCTCCTTGTGAAGTTTATTGACCAAATACCTCGGTTTGCTCTGAAGAGGAGGATTCTTGTGATGACGCCTTTAATGATGATGTCATCTCCTTCTGTCAAGCCCGTCTTGGTTTTGAGTTTGGACTTTGGTTTGATAGGTTTAGAACACTTGTAGAAATTTGGAGAATTAACTGACTCTCCCATACTTTGCTTGAAGTGTGTCCTGCTCATGAGACAAGGTGGAGATCAAGTGCATGGGCTCTGTTGGTGAGAAAACACCAACATAACCAAAATTTTATTCTACTTCTCCAACCTTAGGCACATTGAATATGATGAAGTTGATGTTTATGTGCTTTGTTCAATTACAACATGGGTGATAAGATTAGAAGATTGAGTATGAATGTAGCATTTAAGTACATTTGGCTAAAAAGGGTTGAATTGCTTAACTCATGGAAGGATCGTCCTATCTATGCATAACTGTATCAATCTTTACTTGATTATGACTATCATCTTCTAGAGATAGGATGTGCAATGTTTTAGCTCATTTGGTTAGAACTATGAGATCAAGAAAGTGGTGCTAGGAACAAGCTTAAAGAACATGTTGAGTTAGTTAGGTTGGATTAAGTGATGGAGTTGTAACCCAAACATATTTTGTTTCTTATTTATGTGCATACCAGAATCAAGGAAAAGCCTTTTAAGTAATGACCATTTACCTTAGGATGTTACCTTTGTCATCAGAGCTTGATGACACCATGTGACGAAGAGTAAGTGACTCGTGATGGTCTTTCCCTTTTTTCTTGAAGTTTTCCTTGTTCGGCTAGCCTCGCAGCTTGAGTGTTCATGAGCTTTTTGTTTCTTAAATTGCACCATTTCTTTCTCATCCTTTTGTTGTACCATCTTTTTGCTCTTTGGTCTTGACATCTTGTTAGACCTTCCGCTCCACTCATTCATTGTTGTATGCCTCAGATCTGTTGATTTGCTCATACACTTCCTATGAGTTAGTGCTTTCATTATTGATCGTGTTTTATGGCACTCATCCTCTTTGTTGCATAGTTGTAGTGGTGGATGTGATGAGGACATCACTTCTTCATCACATACAAGCCAAGGAGAGGAGGACCAGCATGGGTGTCCATTTTATCTTTCTCATGGTGGAGGCCCAGTCCAACTGAAGTTGGAGCCCATCTCAGGCTACAGGACCAGTCTACCTTAAACTGGTCACCTAGGACGTATCCGGACTCTGTTTTTGACGATCCATATATGGTTGGAAAGATAATTTGATAAGGAAGCCAATTCAAGTGGTTTCACATCAAAAGACCTTCAGAATCAATGGGAATCGTCGAAACAAATCAGTATCCAAAATCTGTCAGGGTGCTGCGACACCGTCTTTTGGTCTGTTGGACCGTGTATCATGTTTGGGCCCATTAGGGGGCGCATCCAGGGGGTGATGCCCAAGACTCTATAAATAGCAGCCATCGCTCTCCTTAGGGTTTGGGTTTTGTTTAGTTCTTGATTTCCTCGTGAAACAGACGTCGTTTTGCTGCAACTGTCGCCGCCAAGGCCGCTTGCTGTGAACTAGGGCCCCAGTTCTTGATCTTGTTCGCCTGTGGCGATTAGTCCTTTCGAATAAAGACTTGAACTCCTCATTATTATAAGCCTCATATTTATTTGAAATTTCAGATTGCGTTCATCTCGTTCTTGCTTGTGTTCTCGATTTGCTTGCAGGAAAGCCTTCTCGGCGAGGTCAATCGCGTTCGCGTGGTTGATAACCAAAGGAGCAGTGGTGTAATGGTTGCGGGGGTCCGAATCAGTCTTGGTTCGAAGCCTAGATCATAAACGTCGAGTCTCCACCAATCGACGCTATCATACCTATCGGAAGATCGGGCCTAGTCTACATCAAGTGGTATCAGAGCCCTTGTTGCCCATTAGGTATAACTTTGTTTCCCCTTTAGATTGTTACAGTTTTTGCATTACCTATAGTCCACAAAAAGCAAAAAAATATATACACCACCACATATTTCCTGTCCTATAGCCTCATTGTATTGTGCAATTTCATCTCTGTTTCGCGTTGTTGAGTTTGTGCCCTAGGTCAAGTTCTAGTTGCTGGTTTTAGTTTGTTTTTGAGTCCAGTTTGTGTTTTTTCCTTTGTTTTTCATCATAATCCATGAACACCTTCAAGTCTTGCTGTAATTCCTGTGTATTCATCAAATCCTAGTCCATGCCATCTTTTTTTGTTACACTTGTCTTCACTGTTTCCATCAAATCCTTGCTGCCGTGACCAATTTTGCGCGCATTGTTCCCGTTTTGTCCTCTAATTCGGAGTGCGTTCGTAAAACTAGTCTAGTTTTCGCATACGAACTCAGATTTCGACGTTCCATATATCAAAATTGATCCGAAAAAATTTTTAGATCCGTCCATCCCTCGCCTTGTCGGCGTCAGAGATTTTTATTTTGGTCAAAAAGTGGTCACAAGATCCTCTTTTCGTTGTCATAAGGTCTTTGTCGATTTTGAGCACGTCTTCCAAAAATTCTACAGGCCACGTCTTTCACTTGTTTAAGCTCATATTTTTTGTGGTTACTCTTTTTTGTGCTCCTAAGTGAAGAAAAAATATCAAAAAAATAAAAAGAAAAAGTCAAAGAATCCCAAAAAAACAACGACAACCCAAAAATAGAGAAAAAAGAGGGGCAAAAGTGGAACAATATCTAGAGGAGCACATAGAGCGCGCCATTTGAGCTGTGTTTGCATGTGCTGATTTCTGCCTTGTTCCTAATCATATTCTTGCTGTTCACATCACTTGATACATCTGGTACTTGGAACGTGAGTAGGCCAGCAACTAAGACAAGTACTTGGGATACTTATTCAGCTTTGCTATTCAGTTATGAATTTTGCTATTCCTTGCTACTATATTATGCCTGCCCAAGCTCCACTTTCTTCTAACAAAGTATAGGTTCGCCTTACAACTGTTACACTCAAGCTACAATGGTATCACAGTCACCGACCGATTGCACCGCCTGTTGCTTTGGTAAGAACACTTGAAAGACCATGGTAAGACGCTTGAGAGTTGAGTGCCTTATTTTTCCTTGTCCACAACCTAAGTAGTTGGTAGGGATAATACTATTTGTGTTGTCTTTTCCTTTCTACTAACCATGTCAGGAAAAGCCAGAGGCAGCGCCCAATGAAACGAGGACACACCTATAGATTTCAATGACTGTGTTTCTAAGAATGAGCTTCGTGCCGTTCTTGATGACAAGTTCAATGAGATCCTTCAACAAATCACCAATTTGGCCAAGAAGATTGAAGATGTTGAACAACGACATCCTGAACCACGTCCTGAAGATGATGATGATGATGATCTCTCTGAGGAGGATGATGGCGATGCGGAGGCTGAAGCCGAAGCTCAACGACGTGCTGAGGATGCACGTAACCGTAATTGGTTGAACTTTAACCAACGCGGTATGGGAGGTAACAACCAAGGTAATAATGATCCTTTCTCTAAAACCAAGTTTAAGATACCTCCTTTTTCTGGTTCTGCTGATCCTGAAGCATATTTAGATTGGGAGATGGCTGTAGATAAAAAATTTAGCTCCCATCAAGTACCTAAAGAATATAGAGTTAGACTTGCTACTAGTGAGTTTACTAGTTTTGCTCTTTTCTGGTGGATGATATTTGCAATAATGCTAATGCTAATGCTCAAATACCTCAAACCTAGACTGTACTTAAACGACGAATGAAATCGAGATTTATTCCTCCATACTATCAGCGTGATCTATGATTAAAACTGCAACATTTAAATCAAGGTAGTAAAACTGTTGAGGAATATTATCAGGAGCTGTTAATTGGTCTAGCATGTAGTAACATACAAGAGGATGATATGGATAAGTGTTCTAGATTTTTTGGAGGTTTGCGTCGTGAAATACAGGATGTTCTTGACTATAAAGAATGGACTAGATTTTCCCAATTATATCATTATGCTATTAAAGCTAAAAGGGAAGTACAGGGACAACAACCTAGGCGATCCACGACTCCATCCGCGACTCCATCCATTCCTTCACGTCCAACCGATGTGAGTAATTTTTTTAATGTGCAGACACCACCAGTGCCTGTAAAGAAGAGTTCTCCTATCACACTTCCTTCTAGTGGATCTGCTACACCTTCCTCTAGCAGCTCTTCTAAAGTTGTGTGCCACCGCTGCAAGGGCATGGGACATATTGCCAAAGAATGCCCCAGCAAACGCGCATATATTGCTACTAATGATGGTGTGTATGCTAGTGCTAGTGATGAAGAGAATGAATTTGCACTTGCAACTAATCTTTATGCAGATAAATTTGTGGATAGTGCTGACGATCCTGATGAGGTAATTGATAGTGTGGCATGCACTATAGACTATAAATCAATCCTTGTTTAGCATGTTTTAAGTACACAAGTTGAGCCAGTAGACAAGCTACAATGCCATAATTTGTTTCAAATGTTCCTCATTGTCAATAATTTCCGTGTTCGTGCTATAATTGATGGAGGGAGCAGCAATAACTTGGTAAGTTCTGAGCTTGTCAAGACTCTTGGTTTATCTACATGTGCTCTTCCACATTCATACCATGTTCAGTGGTTCAACAATAGTGGTAAGGCAAAGGTAACACAATCTGCTCGTGTGCATTTTTCTATCGGGTCATACCATGATTATGCTGATTTTGATGTCATGCCTATGCAAGCTTGTTCACTTTGGTTAGGCCACCCTTGGCAATATGATAATAATGCTCTATATCATGGTAGGCAAAATAGATATACTTTTATATTTAAGGGAAAGACCATTGCTTTACTTCCTTTAACTCCTGCTGAAATTGTGCAATATGAAAAGGAACTTGCTAAAAAGAAAAAGAAAGGCCATGATAAAGACTTTAGCAAACCAACAAATGAACCATCAAGTAACATGAAAGAAGATTTATTTGCTCTTAAATCTGTTCTTGCTGATCATGATGAACCTTGTTATGCTTTAACTTGTACATCGCCTATATGTCCAATTGGTCTTGCTTCTAGTGCTATGCCTCTTGTTGGTACTAACCTTTTGTAGGAGGAGGATGAATTCCCAGCAAGGAAGGCACCATGGTAGCCGCCTTTGCCAAGATGAACATCTTCTTCTAGAGCCATCGTTGCTGTCATCTAATGGAGGAGACAATCTACTTCAATCGAGGACGACTTCAATTCAAGAAAGGGAGGATGATGAGGACATCACTTCTTCATCACATACAAGACAAGGAGAGGAGGAGGACCAGCATGGGCATCCAATTCATCTTTCTCATGGTGGAGGCCCAGTCCAACTGAAGTTGGAGCTCATCTCGGGCTCCAAGACCAGTCTGCCTTAAACTGGTCACCCAGGACGCATCCGGACTCCGTTTTCAACGATCCACATATGGGTGGAAAGCTAATTTGATAAGGAAGCCCATACAAGTGGTTTCATGTCAAAAGACCTTCAGAATCAACGGAAATCGTCAAAACAAATCAGCATCCAGAATCTGTCATGGTGCTGCGACACCGTCTTTTGGTCCGTTGGACCATGTATCGTGTTTGGGTCCATTAGGGGGCGTGTCCAATGGGGGTGACGCCCAAGACTCTATAAATAGCAGCTGTCGCTCTCTTTAGGGTTTAGGTTTTGTTTAGTTCTTGATTTCCTCATGAAACAGATGTCGTTTTGCTGCAACTATCGCCGCCAAGGCCGCTTGCTATGAACCAGGGCCCCAGTTCTTGATCATGTTCACATGTGGTGATTAGTCCTTTCGAATAAATACTTGAACTCCTTCTCATTATTATAAGCCTCATATTTATTTGCAATTTCAGATTGTGTTCATTTCGTTCTTGCTTGTGTTCTCGATTCGCTTGCAGGAAAGCCTTCTCGGCGAGGTCAATCACATTCGCGTGGTTGATAACCAATGGAGCAGTGGTGTAACAGTTGCAGGGGTCCGAATCAGTCTTGGTTCGAAGCCTAGATCGTGAACAGTCGAGTCTCCACCAATCGACTGCTATCATACCTATCGGAAGATCGGGCCTAGTCTACATCAGGCTGGGTTTGCAGATCCATGCCAAACCATCGACAAGCATAGCTTGTATTCATTCATCCCTACAAAATGTTAGTGGAGACATACCTGAGGGAATACAACAAATTTGAACTATGGATTGTTGTCCATAAATTTTATGAATTACATCTATGCTAATGAAAAGATGGTTTTAGGATTGCTTTAGCATAGATTTTGTTTATCATGTTTTATACAAGCATGGCTCAAGGCAAAGGTAACTTGCAGTAGAAGACAAAGTGAATGAACTTTGATACTTATAGTTCTTCCATCATGATGAATGAGTTGTGTCTTCTTTGTGCAATGTTATTAGAGTTCGTTATGTGCCAGACTTCATCTCTGATTTGAATTCATCTCGTGACTTATCAATATTGAATTAAGAGTTTCCTACATGGGGTTAGTCTAACAAAATGACCAGTATCTACTATAGCATATTCTTGGTTCAAAAATCAAACTAGACACCATGTCTAATTTAATCTAGGAAAGCATTTTAACATAAGCACCATGCTTAATTTAAAAAGCCTTTGAAAGTAAGATCAACACTCCTAAACTAAGCACCATGCTTAATTTATGAGATGCATGAACAAACTCCAAACCTTGAACATACTATAGTAAACAAAGGTAGCATAAAAGCATTATAGAGATTTATTCAATTGGAGATGAAAGAGCATGATTGTTATTTAGAAAATTGAGCATGGCTTAAAGGTAGAGATAATCAAAAATTAGCAACATGGCATAAGATTTGTCAGTTCATCCCCTGCACTTGAATTTTGTAGCAAAATCAACTTTGGATGATAGAACTCTCCTGTGTGAATGTGATTCAATGTTGCATGATAATTGGTTGGACATACCTTGCATCGTCATCCTTCACCCTTTTTGCTTCAAACCTAGAATGGTTAGTTACAAAAATACCCGAAGAAATATTTTCACAATTATATTTCTGTGCTCATTTCACAAGGGCATTATTGCGAAAGGTGAAGGCTCATGTTATCTCCCAAAAGTGCTTGTTTTAGGACAGAAGCTTATCCTTGGGAAACCTTTGAATTGTTTCTAATTGGTGAAGTGGTTTCCCCTCCAACACCAATCTTTGGGTGCCTATCTCAAGATTTATGCCAACTAGATTTGCAATATTTATGATAAACATATGCATCTACAACTACCCTTTCAAAGTCTTTATGAATAGGGAGTATGAGGGGATTGAAGATCTTGTGTGTGGCAATGTTAGAGAGACCAAATGATTTAGGAGATTTCTTATGCGAGCATGGATTCAATGAGGTGTTAATGAAATGGCTTCCATGCTCGATGATGTAATCTTCCTTTTAAACTTGAAGGGTGATTCTTCATGAATGTCCATAGGCGAAAAGATTGTCTCCATCATTCCATGCCTATGATATTTATTGGACATTTTATTGTCCAAGATTTTCCATGGATTGGTGACTCTCGGGTTGATCTTATCTATGGTCTCCTCTAAACTTGGATGAGTCATGTTTATTAAGAAGGTTGACTTAAGCTCACCATTTGGATCTGAATTAAGTTTGGATTCTACCCATAAGGTTTTGTCCTTGTCCATCCATTCTTTAGCAATGGCATATGAGTTCTTAATATATTCCAGCCATTATCTTTGCTCTTCTTGATCATCCTTGTGGTCTTCATGACTCCTATGCTTTAGTTGTCTTAATGGATTTCTAGGATCATCATGAGACTTAGGAGAAAGATCATAAGGGGACTCATTGTGATCAAGGATGGGTTTAAAGATGGGTTCAGATGAGACATCTAATGTGGGCATAGAAGGGGAGAAGATAGGATTGGCTAACTGACTTAGCTCTCCTTCTATAGCATCACTTGACATGTCACCCTTGAGTTTTTCCCAATGTCCTACATGGGAATAAGGATGCTCCTAAGAGATCTCTTCTTGAGAGGATTTGAATTATATTCGCTCAAAGGTCTCTTATGTAGCAATAAGCTTTTCTCAAAATCAGCATAAAAAGATCATCCTTAAAAGGGATTTCCAAAGGTTGAATTTCTTCTTCCTTTGGAGGATTTTGGGGTGTTGATGGTTTGGGATTGATAGCTAAATCTTGGAATTGGAGTGGTTGTGAGTTGACTATCAAAACTTCCTCTTCTTGATCGGGAGATGATTCCTTCTCTTCCTCGGGGAGTTCATTATGAATGCTAGTGTAGGGAGTTTTTTCACTAATATTATCAATCATAGACCTTGCTTCACCAGCAGACAGATGAAGGAAAGCTCCTCTAGAGGCTACATCAAGGGATTCCATGGAACCCTTGCTAATACCTATGTAAAATGTTGAAGAAGCGCCGAGTCTTGAATGGCAAGGTCAGGGCTAGTGATGATGAGGTCATTAAAGCGATCCCATGATTTGATAAGAGATTCTTCTAGTAGTCTAAAATTTAGAACCTCTTTCCGAAGGCTAACCACCTTAGAGATGGGAAAGAAATGTAAACAAAATTTAGAGCATAACGTTTCCCAATCTCCTTGCATACTTCCTATAGTTTGACTGTACCATTGTTTAGCTCTTCCTATCAAAGAGAACAGAAACAACTTCTGTCTTAAGGTCTCGTCAGACATGCCAGCGATACACAAGCATGCATAGGTTTGTGCAAACTCCCATAGGTGTGAGTATGGGTTTTCATTGCCTTCTCCTGAGAAGGATTTATCCCGAATCAATTATATAAAACACTGGGTGCAACTCATAGCCAGGTGTTTGGATGGGCTTTGAAGATTCTAGTGGCTTTAAGTGTGTGCTCATAGGTGCAGCGTATAGGTGGATAGGTGTCAAATTCATGATAAAAGAAAAAAAGAATAAAATAAAGTAAAAGATATAATGTACAAGGTTAAGCTAGGTTCAAAGTCAACTTAGTAACCATTTCCTCGGCAATGGCGCCAAAGCTTGTTGGTATATTTAACTGCACATAGATAAATCCGTAAGCACACATATACCGCTGTAGCTTTCACCCAAAAGTATTCCAAGTATCGTATCCACAGGGAAACATGTGAGAGTAACTTCAGTCTAACTTAACCCAAAGTAGCAACAAGACTTAAGATAATAGGAGTATAGAGGAGATCACAAAGGTCTTCTAGTTCTAACTTCGGTAAGCTATGTCTTCTATTGTTTAACTGGGGATATTACTAAGGGAAACACAAGCAGAGTTTGTTTCCTGTAGCAACTAAATCCTGCTAGGCCTACAAATGGGAGGTATACTACAAAGGATTCAACTGAGGCTATAAGAGTCACCCTCATGAGCTACCACCGATCTGAAATATAGGGTACATCCACAAGTAACCTAGTCTAAGCACCACACTTTCACCTACAATTACTACTTTAACCTAGAGCATCTTATAGATTAAAGCACTCAAAGATTTATGAACCTAATGAACAATATAAACATGATGCTTACTTGAATTAGAAGTTGATTACCAGAGAATCCTCAGAAGCAAGCTCAAGTAGAACTTGATTCTACCAGGGTACAACTCTTCCCTCTCACTCTATCTCACTATTATTTACAAGACTAGATCCTATGGAGGACTAATCTTCTCTTGGTAGCTAGCTCTGATCTGAACGAGGAGAATATGAATTAGGGTTTTAGGATGGCTCCATGGAGGGGGGTAGGGGCTGCTGTATATAGGCCGAGGTGGAGTTGGGGTCAAGGAATCGAGGTGGAGTAGGGGGCATGGAATCATCATGTCATCGATCCACGTCAACTCCCTCGATCACCATTGGATAAACCGACCTAAAACCGCCTTAAAATCAACTGTGTAGATCTCAGGAACAAGTATGAGGCAGCAGAGGGTGAGCAGGCTCTATGGTAGGCTGGCCAGCCTTTGGGCCAGGCCGGCCAGTCCCACTTTCATGGTTGTTTGGCTCAAGCTTCAGGTGTGGTGTCTTCTATAACCTTTTAGAGTTGTCTTTTGCAGTTTTCGCGGGTTGAATCACTTGTTGTCATCGGTTTGCTTGTTTGGACTATATGATAGTGGTCTCAGGAACTGATTTTTGGATAAATCCTCCTACAGTCATGAAATCACCAAACCTCGTGGAATTCATTAGTTTAAACCCCTATACCTATGTTTGGTGATGGAATTAAATATAAATGCAGGTTATGTTGACAGTTTATAATTGGTGTTAGTGACCATCAATAGTGAAGTAAGTCAAGTTGTACTCTCATTGCTTTTAGTAATCATTTATCCAAGTGTAGCATCCTACACACGCGAGGATGAGTTCCCTTCGCATGCTCAACTTCTACCGTTGCTAAAGAACTAAGCAATAAGCAATTAAGCATTCCCATTCCCATTAATTAGATGAGAGGCTTCTAATGGGTTAATGAGTGACTCTAAGTGTTGAGTAAATAAGTTTACTAACCAAACTATATGTAATGCATAACTCATAATGAAACACAATGAGTATCCAAAATATGGTTTATAGTAGTGTGGTGCTTGCGTGGTTTGGTCGCTCAAACAACTTCAAAGTTATAGATGATAACTCCCACACATTCCTTACGCTACTTGGGTCCTAAAGGAGAACAAGGATCGAGGTTGAAGGTACCAAGGAGGGCTTAGGAACAAGACTCAGGCTTAGGACTCAGGATAGAGGCTTCTACATATGGCTCTACTGTTGCCATTCTTGAAACTATGCTTATCCTAGTATTGTTGACCCCTTGGGTAAGTTCACTAGACAACTTCATCCTTACTATTAACTTGACAAACACTACGACCTACGTGGCGGACACTCCATCGGGTTAGGGTTTTGAGGTGACTTGGCTCTGGTTGGACTATGCTTGGGTTGATGGATACTCCGTCGGATGTGACGGACACTCTGGTAGGAACTAGGAGATCTTGGGTTGCTAGGTTACTGTTGTAAGGAAAATGGACCCGTGGCCCATTTACTTTGAATTTTAGTGTTTGATGATCAACAACACCAAATTGGACAAATGTGTTTGCGAGTGTTAGTTTTGTAGTCCAATAGGTTGCAAACGTGACTTGGATGAAGGTGACGTGATGATCTGATGATCAACACCTCAAGCAAGACCCTAGAAGCACAATAGAAGACCCAAGAAACCAAGCAAAGTCCAAGCACAAAGATAGGAACCAAGCCGGACGCAAGATCATGAAGAAACGAGCTCGACAAAGGTGACCGAATGCGGCCCTTATGAGGACTAGACACATTCGATCAGCTGCTCGGCAACAGCAGGCGTCAACAGTAGCGATCGGATGCTGAGGCAAGGCAGTGACTGGATGCACGGACTTCACTATTCATCATCATGACAACAACTCAGTGAGGACCAGACACATCAGCTATGGATGATCGGACACGCTAGGTAGTGGCATCTGATTGAGTCTATAGAGGTTTTGAAGCTGGTGAAATATCGACCGGACGTGTTAGATGGTAAGCGACCGGACTTGCCAGAGAGTCTGATCAATAGTGAGTGCCAACGGTCAGCTTCACTGGTCGAGACGACTAGATGCATCCAATCAGGACGACCTGCGTGTCCGATCAATGGCAGAAAGCTGGGTGTCGTCCCCAACGGCTACTTTCTCCATGGGACTTATAAATAGACCCCCAACCGGCCAATGGAGCGGCGGAGAGCTGAGGAAACATACCAAGGGTGTTAATACACCATTTTAGTGATCTCCACTTGCATAGTGCTTAGTGATTCATTAGGTGATTAGCATAGGTGCTTTTGCGAAGTGCTTAGGTTGATTAGACCACCGATTATGCGTTTGTTCTAGGTTTAGGCCTAGTGTTTAGTGAGGTTTGCACACCTCTTATCACTTGGTGCTTGCGCACACCATTGTTGTACATCGGAGGGGCTTGTAGTCATGCCAATTGCGTTTGTGGTGTGGCCGCCACCATGTACCAAAGGGAACAAGGCCCGCAGCGGTTCGGCCAGAAACTTGATAGTGAAGACAGCGGGGAGCGGTCTGGGAGAGGCTTGCTAGAAGGCACACTAGAGACCCACTTGCATGTGGGGAAGGTCCTAGGGCTATCCAAGGAGTTACCCGATCGGGAGCTAGGCCCTTGCGAGGGATTCTGTGTGAGGGGCTCCAACGAGGACTATGGGGAAGCTTGAGCGCTTCTCGATACCTTGTTATAAATACTAGAGTCATCGATGGGAGTTTGCATCTCTACCTCATCTTTACCTTCCACATTTACAATGTTACCTAGGTTGTGTGCTTTACTAGCTTAGTTGATAGGGTTGGAACCTAGGTTGCAAGACTCTTTTGCGGTAGAGATAGCAACACATTAGCAAAACCGTAGTTGCACATTTAGATATATTACTTTCTTGCATAGGTTTTGCTAGGGTGGAATTAGAGGGCATAGTTTAGAGTGGATTTTTAAGTTGCCTAATTCACCCCCACTCTTAGCTGTCATGGTCCCTTACAAGTGGTATCAAAGCTGGTTGGCTCAATTTGGACCTTTGGCTTCACCGCCGTTGACTCGATGCTATTTAAAGTGGTTGGGATGAATACCTCTAGGCCTCTGCACTTTGATGGCACTAACTTCCCCTACTATAAAGCTAGAATGGCTTGTCACCTTGAGGTGGTAGATTTGGGTGTTTGGAGAGTCACTCATGACGGGATGAATCCCATTAAGAATCCCGATAAACCCACAAAGAGTGAAGAAAAAGAAATTCATTTCAATGCTAGAGCTAAAATTGCTTGTTTGAATCTTTTAGCATGGATGTGTTTAACCAAGTATTCACTTTAAATATGGCACATGGTAGTTGGTTAAAATTACAAGAGCTCCATGATGGCACAAGTAATGTCCATGAGCAAAAACATTGCCTAGCTCAACAAAGTTATGATTCTTTTGAAATGAATGATGATGAGCTTGTTCATGACATGTATTATCGTTTGAATCTAATTATCAACGAGCTCAATTCTATAGGATTAATAAAGCTAGGTGATGCGGACATCGTGAGGAAGATCATCTCTGTGCTACCACAAAAGAAATATGCAAGCATCATCACCATCCTTCACAACATGGAGGACTTGAGCACCATGACCTCGACCATAGTCATTGGCAAGATAGTGGCATTTGAGATGTCACTTAAGATGGGTCATGAAGAAGCCTCTTCATCAAGTAAAGGCAAAGCACTCGCTTGTAGTGAGCATAAGAAGATGAAGAGCAAGCAAGTTCAGACAAGCTCAAGCTCAAGCTCTTCAAGTGAAGAAGATGAAGAAGATGAGGATGAGGATGATGATGATGAAGAATCAAGTGATGATGATCAATCTTCCTCCTCCACCTCTGATCTTGATGAAGAATCAATCAAACTTATCAATAAGGTGGAGAAGTTGATCCAAAGGCTCAATGTCAAGGGTGTGCCCATCCAAATTCAAGATTTCATTTTCACCAATCAAAGAAATGAGCAAAGGAAGAAAGGATGCTATGGATGCAGCGAGTTGGGGCACTTTATGGAAGTTTGTCCAAACAAGCCCACACCCAAGACAAAGAAAAAGGCATGCAAAGACAAATCCCTCACATCAATAAGGTCATGGGATGATTCTTCAAGTGAAGAAGAAAACCACCACAAGAGGCGCGGGCACAAGCACTCGTCATCAAGCACTTCATGAGTGTGCCTTATGGCACAAGGTAACAAAAAGTCTATCCCTAGTGATAGTGACAATAATAGTGATAGTGATGATGAGTTACCTTCTTATGAACAACTTGTGCAAGAAAATCTTAAATATGCTAAAAGTTGCACTAGTCAACAAACGAAGCTAAAAATGTTGCAAGAAAAGATAGATAGTTCACAAGAAGCATATAAAACCTTGCTTGAACAATATGAGACATTTGCTAATCTCAATAGTGAACTATCTACTAAAATTGAGCAGCTTGAGGCTAGTGCAACAACAAATGCATGCACAATCAATGATGAGCAACTTGTAAAGAAAAATAAAAAATTAAAAGAAAAGTTAGCTAGCTCACAAGATGCCTATAAAAGTGTAACAGAACCGACCAAATCATCAGAACGTAAGTGCAAAAACAATCACTGAAGTGATCAAATTTCTGTACTTAAGCTCCCATAATCCCGGTAGTCCGGAAATCACGAAGGATTTCAACCAACTCTCGACATACAAACTAAGACCGTAGTGATTCAACACAATACATCATTTGTTACAACATTTCACAAGTAGCATTCGGATTACATCCATCAGAGTTCAAATAAAATATTACAAACCAAGTTTAAGTTCGCGGAAGCAACATAGTTTAGTACATAACTTCATAGTTTCAAATACATTGCTAGATCTTAGTCATGTCCCACAAAAGCATCACAGGTACAAGAACTAGGAGAGACTGCGCCCAACAGTCTAGTCTTCATCCCCAGCTGGGAGAAGGCAATACTTGCAGCAACCAAAGTAGAACTGGTCATCTGCAACAGGTGGGAGATAAACCCTGAGTACGAGAACGTACTCAGCTAGACTTACCCGTCAAAACCAGGAATAAAAGACACCAAGGGTCATGCAAGGCTTATGAGGTGGGCTAGCTTGACACAATTGCATAAAAGAGCTTATTAATATAGTAACCAATTTAAACTTAGCATCAAGCTTATCATCATTTACCTGTCCACTAGATTAGCACCTGTACTAGAGCACTCACTTATTAGGAGCAAACAATATTAACCATAGCAGGTATAATAAGGTTGTCATCATCATATCATCATTTCTGAACCATTAGGTTATTTAGTGTATCTACTTTGGAGATAAGCCCGTCAAGTTCTCACTAACCGGGGGAGACGGCGACTCGAATCGAATTACAACTCAGCTGAGGGGGTATTCCTAACTCTCACCCTGGCATACTTTGTAAGGGTAGCCGTGGGTCACATTTGGGACAACTCAGGAACCAAATTCGCAGGTTCGATCAGCGCCAGCACTCTTAGGGATTACCCTTCTGCCAAGACAATCAGGACTTTTAAATCACCTACCCTTGGACTCACGCCTATGGCTCCCTTCCGAGGCACACTTTATACTTATCGACTCCTGGCCTGAGGTGAGCTACTCGGCTTTGTGGTCGGTCTTCGGACATGACCAACTAAGAGAGAGGCATGCGTTCAATATGAACAGGAAAGGCTCCAAGATTCAGTCCTTAAGCGACACAGACAGAGTCACTGCAAATCGGCAAGCCTCTGTCCGGTCTTCATTTCAAATTAAGACTGGTTCTTTTCCACGATAGCAAATATAGCCAACCGTGCCATATGTATCTTCCTATATCTCACAGGTGACAGGAAATCACCCGACTTCTACCGTGTTTAAGCAGGGCTAAGCACTACACGAACCTGAGCTACATAGGATTCAGGGTATCAATATCTGGACAAGGATTGGATAACCAATGCAGCAAGTGTTTGCATCCAACACCTAAACTTAATTCAACAATATATATATGTAACAATAATACTTTAACTCCATTTCGGAAATTAGGAGGCTTAATATGCTCCGGGGCTTGCCTTTCACAAAGTTGCACGGACGGTGATCCGGGCACTCAATGGCGACCACGTCTGGCACTTCTCCTGAAGGCTACACCTCCTGAACCTTCGGTGTTGGCTGCTGCTCCCCGCTCGGCTCCTCAAATTCCAGCAGGGTCACTCCTTCCGGTACACCTATTGCATGCCGATGCACAAGATAAATATCATGGATGCATAAGGAATGACATGATGCTCATGATGAATGAATCATAGTAAGTGTTTAATGAAAACATCAATGGACACTCATTTACCGATTAAGAATAGCTCTATTCAAATCACTTTAAAACGTGTATCTAACTTAACTTGAAGAATGAGATCAACTTACCTAACTTGCATAACCTAAGATAAAGATGCTCATCTTCAGTTAAAGGCCTAACACCTAGGAACATTACCACAAACTTAGAAATAGTAAAGGCATACTTAAAACAATAGTTAAAGTTTCATATGCACACGGGTAGTTCCTTAATTCAATCATAACCAGAGTTCTATAAATTCAAATGACTTGCAAGAGGCTATTCTGGAAAGCTTATGAAATTCTCTACAAATCATTTGTAAACATCAAAGCATGATTCTTACGTTAACCAAATCGAATTCCAGTAAACCTAGAATCTGTCCAGAAATGATAGGGTTACTAAATTAAATATTTAGTGATGATGCAAAAGCATAATTGGACCAAACCAAGTTTACCAACTTGTTGTGCATACCAGAGGAACATCAAAAAGTATAGTGCCAACCTCTAAATAAATTATTTAATGTCCTTTTCTAATTTATTCAGTTAATTAGGTGATTAAAGCAATATATAGTAAAACTGTTCAGAAAAATCTACAAAAATTACAGTAGCTATCTCATGCTTCACATAGACTACCATAAAAATTTCAAAGCAATTGGGCAAGCAGAACTTGCTATATCCAAAATAACAGATGGCATGTCTATTTCTAGCGTAATTAGGAAACCCTATTGAAAAGTGTCAAGCAACAGATTTCTTATTTTTCCTAGTATCACTCTAGCATAAGAATAGCACTCACCAATTTTTACCTTCACTGGATCTATAGAAAAATTATGAAAATTCACACAAGATCCATCCATGCAAACAAGAGAATTTTATAACTCCTACATACAGTGTCCAAAATGTATGAAAATTTAACTACAAGCTATTCATGATATGAGCAGTACACCATAAAAATTTCATGCCATTTGGAGCTACATAGAAAAAGATATAATTACCCCTATTTCCTTCATGATTTAAAAGAGATAATTAGCAACTCCATTTTTCATAACAGAACATGGCATAAATTATATTTTTAATAAAAACTAGACATTATCATGAACTCAACAAAATTGGAACCACATTATTTGAATCTACCAACTAGGAGATACATATTTTTGAATCTATACACAAATCTGTGAAAAAAGAATAAACAAAGAAATGTTGAACCCTAACTCTACTGCTGGGCCAGCCCGAATAGACCCAGCGGCCCACGACGCATGCGCAAGCGTAGCTCAGCCATGACGCGGCCCAGGCTGGCTCCCACCTCCGCTTCAGCGACTAACACACGGGACCCGTGAGACAGTGAGACAGGCAGGGGAGGAAGAAGAGATGGCGGCGCAACTCGTCGCTGGTGACATCTCTGGTGAGTCCATCGGTGCTACGGTGTTCGCCTCACCCATGCGCATCTAACAGTGCCATCAATTGAAGCTATTGCTGTGGCTAAAGGCAATGGCGACGGCCATGGCGGCGCACGGCCACGGCTTGGCCGGCTCCGGCGAGGCTACGACGTCACGGCCCTAGTGGGTGACCCTACGAGCTTCAGCGTCACTCACAGTAGCTAGCGCAAGGGAGAGAAGGGATGGGAAGGTCGTGGTGATAGTTGGCCGCGTGGAGCGCCAACTCCGGCGAGGTCCCGCCATGGCGGTGGTGGAAGAAATGGCGATTACGCCCTTACCAAGCTTCAAATGATCCGATTGAAAGGTGGAGGTGGTAGAGGGGATCACGGCGAAGCTAGGGGCAAGATGGCCAACGTGTTTTTGCAGTGGTGAGCATGCAAGGCAATGGCGACGCTCGGTCGAAAATGGAGGAGATGCGGCGGCTTCGGTGCTGCGCGCGGTGGAAGCGAAAGAGAGGCAAATGGAGTAGGCGAGTGCGTCAGGCAGGCGCTGGCTTTCATCTGGAGCTCGGACGTGCGACGTGGAGACTTTGGCCGAGCATGCGCGCCACGCGGCGATCAGCTCCTAAGCCGGTCGGCCACGGCGAGCTCTGTCCGTTTTCTGAAATTTTCGATTCAGTGTTCAATGACGACGACTGACAGCGCGAATTCGACGATCCGTAACTCCCAAACGGTGGTGATCTGGTTCATGGTATAGTTAACAAAATTGAAGACCTAAGTGAGTACTACAACTTCTTCAATTGGAGCTCGAGTTGGTTCGGCCTAGTTAGGGAGATACAAGCCTCCAAACATTGGTACCCGAAACTGTAAATCAACTCTAGGACTTAGAAAATTTCTAAGTGTGAATTCAGCATGGAAATATGACTTGTAGGCCTTGTTTGAACATGTTCTAGCCATTTTCATGAGTTGATCATAAAACAACTTTTGTTCCTTGATAAATTGGCTACAACTTTGGTAAAGGGTGCACAGCCATGCAAAGTCTCTAAGTTGGTCTTTTGAATCAGTCAAACAGTGGCACTCTGTAGGTCATTCTAAGTCAAACCTCCACTTAAGGGCAATTTAGTCATTTTGATCTACATGAACAATGTCCCATCAATTACCCTAAGTGTAGTTAAGGTGTATTAGAACAAAATCAACCACTTTACACAAGTGCTATACCAATTTCAAATGATCACATGTGATGAAGCAACAAAACAAGCAATTCACTCAAATGTTGCAATTCCATGTTTCACATGTTTCATTACTTTTGTTGCAATTTTAACTTGCCACATTCCTACCATGTTGCCATGTTTCAAGGTATGAGAAACTCATGTTGCATTCACATGTTGCACTACTACCATTCATAAGCAAATCAAGTATGAAACAAACAGAATTGCAAATGTTGCATATGTATGTTTCAGTGACAATGGCATGATGAGATAGATGATGCACATGTTTATGAAATGAAATGCAATTTTGTGGAAGCCAAACACCTAGGGTGTTACAAAAAGTTTTCTTGCTAAAATGGAAACCATGTGCAAACATTGTGATGAGCTAACTAATAAAGTTGCTAATCTTGAAGCCGTTGGTACTACCCCCACCGAGGCACCTAAAATGAAAAGTTCAATCTTTGGCAGGCCTAAAAAGGATTCCTCTACTTCTTGCAATGATTTATGTTTAGACTCACCCTTGTGCAACTAAGTTTATGTTGAGAAAGTTGTTGTAGATACATGCACACAAGAGGTTGCAATGGAGAATGAGCAACTCAAGTAAGAAGTGGCTCGCCTTACCAAGGACTTGACTCAAGTAAAAGGCAAAATGGAGCAAGCCCAACTTCATCAAGATAACACCATCAAGGGAGTGAAGAAGCTTGATGAAGGACAAACCATGGTTTGCTATGTATGCCACAAGGAAGGCCACAAGTCCTATGAGTGCAAGGTGAAGAATGGGGGAGGAGCTAATAAGAAAGAGAAAAACAAAAAGGAAACAAGAAAGCTCTCCACCACGTACGCCAACAAGGTGGACAAAAAGGCCTCCACACCTTATCTCTTGAAGAAGAAGAAAAATGATAAGGTGGTGGCCTTCAAGGTGAATAAGCAAGCTAACAATGGGGCCAAACGCATTTGGGTGCCAAAGGAGATCATTTCCAACATGAAGAGCACCACGAAGGTTTGGACCCCGAAGGGGAAGTGAGAAGTCCAATGGACTCCGGGGAATTTGGAGACTTGGCATAATTTGGGTGCATTTCATGGGGTGCATCATGATGGTCATGGTGATTGACAAGTGGGTTAGTGAATACTATGGACCCAAATTCCCCTCCCAATGTTAGGTAACTAGATTTAATTTCTTGCAATCTCAATTAGCATCTAGTTCCTTTTTGTGCCTAGGTTTGCATTTGCACATTTAATCTTTTTTTCATGCATACACTAGGTATATCTTATGGTAGGCTTGCTCAATATCACTCTTACCCTTGGAGCAAACCTACATGGTTTAAATTGCTTAGAAGGACAGCACATAGCTTGTTTTACAATTGTTTATCTAATATGTGCCAAAGTCCAAATTGCAGATCAATCCCCCCCGAATATCACTTTTGAAAATGGTTATCATGTTCATGTGATGTCATCTTTCAAATGGTATTTTTTTTAAAAAAATCAATATGCATGTCTCCTACAAGTATTCCATGCTTGTATACATAAATTTAGGGGGAGGTTACTCTACAAGTTGGATGCTTTGAGACTAACACCATTTCAAGCTTATCATGTGTGTAGTAGTCTCATTGCAAGGAAAATGGAGTCCCCAGAGATAAGCATGAAGCTCTAAAATCCACCACCATTTACATGTAATATCATTACAAGTGGTGATGATCCAAGTGATCTCTGCATGTGGTATTTCTAAACCGATATCATTATGATGATTTCACTTTGGTATTTATATGCTTTCTCCATGCATTATATAGATTAAACTCGTGCATTATTTTGCCAATTATGCATATACTTCACCCTCCACCATATGTATGCATATATTTAGGAGGAGCTTAGTATATGTAATGTGAGAGTCAAGTTTTGTGATCTATTCAACTCCACATATAAAGGATCGCAAAATTTGACCCTCCCTTGTGCTACTAATGTCTTCTTTTTCGGTGTTTGATTCCAAAGGGGGAGAAATTATAGGACAAAAAGCAAGCCCGATCATAATAATTCACAAGTGGTAAAGGTCCAAGAAAGGTGGGATAGTGGATTATGGAGTTAAGGGGAGGCTTAAGTGCATAATACCATTTGGGGACATTTGTAAGGGCAAGATAAGTTTCCAAAAGTTCATACAAGAGATACATTTAGCATCATATAAACTTGCCCCTTGCTTTGCATCCTAGCAAGTAGATAGTTTTTTAAATTTCAAAATTTCTATCATTTGCTTGCTTTGGTCGTGTTGTCATCAATCACCAAAAAGGGGGGATATTGTAAGGAAAATGGACCCTTGGCCCATTTACTTCGGATTTTGGTGTTTGATGATCAACTAGACCAAATTGGACTAATGTGTTTGCTAGTCTTAGTTTTGTAGTCCAATAGGTTGCAAATGTGACTTGGACGAAGGCAACATGATGATTCGATGATCAACTCCTCAAGCAAGACCCTAGAAGCACAATAGAAGACCCAAGAAACGAAACAAAGTTCAAGCACGAAGATAGGAATGAAGCCGGATGCAAGATCACGAAGAAATGAGCTCGGTAGAGGTGACCGAACATGGCCTTTATGAGGACCAGATGCATCCGATCAGCTGCTCGGTAACAGTAGGCGTCAATAGTAGCGACCTGGATGCATGGACTTCACTGTTCATCATTGCGGCAACAACTCAGTAAGGACCGGACACAACAGCTATGGACTGATGGGACGTGCCTAGGCAGTGGCATCCGATTCGAGTCTAGAGAGGTTCTGGAGCAGTGAAACATCGACCGGACATGTCATATGGTAAGCGACCGGACTCGCTAGAGAGTCCGATCAACAATGAGCTGCCAACAGGCCGGCTTGAACAGTCGGGACTGACCTAGACACGTCCGATCAGGATGACCTATGCGTCCGGTCAATGGCATAATGCTAGGTTTTGTCCCCAATGGCTACTTTCTCCATGGGACTTATAAATAGACCCCCAACCTAGCCAATGGAGGGGTGGAGAGCTGAGGAAACATACCAAGGGTGTTGATACACCATTTTAGTGATCTCCACTTGCATAGTGCTTAGTGATTCATTAGGTGATTAGCAGTAGGTGCTTTGCAAAGTGCTTAGGTTGATTAGACCACCGATTATGCGCTTGCTCTAGGTTTAGGCCTAGTGTTTAGTGAGGTTTGCACACCTTTTATCACTCGGTGCTTACCGCGCACCATTATTGTACATCGGAGGGGCATATAGTCTTGTGAGATCACACCAACTTCATTTATGGTGTAGCCACCACCGTGTACCGAAGGGAACAAGACCCATGGTGGTTTGACCAAAAACTTGATAGTGAAGATGGCGGGGAGTGGTCTGGGAGAGGCTTGCCGAAAGGCACACTAGAGACCCACTTGTGCATGGGGAAGTCCTAGGGCTATCCACAGAGTTACCTAACCAGGAGCTTGGCACTTGCAAGGGATTCCTTGTGAGGGACTCCAACAAGGACTAGGGGGAAGCTTGAGCGCTTCTCGATACCTTAGTAAAATACAGGAGTAGTCGATGGGAGTTTGCATCTCTACCTCATCTTTACCTTCCGCATTTACATTGTTACCTAGGTTGTGTGCTTTACTAGCTTAGTTTATAGGCTAGTTGATAGGGTTGGAACCTAGGTTGCAAGACTCTTTTGTGGTAGACATATCAAGACATTAGCAAAACCATAGTTGCACATTTAGATAGATTACTTTCTTGCATAGGTTTTGCTAGGGTGGAATTAGAGGGCATAGTTTAGAGTAGATTTTTAAGTTGCCTAATTCACCCCCTCTTAGGCATCATGGTCCCTTACAACTATCCTTTATAAATCATCGGTCACTCTGCCGTAAGTGACAGATGCTCTAGTATAGGCTGGGTGCTCTTGGGTTCACTGGCTATAAATCTTTATAATTCAACGGACACTCCACAGGACACTCTGGTGGTCCATGTCGACAACAGATAAGGTTCTGGTGGCTAGTTTCCTGGTGCTATTAGACACTCCGTCGATATGAATGACACTCCACCAAACTATCGATAGAAACTATACTCTTGGGTGATTTTGGGTTACAAACTTAGATGTGCTCAGCTATGATCTATGCATGTGCAAGCTATCTCTAGGATAGCTTAGGTGACTTCCTAGGCTCAAGATAGCTAGGTTTGAAGCTTGTTTTACTAAGTGTGGCTATAGGTTAAAAATCAAACTTAGAGATACAAGAAATTAAGGATGAACCATGAGATTAAGATAAGAACCTTAGCTCTGAGATCTGAGAGCTTCCATAGCGAAAGAGTTGAAGATCCAAACCTTCTCTACTCTTGCTTCTTTATCCACAAGTTGTCTTGACTCCTTATGAACTCTCTCTTGCAATACACCAAAAACATGGTTCAAAGGACTATCCATGAAATCATTCGGTGATTGAACTAGATAAGAACTCCTTGAGCTTACTTACACATGATGGAACTACCACCAACAAGGAGTCTTCATTCTTGCATTAAAATCCATGGATTAGATCATTGGGTGGAGAATCCAAGAAAAGAGGATGGTTCTTCTTGAGCTCACCATGAAGGGGTTGAGCGGTGAAGGGTGTCCATGGGTTGCTGCTAGTGCTTCCCTTCTTCCTCTCCTTCATCTTCTTCAATCCTTCCACCAATCTCTCCCCTCTAGCTTCTAGGGTTCTTGCTTATTCTTGAGTGAGTAGAGAGATAGAGAGTGAGTGTTGCAAATGAGAGGATGAGTGAGAGAGAGTGGCTTTAGCTAAGAAATATCTCTTCCCAGTCATGCTAACATGTGGGTCCCATCTACTTAAGTGGCAAACAACTCATTTCCCACTTACTGCTGCTTCACTGTGATATGTCAGATGGTCCGATGGTATTGGTGGATGGTCCGGTAGTCTTTGTCTTTGCTAAATTGACTATGTCACTAGATGACTTGGTATAGTAGACCGAGTTACCATGTCTTGAGGTGCTAGTTGAGTTGGTGTTGATAATGTCAATAGGATGAACCCCTAACCCATCCGGGTTTCTCTCCATTGCTCTAGGTATAAGCCTGACTGATGACTACTCAGGGTTCTCACAGGGTGCTTCAATGTCTTATCTCACATAATTCATTAGGAATCTTCGGAGTGACTCGGTAGGTGACTTTCCTAGATAGCCCAAAATGACTACCTAGGGTGTAACGAATTCGGGTCATTACAATAGTCCCCTCCTTATAGAAGGCTCATCCTTGAGCTTTCCTGAGGTACTATTGGGTACTACACTTGGGGAAAGTTTAGGGTTCCATTTATGCACCGAAAGGTATTCCCTATTTGTGCTCCAATGACTTCTTCCTCTCTAGGGTCACAAAAGGGAAGGAGGGCTACTTTTCCAACCTTCCAGTTATGATGATTTCCTATTCTCTAGGGCTTCTTTATCTCATCTTAGCATAATTCTGAGGTTAGAACTTTGGTTGTTATCTTGAAATTTAGGAAACAAAATCTTTAGGCAATTTCTATCTTCCGACGGACTAGTCTAGTTCACTCATTGGACTATCTAGAAGCTCTAGGGTTTGGAAGTTAACTTAGGGCTTTCAGTCATCCAATTTGGTGGATGGTCCACCGCATCTATCGAACTCTTCGTTAAATAACGATCTATAAATAGGCTAGTAGTGACTAATGGGATTCATTCCTTTCCATTTTTAGCTCTTAGTATCACCGTCGCTGCTCTCATCGCTGCTACTAAGGCCGTGCACGTGCTTGGGAGGATTCGGGCTTCTCAGAGGCTTCCACGTGCACTTCCATCATGAGTGATAGGTAATATCCTTGATTCTCTCCCCCTTTTACTTTACTCCTCAATCCATCCTAGATTAGGGTTTCTTCAACTTGCTGCTCAGGTTAGGGTTAGGGTCAAACCATCTCGAAGATTCAGTTAGAGCATGCATAGGAGCATTTTGGCCTTGATTCGAACATAGTTACACTGCTTGATTGGTTGAATGCTTAAGGTTGAGGTCTGTGTGGTCACCTATTGAGATTGTGCTATCTACAATAGTGGCAGATGGTTCGTGGATGTTGTGGATGCTTTGCTACTAGGTTTGTTCCTCTTCACTTTGTACTCACCTAACAAATTAGTGGAATGTTCTGATAAGATGTCGTAAGGTTCTATTGTCTTCTTCTCTGTCTAGGCTTATTGTTGCTGGCCTATAATTCATCGGACGGTCTACAGGTCTTGGTGGAATATTCTGGTATTGATAGACTATTCTTAGGTGTAATCACTTCTATCTACAATTGTGTTGACAGGATGGTCCAGTGGACCATGATGAACACTCCAGTCAGTGCCTGCTCACTATTTAATTTAGCTCTAACTCATTCGAATGGTTATCCAAGCTTATAGATACCTATCATGTGTAGGGTAGGGCCTATATACAGGCTAGTAAACTGCACTATTACTCCATTCCTAGACTGGTGCTTACTGTTTTAGTTTTGATTTGATTCTAAAGGGCATTCTGACCTCATGACTACATGTTTAAGTACTCATTCCATTTTACCTGCTTACTGTACAACAAGTAGCCTTTACAATTGCAGTCCATCTCTTACTATGGTTCGAGGGTGCTCCTTTCATTTTACTCTGATCTAATTTCCACAAACCTTGGATTTCTCCTTCTTCGTGTTGCAGGTCCGCCATGGATTCTAACCTTTGGGAGGACAAACTATCAGAGGTGATGTCTTGCGATACACCTATTGAAGAGTCTAAATTGGAGGGGACCTTCCCAATGGACTTGGTAGCTATACCAGAGGAACACTTCGGTTGGATGGTTGTTGGCTTTAGCAGGGCTACATTATCGAGGCAGTTCGAGCAAGTGGGAGACTCGCCATCTCCTTTCTTCCACACTCATGTCTAATACCAGATGTACCGAGGGGGTATTGACATCACACCAATGCACTCGGATTAGCAGTGGCTGTGTTGGGCATATCTGTAGACTTGTGCACAGTTGGATGGCTTGGTGGAGAAGCTCAAGGTCATGGGTTGTAAGAAGGTGCTTGGGTTTTGTCATGGCTGGGATGAGACCAGTGATTCGCCAGTTTTACGCTACCTTGGAGGTCCATGCTAAGAATGAGAAGTTGGTGTGGATGATGGACACTCAAAGATTCGAGGCCACCTTCAAAGATCTTGTCGTTGCGGTGGGGCTGGACTACCGCAAGATGAAGAAAGGCAAATTGGTTGGTAGTCTTCCCATGTTGTTGGCGGGTGAAATGCTAGAGCTTCACTACTAGGAGGACTCCATGTATGGTCAAAGGGTCGTATGAGGAGGATTCCCATGGTGCTCCATGAGATCTTGAGGCATACCATCATGCCTTCTGATGTGGTTGAGGGCAGTGCCATTGGTTGGCCCTCCTTGGAGGTCATCTATGCTGTGCTATCTGGTGATGAGCTAAACTTGCTGGACATGATGGTGAACCAAATGCTAGAGTGCAAGTAGGATGTGCATGCTCCTTTATCATTATAGCCATACATCATGGCTTTGGTGCTTTGCACTATTAAGGACTTCTATGGGGGTTTGCGAGGTTCAGCAATAGGCCTTCCTGTCATACCGGCATGACGAAGCTTTCTTGGGGAGACCACCTTCACCATAGATTCATAGGACACCGAAGTCAGACTCTCAAGGTAAGTCTAATGTTCTCATGCTGCATCTTACTTTCTTCGCCACATATCACACACTTGTGCCTTTAGTTTCGTTCCATCTCCGAGCTCCCATTTTTCTGTCTTCCTTCTCTTTTCTCATCATCCCTTCTCTCTTTTCTGTAGGATTTTCTTTGATAGTCAGTATGGTATGGGCCACATTGATCGTCAGGGCTTCCGTTCTCCTATAGTTCAAGGCCTTGTGGGCACAGATGGCTTCATAGCTCCACCTACCACGTTTAGTACTAAACTTATGTTAGGGTCCACTCTGATAGGGACTGAACTCAAATTTGTGACTTTAATCCTAGATGTGAACTTCTTCTGGTTGTTGTTGTTGTGATGCACGGTTATGTATTGCATTTTGTGATGTCTAAACTAGCTTGATATTCTTGAGGTTATGGTTGTTATTGACTTGTCCATGATGTGATGTTGATATCATTCTTGCTTGCTTCATATCTCTGTTTTGTGTTTGCTATGACTAGAAAGATAAGGCCAGGGTTCAAAGGAGACTCTACCGAGGGCTCTTCAAAAGCAAGGTAAAGGATAAGGAGCTGCTCTAGGACTCTAAAGAGTTTGGAGTTCTTGGGCTTAGGGATACCTCTAGGATTGGGAAAGATAAGGGGCTTCTAAAAGGCTAGGAAGGATAGATAGGAGGATCAGAACCACTCTCTTTGACTCTCATAGAATAACATGCCTACTACTTAGGGCGATCTAGGTACAAACTTTGATTCTCACTTGGGTACTCCTATTGTTCCCTCCCAGTCCCATGTTACAAAATACCTTTTAAGTTGAAACATAGTTTGTAGGTTAAGGACAAGAGGCAAGATTAACTAGTGAGGTAAGGATTACTTTAACTCATAGGGTTAACACTAGAGCATAGTGTTGACGGTCACTAACACCCATTTTGACCATCAACATTCCACCTAAAAGCATGACAAAGTGAGGTAAATCATCATCACATGTGATAAATTTTGTTTATAATTCACCTAGTTTCACTTGTGCTTGTAGAATTATTTGTGTGTAGGAAATATAGCAAAAATAGGCCAAATTGGTGACAAACATGGACACATGGAGCAAGTGGATGTGATAGGGGGCCTTGGCCCCACTTGGAAGCACCAGCCTAGCCATAAGGGCAGTCACCTGCCCCCCCCCCCCCCCAAGTGGCCTAGCCACATCACCGATCCATGGGAGCTGCTCTAGAGCCAAGACAAGCATCCATTCAAGTTGGTTTGATCAATGTACAAGATTTGATAATGGTGGATCCATGGGCCCATTGTCATACACTTGGGAGCCTCCAACTAACCTTGGAACCACCTTACTGTGCAAATCTCCGCACCGTGCTGTCTTAGTAACCGCCATTGGTAGCCAACCATCGCCGTTGGATCAAGAGGCAGGTGGAATGGAGGGCCGGCCGGCACCCCCTAGCGCCGCCTGGCTCCCCTAAGGCACCCAACTAACCTCCTGCTGCCAACAAATACCCCCCATGCCTCTCTACACTATAAATAGAGGGTGTAGAGCTCGGTGAAGAAGTGCCCCATTCATTTCCAAGCTTCTCCAAGCTCTTTAGCTTAGCTTAACTTTAGTAGAAGTAGTCTAGTAGTGGAGTAGAGCACGAGCGGAGCTTCTCTCGGAGTCCAAAAGAGTCTTCTGGGTCTAGTATAGCTCCTTTGTAATTCTTTCATTTAGCATTTACTTTATTTAGTATTTATTTTAAGTATTTTATTCTAGTATTATTGCTTTGCTTTACTTAAGTACTTGTTCATTATTGTTCATCATTAGTGAGCTTAGGTGCATATTGTTTGGCATTAGTAGCATAGGTTATCTTATTATTAGTAGTCTTTCGTTAGTACCAGGTTCCACCGTCTGGTTAGGGTGCTTTGATCACATTTCATCAGAGCTCAGATTGAAGTAGTAAGTTTATAGATTAAGCGTGGTGCTTAGGCTATGGATTACCTGCGGATATGGCTAGGCTTCCATATAGATTGTGGTAGGTGGCAAGTGGTGATATCCATCCTCTGTATTCCACCATGCTAGGTCTAGTTATTATATCATAGGGCTCATGGTAGACCTTGTCTATTTAACTCTCCTAGTTGGTTGGTGGGTTGTGCCCCGAAGTACTATCACATTTCTTCTAGTCATTTGTTTTCCCTTAGTTACTAGAAAGATAAATCGCTCACTCTCCCACCTAGCTATCTCTAGAGTAGCTTGTATTTAGTAGTTTAGTTTAGGTAGTTCACATTCAGCTTCCACTGTCAGTCTACCTACCTAGGATACACTTAGGCTTCCCTTAGCAATCCTAACAGTAAATATAAATTCTAGCCTTCCACCTTCCTATGGGAAAAATATAAATTTGACACTCGGTACTCATCAAGCGAAGTGCTATGCGCGATAGTTCTGTGTGCTTGCGGAATTCGACCAATAGTTGTTAAGAAGTATCAACAAGCATTTCTGGTGCCATTGCCAGGGAAGGCAACTGACCTCGGATTTATATTAGTGCTAGTCTTGCTAACTAGGCTTTTAGTTATCCTAAGTAGTTATCCTTGTTTCCTCAAATCCTATCACTACCCTACATGACCATGGGCGACAAGTCCATTCATGATTTTTCTACACCCTCCGCTGCTAATGTAGCCACCAGACCCAATGTTATCAATGGGGTCGCTAACTTTGAGATTAAGCCAGCGTTAATTACAATTGTTCAAGCTAGTCCATTTTGTGGGAAAGCCCACAAGGATACAAATGCTCACCTCCAACACTTTTTGGAGATTTGTAGCACATTTACCACTAAGGGAGTGAACCAAGAGGCTATACGTCTTAGCCTTTTTCGCTTCTCTTTGTTAGGAAAGGCTAAGCGATGGTTTTACTCTAACCTGCAACACTATAGATACATGGGACAAGTGTTCCAACGCTTTCCTAGTCTAGTTTTTCCCAATGGAGAAAACTAATGCTCTTCTCAATAAGATCTCTAGTTTTCAACAGCTAGCAGATGAATCAATTCCCGAAGCTTGGGAACGAATGCAAGAGTATGTCTCTGCATGCCCACACCATGGCATGGAAGACTGACTTTTGATTCTGAACTTCTACCATGGATTAGTGTCATTAGATAGGAGCCATTTAGATGCTGCTGATGGTGGAGAATTCTTTTCGCTAAGTATTCAGCATAGGCAAACACACTAATCGAGAAGATGGTTTCCAACAAAGGATGGAGCGATGATCAACTCCAACCTCGTAAATGAGGTATGCATTCAGTTAAAGAAATTGACATGCTTGCAGCTAAGATGGATCTACTCGTGAAGTGAATAGAAAATTATGAGAAGGTGAGTGCCCAAGAGATACTCAAAGCCATGGATTCCCACATGACTTGCGAAGTCTGTGGAGATGTTGGAACATTCGGGAAATTCCTATCCTGAGACCTAGGAGGACCTCAACTTCATAAACACCGACAACAGGATTTCATTCACAAGAACATCAAGGATGAAATCAGTGCTCCAACAATCATGGAGTTAAAAATTATTACTCTTCTCATTTGAATAATCAAGGTAATAATAGTTATGCTTTCCTGAAAGGTCTTGTTTATAGCAATGGTAGAATGACTGATAGCATAAATAAAAAGTTGCATGCTCATGACAAGATGTTGGAAAATATAAATGCTAAATTGGATGAGTTTTGTTCTGCTTTAAAGAATCAACTTAGTTTCAATAAGTTGATAGAAACCCAATTAGCTCAAGTTGCTGCTTCTATCCCATCCTATGAAAAAGATAGAATTCTTAGCAAACCTGAAGGAACCATGGAGACAGTCAACCTTGTCATGGCAAGGTATGACTTTTCTAAAAATGGTTGGGGATTTCCTATTAAGAAAGGTGATCTTGGGAACCCCATCATTACTTGCTCCATAGGACCCCACACTTTTCATAATTCCATTTGTGATCTAGGGTCTAGTGTTAACATTATATCTAAGGAAACTTATGATAGATTGTTTTACAGTCCCTTAGCTTCAACCTCAATTTACTTACAATTAGCCGATCAATCCACCCGTTACACTGAGGGAGTACCCATTGATTTATTAGTTAAAGTTAGGAGTGCTTATGTTCCAATAGATTTTATGATCCTAGACATGGGTAACACCGAGCATACACCTTTAATCCTTGGTCATTCTTTCCTTAATACTGCAAATGCTTGCATATATGTGGCTTCTCGACAAATCTAATTCCACTTTGCTCGAAAGAAAGAAGTATTTGCTTTTGCCTCTGGACAACCCCTCTTTGATGAGAAATAGGAAAAGAAGAAGCATGCGAAGAGAATCAAGATGAAGAAACCAAAGCCGATTAAAGAACCGAAGATGTCTGTCAAGAAGAAGAATAGAAAGAGATAGCATAAAAAGATAGATCCGTCATCAAATTTGTCATCCCTGATCCTAACAAGGCCTCCAAGGTGGAACAAGAGGAAATGCCTCCACTCAAGGAAGAATTACCTTGAGCCCGTAAAAAAGGTAAGTTCTCTATCCCTTGCATTATTTACCACATTTCATTAGTTGAATCTCATATTTAAATTTCCAATAAATTTGCATTGCATGATTAGTTAGTTGCATTAAACTACTCTATGTTAATAAATAAAGTTCTATAGTAGCTATGCATGTTAGGATAGGATTTGCATTTAAAAAAACAACAACATATAAAATAATAATAAAAATGAATAAATAATATTCAGTAGTAGTCATACTGAATAAGTTATGCAATAGTAATAGGTTTGGTCATTTAGTCATTTATGCATTCTAGTAGTAGTAGTTAGTTAATAAAGAAAGAATCAAAGAAGCCACCAGAAGACATTCCAACCTATGCAAAAGGCAAGCTTGGGGGAGACATCTCTCCCCGCTCAGGTATGAAAATCTTAAACCCCCCTTTACGTTCATGTTTGTTTTACATATCAATATCCATGATCATATAATATAGAGAGGAGTGCCTTTAAAATTATCCTAAAAGAAACTTTGCTCTAATAAAATGATGATAAAATTATTTGGAGATGATAATTAGTTCCCTATGATACTTTGCAAAATCTTGTCATACAACCTTATACTTCTTATGTTTTGAACATGATAACTTAGAGTTCATCTTAGGTTGAATGCTTCTGTTGGTTGGAAAAGCTAGAACCAAGTCTAAGTTCTTGTAAGATATGTTGTAGCCATGATTAGAGTAAATCTTTGAACCTACCCGAGGATTGGTAAAGACAACTTGGAGTTTTGTTTTGCAAAAATGCTAAAACTCTCTTGCTAGAAGTTCCTCAATGGTGATAAATTCCTACTAGAGCCAAATACATATCCATTCATACTTGCTAAAGCCACCATAAAAGTTGCTTGTTTGTTTTGAGCTTTTTCAAGCCTTGTTGATATGAGTAGAGAAACTTGTCATGCTTTTTTATCAAGATCACGTACACCCATATATTTATGTTATTCCTACATTAGGAATACGCAACCACATATGTTTTCCATTCATTATTGCTCTATGAGAATCAAAGTTACCTCTCTAGCTATCTTTCATCAAAAAGAGAGGCATGGGCTACAGAAAAAAGTGAGAGAATAAAAGAGTAAAAAGCTCTCGTGTTCAAAAAAAGAGAGAGTGAGAAAAAAGAAAAGTAGCCATGCCCTCTCAAAAAGAAGCTAGAGAAGGGAAAGTTCTTAGAGTACCACTTCCACCAAAAATAACCACTCGCATCCACATCTTGATCAATTGGTATGATTTGTTGCTCCTTGTGATCCAAGTGTTTGACTTAGCAATATATTCAACTCAAGTAAGCTATGCTTTTATCCCCTACCTTGAGCTCCACATAAGATTTAGGATAGAAATTAAGGCTAAGACTTTTGGCCTTGGTGAGGTTTCGAACACCATTGAGTGACTTGAGTGTACCATCTGAGGAACTTAGGCAAGTTTTTTTTCAAAATTTATTGAAAACCTCCAAGAAGTTTGAGCTAAACTAAAGTAGACAAAAAGTATCTATCTAGCTACACATTCTTGCAATTGCTTGTGTCAAGGTGAAAGATATAAGTCCCACATTCCTAAGACTGATGATGGATTTCTAAGTACTAACATGTTCAACTCAAGAGATAGTATTTGTTTGTATACAAGTCTTTGTAGGGCGTTACATAGTAGCAACTCCTGATCCAACACCTATTCCATGCTAAACTTGCATCTTTGTTGAGGATAGCAAAGGGGTAGCTTGGGGGACCTTGTTGACGATCACTAACACCCATTTTGACCATCAACATTCCACCCAAAAGCATGACAAAGTGAGGTACATCATCATGACATGTGATAATTTTTGTTTATAATTCACCTAGTTCCACTTGTGCTTGTAGAATTATTTGTATGGAGGAAATATAGCAAAAATAGGCCAAATTGGTGACAAACATGGACACAAGGAGCAAGTAGACGTGACAGGGGGCCTTAGGCCCACTTGGCAGCGCTGCCCAGCCCAACAAGGGCACCGCTCGGCCCCCATGTGGCCTGGCCATGTCACCAATCCATGGGAGCTGCTCTAGAGCCAATGACAAGTGTCCATTCAAGTTGGTTTGATCAATGGACAAGATTTGATGACAGTGGATCCATGGGCCCATTGTCATACACTTGGGAGCCTCTAACCAACCTTGGCACCACCTTACTATCCAAATATCTGCACGTGTTGTCTTGGTAACTGCTATTGGGAGCCAACCATCATTGTTGGATCAAGAGGCGGTAGAATAGAGGGCCGACCGGTGCCCCCTAGGGCCGCCCAGCGTCCCATGGCACACAACGGATCTCCTGCTGCCTATAAATACCCCTCATGCCTCTCTACACTATAAATAGAGGGTGTGGAGCTCGGTGGAGAAGTGCCCCATTCATTTCCAAGCTCTCCAAGCTCTCTAGCTTAGCTTAGCTTTAGTAGAAGTAGTCTAGTAGTGGAGTAGAGTAAGAGCGAAGCTTCTCTCAGAGTCTGGAAGAATCTTTTGGGTCTGGTATAGCTCCTTTGTAATTCTTTCATTTAGCATTTACTTTATTTAGTATTTATTTTAAGTACTTTATTCTACTATTATTGCTTTGCTTTACTTAAGGACTTGTTCATTATTGTTCATCATTAGTGAACTTAAGTGCTTATTGCTTGGCATTATTAGCATATGTTATCTTATTATTAGTAGTCTTTCGTTAGAACTGGTTCCATAGTCTAGTTAGGGTGCTTTGATCTCATTTCATCCGAGCTCTAATCGAAGTAGTAAGTTTATAGATTAAGCGTGGTGCTTAGGCTATAGATTACCTATGGATACAGCTAGGCCTCTAGATAGATTCTGGTAGGTAGCAAGTGGTGATAGCCTTGTCCATACTCTGTATTCCACCATGTTAGATCTAGATATTAAATCGTAGGGCTTGTGTCAGACCTTGTCTATTTAACTCTCCTAGTTGATAGACGGGCTGTGCCCCAAAGTACTATTGCATTTCTTCTAGTTATTTGTTTACCCTTAGTTACTAGAATGATAAATCGCTCGCTCTCCCACCTAGCTATCTCTAGAGTAGCTTGTATTTAGTAGCTTAGTTTAGGTAGTTCACATTCAACTTCCACTATCGTCTAACTACCTAGGATACACTTAAGCTTCCCTTAGCAATTCTAACAGTAAATATAAATTCTAGCCTTCCGCGTTCCTGTGGGAAAAATATAAATTCGACACTCGGTACTCATCGAGCGAAGTGCTACATGATAGTTCTATGTGCTTGCGGAATTCCTCCAATAGTTGTTAAGAAGTATCAACACATAGAAGTTATCCAGTTTTAAAACTATTTAGGGCACAACATTGAAGTTATATGATGTTTGACAAATGGATTGCTCGTATAAGTCAACCACCGTTTCGATACCCATTCGGCTATCGCGCGCTGTTCCACCCATGATGCTTTAGGATCTTTGTAACGGTCGACTGACATGGAACACCCCATGTAGCAAACCGACACACATAACATCCAACATCTTGCCTAACTATTAAGGCTATTATTATGCTTATAGGAAAATACATGATTCATAGAATTTGTATAGTTTTAGTTTCTCGCTCTAGGCTTAATTCTTCGATATCTCGCTCGAATTCTTATCGGAGTTAACTCATAGCTCATCTTGGATTCGCCTAATCCAAGGTCTACTATGCAGTGGTGAATAGAGCGCTACCTCACATCCACTAGGGCAACAACACCTACAAAACAACTTAATGGCAACACCGTGAATACATTACATACTCGTAGGACTTAATTCCAACACATAGATATTTAGTGGATGCAAAGGGTATTATTAGGTATTTGTACATTTGCGAATAGTACATGGCATTTCTTGGATGACATGCTCATGATTTGTTTTAAGACATTAACATTAACTAGGTATGGTATCACAAAAGTGATTAGCACATATAAGCCACAACATCATCATGTTCCATCTTTACTCTACCATGGGTATAGAAAGTAAGAACAACCGAATGGTTCCATCCTGAAGGACTTTAGACTTTCAAACTCTGTAGTGGTGTACACCTGTACCCACATAGAAGAATAGGACTAACCACCATACCTGATGAGGACATGACCTCCATGCATATGACCATGCATGGAGATAGAGGCCGAGGAGATCATCAAGGGTGTCCTAACCAAGAAGGAGGACCGAAGCTTATCTGGTTTGAGTTACCAAGGTGGAGGCCCAAATCAATTTCGAGTACACCTCAGAATCTAGGAGCAATCCTAGGTAAAATCAACGCCTAGGGCACATACGGACTCCATTTTCGATGATCCACATATGCTTAGAAAGATAATTTGATAAAATAACCAATGGCTTTGGTGTGACATCAAAATTCATCTAGAGTCAATGGGAATGGTCAAAATAAGTTAGTATCCAAAATATGCTAGGGTGCTGCGACACCGTCTTTTGGTCCGTTGGGCCATATATGGTCTTAGAGCCCATTATGGGCCGCATCCAGGGGTGACACCCAAGACTCTATAATTAGCTACCGCAGCTCTTGTTAGGTGTAACACCTTAGGTGTTAGCCTTGCATAACTTGACTTGCATAGCATGAGCATGATCATAAAGCATTCATATATAAGCTTTGACACTTGAAACATTTGATTGAAACATATGCAACATTCTTATTATTTCATGTTCCCATGTGTATGTGCATATGATCATGAGTGTAAACATGTAGATGATTGTGTGACCTTGTAAATAGCTTAAACATGTTTAGAATATCATCATGAACAACTTTGGTATTTATGGCTAGGGCTAATTAGGTCATTATGTCATAGTTTAAGTATGTACCATCTTTTAAATGTCGCTTGTTTGACCAAGTTTGAACTAGGTGTTAGAGACCTTGCATGGAGGAGATCACTAAAGCAAAGTTGTAGTATTTGACATAAGGAACAACTTTTATTTTTGGGTCATTGACTAATTTAGCTTCTAACATGCTTGAATTGGTCCCACAAAAATTAGAAGAATCAATATTTCAACAATTAACAAAATTTTTCTAAGTCTTGTTCACTGACAGTCTGACAGCCTGACTTTGGAATGAAATAACTCAAGATTGGTTGAGAGTTTGGGCGTGAGTTCTAAACAAGTAATGAAGATGGTACATCGGTCTACAAGTTCCATTTAGATGGTTTATACAATAGAGCTACGGTTTAGCAGTTAAATCATTGTCAAAACGCGCTGTCAGGCATCACGCTGCGTGTCTGAACTAACTGAATCAGCCGATCGTTCAGTCGTCAGTGGCTGACCGCCATCAGGCGTTGGCTGCCGCGTGGCGTGGGAACTGGCCGCTCATCGCCGGTGTTCTGCCCAGCGCGGTAGTGACGAGCCAGAGCGTGGCTTTAACACCGCCAGCGCCCGCCCGACCCATCCAGCGCTCCATTTTCATTTCCTCGGCCTCATTTCCTCACCGCAGCAGTAGCCGAGCACCTCCTTGCCTCCGCTGTCACCATAGCCGCGCCAAGCCTCGCTGAGCCGCCCATTCGTCACCACAGCAGCACCACCGTCACCCCAGTAACTCTCGGCGTCCCCCATTGCCCGCTGTTCCAGCTTGGTAAGCCACCGCAGTGCGCAACACCTTGCTGGAGCTCCACCGCTAGCCCCGTCTCCGTGGCCACGTTGCCTCCGTCCACCATTGGCCATGATAGCTTGGGGTATAGGATCACCGTGGTCTAGAGATACTCGTCCAAGCCTTAGTTGGAGCTGCCGTAGCTTCCACCGGCGTACCACCGTTGTCCCGCCTCACCGATCTGCCATGGCCACCGCCGTCGTCACTAGCGTCGATGATAGGGCCGGCCAAGTGGTGCGATAGATGCGCTAGGTCGAGTAGGTCACTGGGTGATGATGTCACCGCCGGCAACCTCGCCGTCGGCGAGCTTTGGCCACACCACCGTCTCGTAGCACCGCTGCTTTGTTCGTGTCTCACTGGTGTGTGGGGTCCTCTGTCAGGCGGGTCCCACCGGTCAGCGACAGGAGTAGAATAGGCTAGTTCATTTAAATCTAGATCTGGTGTTGTTTTGTAATTTGTGTATCTCCAGTTTAGTAGCTTCAAAAATTGTGAAATAAATTTGTTAGTGTTCCTTTGGAAGTGTAGTATTTAGGAAAAATATGTTCTTAACATTTGCAGTAGAAATTTTTGGAGATTTAAATAGAAATTTGAAATGTGCTTTTGAATGCATGTAAATTTGTTTATTTTATATCTAGAGTTCCTGTGCTCAAAAAAATTATGAAATTTTTGTGGTAAGCTATTCTTGTCATATATGAACTCTGGTAAAAATTTGAGGATCAGTGCATGTATAGATTTATAGTTATATATTTTTCTTTTATAAATAGTTAATCCTTGTATGAATTTTTATAAATTATTTAGGAATCCAAAATTCATGAAATTTGTTGGAGGTAATCCTAGTACCATATGGGTGCTAAGAAAAATAGGAAATCTGTTGCTTGACACTTTTCAATAGGGTTTTCCATTTATGCTATTTCAAGCCTTGCTGCCTTGCCATTTTTGTATAGGATGTGCTACTTGGCAAAATAGCATGAAACTTTTACAGTAGTCCTTTGATAGCATTAGTAAGGCACTGTAAATTTTTGAGAATTTATGAAGTACATCTGGTATATGTTTATTATTTAACCTAAATATCTCAGTAAAATAATAAAGGCATTTAAATAAATAGTTTGGGCTTCACCATTATATTATCTTAAAAGTATTGGGTATGCTTAAACTGTTGGTAGGCTTTATGTTGTCAAATTTTGGGTGATTTCATGAAGTAGAAGTATCGTTGCTTTAAAATGCAAAATTAAAAGGATTCCGGATAGATTCTGTAATTTGATAAGTTGCATGATAGGGATGATGTGTACTATAAAAATGGTTAATAACAAAGTTGTAGAGAATTTGATAAGCTTTCCAGAAAGTCTAGGATCACTGTATTTGGATTAGTAGAACTCCAGTTATGAGTGAAATAAGTAGCTGCTGTTTTGTGGTATAATCGATGCACTGTGGAAGTAGATAATTAAATAATCGAGAAGAGATATGCACCTACTCAATAAACATGATGCACTTGTTAACATATATGCATTCGTAATACTTATGCCATATTCATGCATCTAGGATTGAAGGAAGAGATAACGTTGCTGGAATTCGAAGAAGCAGAGGAAGGGGATCAGCAGGAGAATCCGCAAGCCGCAGCTCCCGAAGGCGTGGAGCAGAATCCTGAAGAGCTTTCGGAGTGTCCTGACCACCGCCCTACTTCCTTTCTGCGAGGCAAGCCCCAGAGCATTCTAAGTCTCCCAGTAATTTACAAATGTTTACTTAAGTACTTATGATTGATGCATTAGGTTATAAGAGTTAAATGGAACCACTTGATGCATATAAATTCCTTGTCCAGATATTACACCTTTAACCGGTATAGGTCCAGGATCGAATATATGCTTAGCCATGCTTAGACCGGTAGAAGTCGGGTGATGTCCTGTCACCTGCGAGATATAGGTGGATACCGGAGCACGGTTGGCTATATTTGCTATCGTGGAATAGAACCATGGGGTAAAAGAAAATCGAGACCGGACGGGAAGTCGATAGAGAAGCAACAAGACATGGAGGTCTTGGGTGTGGATCTATCCTCGTCTGTGTCAATTAAGGACCATACCATTGTTGGCGCTTCTGACAAGATTGAACACATGCCTCTCACTTAGCTGGCCGGATAACTCGTTCCGACCACGAAGCCGAGTAATTCAACTCAGGCCGGGACCCGTTCTGTTGTGCGCTCCTTCAGGGGAACGATTAGACTGAGCCCAAGGGCAGGCTAGGCCTGAACTTCCTAGCATCTGGTGTTCTAGATTGTGTAGCACGGTACAGACCCACGAAATGTGTACCTGAGTTGTACCAAAGGTGACCTAAGGCTATCGTGGCTGGTAGACCTGGGTTTGTGTTAGGAATAAATTCCCAGCTGGTTGAAATCGATTCGAATCGCTGTCTCTCCCGGATAGTGAGAAACTTGGCTAGTTCCAACATCGTAGTAACTGTGTTATGAAACATGATGGTTCAGATGAATATGGAATTACAATACCTGCTATGGTTACTATTGTATGCTTCTAAATGATATACCACATGTTTGGCATAGGATAGTTGCTAATCTAGAAATGGATAGTTATAATTAACTTGATAAAGGCATCGTAATGGTCCAACTACGTTAATTGCTTTTATGCAAAATGTTGTCAAGCTACGTCCACTTATACAGCCTTTGCATAATCCTTGGAGTCATTTTATTTCTAGTTCATGACGGATAAGTCTAGCTGAGTACCTTCTCGTACTCAGGGTTTTATTTCCCATTGTTGCAGATGGCACTGTGTATCATGGTTATTGCAAGAGTTGCTTCTATCCCGCCGTGGATGAGGAGTAAGCCTTGGGAAGGCTTCGTTATTAATTCCTATGTTTGCTTTTGTGGACCGTGATCCTACTTGGCACTGTATCAAACTATGTTGGAAACTTTATTTTTAAACTTAATTGCTTCCGCTTTATTCTATCAAACTCGGTTTGTAATAACTTTTATTCGTACTCTGATGGAGAAATGTATCTGTAAACTTTATGTAATATGTGGCATGTGTGTTGAATCATGTACGATCTTGGTTGTTGTAAATCGTTTATCGAGACCCGTCATGGTACTCGACGGACTACCGGGTTTATATGGGTTCAAGTATGACAGTGCGGCCGCTTGCGAGCTGCCATTGTACTTGTACTCTTATAAATTGGTCGGTTCTGCGACATTAGGGTTTGGGTTTTGTTGTGTTCTTGTTTTCCGCATGAAACATACATTGTTTGCTACAACTATATTGCCTAGATCATTTGCTATTAAACCAGGACCTCTGTTCTTGATCTTGTTCGCCTATGGCGATTAGTCCTTTCGAATAAAGACTTGAACTTCCTCTGATATTCATAAGCCTCATATTTATTTGCAATTTCATATTGTATTTATCCATTCATGTTTGTGTTCTCGATTCGCTTGCAGGAAAGCCTTCTCGTTGAGGTCAATCGCATTCACATGGTTGATAACCAACAGAGCAGTGGTGTAACAGTTGTGGAGGTTTGAATCAAACTTGGCTTGAAGCCTAGATTGTGAACTTCGAGTTCTTCACCAATCGAATTTATCATACCTATCGGAAGATCAGGCCTTGTCTACATTAATGCCTTGTGCACAAGATAAGGGTTGCCTCACGTCTTTGAACCTTTCCCTAAATCGGCCTGAGTATCCTATAAAAGGTTTGACTACTGCCCGATCAATGTCCTGGACATTCTTGACCAGCTCCACCCCCTTGCCAATTTCACGAATAATCCGGTCGCAATTATTTACATGGCTTGTCGACCCCATCCATGACATGTGGTCTATACGGATGGTTACTCGGACTCACATACCCCAATAAATAGTCCTTAACTACTCCACGAGCTACATCGCTTGAGGTTCCACACTCACAGTAGCCTACCCCTCGTATGAGCAAAGTTATCAAAGTGGTGTTCAGGTTATAACTCTTAGTGATATTATTCCTTAGCCAGATTGGTGAAGTAAGTCAAGTTGTACCCTCATTGCTTTTAGTAATCATTTATCCAAGTGTAGCATCCTACACGCGTGAGGATGAGTTCCCTTCTCATGCTTGACTTCTATCATTGCTAAACAACTAAGCAATAAGCAATTAAGCGTTTCCCATTCCCATTGATTAGGTGAGAGGCTTCTAATAGGATAATGAGTGACACTAAGTGTAGATTGAACAAGTTTACTAACCAAACTATATAGAATGCATAACTCATAATGAAACACAATGAGTATCCAAATATGATTTATAGTAGTAGGGTCCTTGCTAGGTTTGGCCGCTTGAACAACTTCGAAGTTGTAGATAATAACTCCAACACGTTCCTTATGCTACTCGGGTCCTAAAAGAGAACAAGGATCGAGGTTGAAGGTAACCAAGGAAGGCTTAGGAACTGTACTCGGCTTAGGACTTAGGATAGAGGCTTCTACCTATAGCTCTACTATTGCCCTTCTTGAAACTATGCTTATCCTAGTATTGTTGACCACATGGGTAAGTTCACTAGACAACTTCATCCTTACTATTAACTTGATGAACACTCCGACCTTGGTGGCGGACACTCCGTCAGGTTAGGGTTTTGAGGTGACTTGGCTCTCATTGGACTCTGCTTGGGTTGACGGATACTCCATCAGATGTGACAAACACTCTGGTAGGAACTAGGAGGTCTCGGATTGCTAGGTTACTGTCCTTTATAAATCATTAGATGCTCCACCATAAGTGACGGATGCTCCGATATAGGCTGGGTGCTCTTGGGTTCATTGGCTATAAGTCTTTATAATTCAATGGATACTCCACGGAATACCATGGACACTCTAGTGGTCCATGTCAATAGGAGATAAGGTTCCGGTGGCTAGTTTCCTGGGGCTATCGGACACTCCGTCGTATGATGGACACTTTGCCAAATTGTCAATAGAAACTATGCTCTTGGGTGATCTTGGGTTCCAAACTTAGATGTGATCAGCTATGATCTATGCATGTGCAAGATATCTCTAGGATAGCTTAGGTGACTTACTAGGCTCAATATAGCTAGGTTTGACGCTTGAGATTAAGATAAGAAACTTAGCTCTGAGATCAAACTTAGAGATACAAGAACTTAAGGATGAACCATGAGATTAAGATAAGAAACTTAGCTCTGAGATCTGAGAGCTTCCATAGTGAAAGAGTTGAAAATCCAAACCTTCTACACTCTTTCTTCTTTATTCACAAGCTGGCTTGACTCCATATGAACTCTCTCTTGCAATACACCATAAAGATGGTTCAAAGTACTATCCATGAAATTGTTGGGTGATTGAACTACATAAGAACTCCTTGAGCTAACTTACACATGATGGAACTACCACCAGCAAGGAGTCTTCAATCTTGCATCAAAATCCATGGATTAGATCATTGGGTGAAGAATACAAGAAAAGAGGATGGTTCTTCTTGAGCTCACCATGAAGGGGTTGAGGGGTTGACTACGACGACGACGGCGCTGACCGGCGTAAACTCACCGACGGTGAGTCCAAAGGCGACGGTCACGGTACCAAAATGACCACATCATCACGGCGCATCGACTGAAGGCACTAACTAGACAAATTACTACGAGTTACGAGCTTGGCGTCGGCCATGGCGGACGCGGTGGCTCGGCGACGTTACGCCGGCGACAGGAGTATGGTAGCAGTTAATCAAAGGGCACAGGAAGCATCAGGAGCTCACCACGAACACTACGGAGCAGAAAGCAAGGCTGGAGAAGCAGTGTAGACGCGGGTCAACGTGAACAGCAACGGCGGCGGAGCAAGGAGCGTCGGTGACGGTGTGCCGGCGACTGCAGTGGACAAAACGGCCAAGCAACAATGAAATGAGCACTACGGCATCGAGACGAAGCCAAAGGTACACCAATCAATGGCAACGGCTCACCGACGGGCTCTGGCCACGGAGATGCGCATGCGACGGTGAGGTTACCGGCCGCGAGGAAGAAGGCGATGAAACTCGAGTTCCCGGTGAAGACAAGCCAAATTGGTGGGTCAGATGGACGCGCAAGGTTTAGGCAGAGCTGGGACTAGCTTATCAGCGACGGTGGAGCATGACAACGACGGCACGGGCTCGCCGGAGTGGAGCAGCGGCGACGGGAAAAACAGAGGGCGAAGAAAGAAGAACGGCGGCGGCTCCAGAGCCTTATAGGGCGGCCAAGGAAGTGCAAGGAAGCCACGACGAAGCCTTCAGCGTGCCAACGCGACGCCCAGACAGCCACGAGCGCGACTGGAAGCAAGCCGAAGCTCGCCGGTGGTGTAGCGCAAGCGGTGAACACTGTTCACAATAATTACAAGTTTGCCATTCGCCAAAATTCACAAATTACTCTCAAATTTTCATAACAACTCAAAAATCTCCAAAAACAAAAGTTGTTCAAAATCAAAAGTTCTACAACTTTGCTTTTATAACCATCTCCTAATTCAGTCTAGATTTTGAAATGATCTTTTAAATTCAAATAGGGGATATTTAACGAATCACGCCTTTTTGAATTACTCCAATTTTTTCTAAACAACTTGAAAAACTCCAAAAATAAACTTTGTATAACTTGTTAAGCTCTACACTTTTGCTTTTTGGGATCCACCCCAAATTATGCTTAAATTTTGAAATGGATTTTCAGGGTAGGATTTAAATGCCGAAAATCAGGGTTTTCTCGAAAAATTCAAAATCCAAACAAACTTTGAACTTGAGTCAAACAATGCGATTCAACACATACCACATGAATATAAACTTGTTTTAGTGTATGCATCTCAAAGTTTTTAATATGACCAATTGCCTTGCAATGCATATGATGATATGACAGTTTTTAGTATTTTAAACACCCTAGGTGTTACAGAGCCCCACATGTCAGGCACTTCTCGCTATGTCGGTTCTCCACTATCTTAAGGATCACATCTATGTCGTCCTTTTAAGTCGGTTTGATTCGAGGGTCCAGAATTGATGCTACCCCTATATATATAGCAGTCATACCCCCTCCCTAAGACATCTTGAAAACTCTAATTCTTATCTCTTATTCATATCAACACACATCAGGAGGATTAGGTCTAGAGCTCTCCAATATAGTAGATTAGTAGCTAGGGAGTAAGGGTCGAGTTGGGCTCATGCTCAAGTTCTGGATCTAGTTTTAGAGGCTCAGCAAAGCCTTGTATCTTCACTTCTACATCTTGTAAGACTTATTATCAATTTATCATATTCTTATCTACATGGTTATGCTTACTTTGAATATGTATCTTGCTTAGTTGAGGTTATCTTTACTTTTATGTGCGGGTTCATAGAGCGCTTAGCCTGCTAGTTTATCGATTAGGCTAAGTAGCCGAGTCTCATGTAAGGATGGTGCTTATACGATGCTCTGCCTGTGAATACACCCTGTTCCCTGGTTGTGTGGTAGCTGCGGGAGGTGACAGCCCCGTCTATCCTTTGTAGTCCATACTGAATTGAGCAGGTTCTTAAATTGTAGGACTATAGTGTCACACCCCAAAATTTCCAATTTTGGGTTGTGAATAGATAACACTAATTAATACATTGGTTTGAATATTTGCATAAAACTTTTTAAGATTAGTTTAATTTGGCACAAATTTAGTTGTAGAAAAATGTGAATTTTTAAACTTTTTCCTAACTAACATGACAGGCTTGTTTGTTGATGTGATGTTGCTTGTTGCTTGACTTTGTGTTTTGAGTGAGTAAAGTTTTAAAGCGCGTTTAGTAAGTCGTTTATCCTTCTTTAGCTTGTCTCTATCTTTTCTTATAATTAAATCACTCATTTCTCGATCCTAATCTTTTTTATTGGAGTTCCCAAAATCTTTTCATTCTATTCCAAATCACTTCTTTGAGTTCATCATCCATCAACTATCTGTGAGAACGTCCCGGGGTTTTTTAGGCTTTTTATGGAATTCTTTCCTAGTTTTTTTAGCATAATCCAATTTATAGATGCTCTAAGATATCTTTTCATGAGCTCCAAATACTTTGTTTGGGTTCCTCAATTTCTAAAATGTCTCAGAGAATTTCCCACAAATTTTTGGAGCATTCAGAGTATTTTTCACAGCCTAAATACCAATTATGGACTTTTCTAGAATTATTTAATTCACAAAATAATAAATAATAAATATATCATTTTTTACCGTCCCAAAACCCTAACACTATATATATGCCGGTATAGCTCTCGACGCGCCGCTTCCAGAAGTACATCCCGTTTCGTGAGCTGCCACTCTGATCGTCCCAGATCTAAGGCCGAAGTTTGGATCCTTGAAGCTCCGATGAACTTCCGGCGAATATTCGGCGAGCTTTTTCGTCCATCTCCAGCGTCCCATGTGGAAACCGTCACCACTCCGAGGTTCCTCTCGACCTCCTCTACACCGTCTCCATTTTTGTTTCACGAATCCGCCCCTGTATGACCGTTTCCCTTCGTTTTTCCTTTTTACGGTGAACTTTCCGGCGAGTTCCACCATGGACGACCATGTTCTTCTTTGTTTCCGTCCGGCAAGAGCACCCCCGCGACCCCTCTCTCCTTCGGGGCACAGCAGACCTAGCCCTGAGCCCCACTCCGCTGCCGCCCCGGGCCACGTGCCCCGGCTTCGCGCGCCCTGTGCGAGCAGCAGAGCCACGCCACCGACCGGCCATGGCCGGCCAAGCCACCGCCGCTGCCGGCCCAAACGAGCAAGCGCAGCATGCGGCCGTGTGCCACCGTGGCCAGCCCCAGCCCCGGCTCATCCATCCCCAGCCATCCGGTCGTCCACCCCTTCCTCCCCATGGCGGGTTCAACCATGGCCATGGCTCCCTGTGTTCCACGAAGATGGACAGAGGTACAAGACAAGGTAATTACGAGTTTGTCTTTGAGACGTCTTTAATCACCATTCAATCGTCGTAGCTCCATTTTGTTCCATTCTAGTTGCGCTACATGATAGTGTTTGTCGTTTTTCAAGTCACAAGATTATATATATAATTAAATATTAGATTGATTAATAAACTTGCAACTAGTTTTACAATTAAATTCAATATAGGTTTATACTCCAGTGTTTTGTATGGAAATATTAAAATGAGTAAGTAGTAACATAAACATGCTTTTAAATTGTAATTTGCCAAGTTTAAACACGCATCATATATAATTCGATTAGATGCTCTCATATGTTCTTTTATTTTGCAAAGTTAAAGTTTAACTTGCTTAAATTATACGACAGTGTTTATAAATAAAATATGAGTAGTTTCAACCTGACTTTTTAAATTAAATTATATTGTGACTGATCTGAATTAATGTGCTTCACCTGGTTTTAATTAGTTAAAATAAACCAAGCATTTTGTCTTTTCTTTCTTTTATAATATACCCGGTAGTCGTTTCTTTTCGACCATAGCTCCGTTTTCAGGCGTTTCTTCAGATCTTGTGACCGTAGCAACTAGCACTCTTTTAGTATGTTGTTTTATCTTGTGTGGTGTACTATTCTTAGTTGATTTTATTTGTTAGTTGTGTGTTTGCCTTATACGTGGTGCTTGCTACGAGTAGAACAAGAACTGGTTGTGAGCGCTGAAGATCAGAAGATATGACCAGAAGAAAATTATGAGGAAGTTTGAGCAAGTGCAAAATGCAAGTATAATATGAGGCTCTCGTTGACACCTAATAACTATAATGTCATATATTCATGCTGCATGTGTCGAATATGAATAGCCCTTAAGGATGTTCCTAGTATTTCTTATCTAGATCCTTGATACCTATTGGGTTTATGTATATGGGTAATTTTGCTAGTTGTTCTACTTTAATAAAGAAGCTCCTTAACATTGACTAATGGCAAATGCAATAATGTTTAAAATATGCATTTTGGCAACATGGAATCCCTAAGAACTTATCTGTGAGGAAAATCCAGGACTTACAGTACAACCATAAGTGCTATATGCCTCTAGCTTTAGTCAAGTATGAGGACCTTTTCTAGCTTGTTAGTGGTTACCTTTATGGCGCAAAAGGGGTATGTTCCAGGTTAGGTGTAGCGCGGACCTCTGTTCATAAGTGTATAGCCTACATGGAATGTGCCTTAGGAAAGGGGAGCTCTACATTTGCATGCCATAGTAGCGGCCCTAACTTGTTAGACGAACCATTGAAAGACTTGATAGTGAATCCCTACCGACCTTCCTTGGTAGTTTGTCAAGAGGGTGATCACCTTGGAGGAAAGAGTAAATCACTGGCTCATGATGAAAGTGTACAACCTCTGTAGAGTGTAAAACTGGTATATCAGCCATGCTCACGGTCACGAGCGTCTTGAAAAACTGATGGAATAATTGGTTCTTATTGTTATTCTATGATGTAGATGCTCATGTTTATTCATAATTGTCATATTGCCATTGTTTGTGATTATGTGGGAACTGGAGCTTAAGCATAATTTAGCAACTCAGGTTCTCATGATAAAACTTGCTCTACTAAAATTGCTTACCGCAGTTCAGCCGTGTCAAACCATTTGAGCCTACATCCCCTCATATTATGCTTGTTAAGCGGTGGTTTGCTTACGCTTGCTTTACTTTTCAATTACTTTGAAAAAATCACGGATGGGTACCAGATGGTGGAGTTAGTGAGTTTTCTAAGAAGTGCTAGGCGTATGTACCCTCAGTCAGCCGTCCCATGTGAAGTGAAGTCGGAGCCTGAAGAAAATATTAGTAACCGTTCCGCTATACTCTGATGTGAGTGCTAATTATAAGTATGTTTTAACTATATAACATTGTTTCTGATATCCTATAATCTGTTGTTGTATGTGTGGACTTCATGGGCACACATATGGCGAGCCTGGTTTTGTTCTTAAAACCGGGTGTGACACGTAGCCGCTTTAGTAGAGTTATCCTTCGTGGTGCTCTACTGTCTAAGAGGCAGTACCAAAGTGCACAAGAGTAGAGTTAGTCTTAGCTATAGTTGGGTATAAATATACTTTGATCTAGGTAATTAGAATATCATAAGAATCTACCTCACCCGTTGTTCTCCTGAGTTGACTAATTATTTATATTAGTGATCTATCCCCTGAGTGTCATTATATATAAATTCGTATCATTACCTTTACCCCTTGCTCTAGCTATGATGGTATGTTGACTAATAGATACTCCTTTGATATTCAATAATCTTTACTCCATTGTTTCCCTATGGTAAAATATAAATAACGATATCTAGAATACTCCCAATAAAATGCTACAATGGTATTCAGTGCGCTTACAGAATCCTTCATATTCTATTTGCGTTAATAAATACCAGCAAGCATTTTTTGTGCCGTTATCCAGGAAATAATTGACATAAAGATTTAGATCATTAACATACCACTAGCTTTAGTAGGATTACCCCTGTTCTGTTGAATTGTGGAATAAGATAGGACAACAAATGCCATTTTGACCTTCCGGCAAGCTTCCACGAGAAAAGAAGAAACATTGAAGAACCCCAGGGTACCTGAACATTCAAGATGCATCAACACTCTTATAATAATAGTTATCAAGAGAGTATCAAGATGGCACCGTTTGAAGCTTTGTACGGCCGAAAGTGTAGAACCCCGTTGAATTGGGTTGAAGCCAGTGAAAGGAGATATTATGGAATTGATTTTGTTCAAGAAGCTAAAGAACAAGTCCGTACTATCCAAACCCATATGGCCGCAGCTCAAGCTAGGTAGAAAAGTTATGCTGATCGCCGTAGAAAACCTATCGAGTTCAAAGTTGGAGACTTCGTTTATCTGAAAGTCTCACCCATGAAGAGTGTCCAACGCTTTGGTGTGAAGCGAAAGTTTGTGCCGAGATATGTCAGTCCATTTCAAATCATTGGACAAAGTGGTAAGGTAGCATACAAGATCCAATTACCTCCTGAGATGAGTGCTATCTTCAATGTCTTTCACGTATCTCAGTTGAAGAAATGTCTTCGCGTCCCTAAAGAGAGAGTTCCACTAGGGGATATCAAGTTAGAATCTGATTTGACTTTTGAAGAAAAACCGATCCGAGTAATTAACACTCGTGAGCAAGTGACTCAGAGTTGGGTGGTCAAGTTTTACAAGGTCATGTGGAGTAATCAGGGTAGTGAACGCTGATGCAACTTGAGAAAGAGAAGATTATTTGAGGGAAGGTTATAAGGAATTCTATCAACAATGGTACGCTTGTCAAATCTCGAAACGAGATTTTTATAAGTGGGGAGGGCTGTAACACCTTAGTGTTATGGTTCCATTAAAACACTTGCATCACATGAGCATGTACATCATCATCTCATTCATAAGAATCATACCATGATGAATGTTATCATTTCATATGTGTTTCTATTTGAATTGCTTGATTTTATGCTAGCATTTGTGTGTGCTCAGTGTGTGGTCTATGCAATTGTGTGTCAAATGTCCTCTTAAACAACTTAGCTACACTTAGAATATCATTAGGAACAATGTTCATGTTGACCATATTGCCTAATTATGCTTCCAAGTAATGGTTTGACTTGTGTTGACCTCTAGGACTCTTTTGTTTGACTATTTAAAAAGTATAAGCTTAGAATGTTTGCATGGCTGTACACCCTTAAGCAAAGTTGTAGGAAATTTTATAAGGAACAAAAGTTATTTTATGACCATCTCATGAAAATGTGTAGAACATGCTAAAAAATGGCCCACAAGTCAGTTTTGGGGGCTAGTTGGAGACTTACTGCTTTTTAGTTTCATGTGTCGATGTTTGGAGCCTTGTTTCTCCCAAACCAAGCTGAACCAGCTTGAGCTCCAATTGGCAAAGTTGAGGACCTCACTTGGTACTACAATTTTGTCAACTATGCCTTAACCTAGATTGCCACAGTTTAAGAGATTTGAGGTCGACAATTCTCGTTGTCAGTCGGCCGAATGGTTCTCTGATGGCGCGCTACAGTGCCGACCATCGTCAGGTTTTGAACACCGTGTGGATAGCCACGCATCAGCGCTACGCTGCTCGGTTAGGCCATGTTAGGCCAGAGAGCACCTCATCACGTCCACGCTCACCCCGGCTATGCCCCTGCTCCATTTGCTCCACCCGCACGCGCCTGAGCCGCTGAAGAAGCCACCACCGTCGCCATTTGCTCCGCTGAGCTCGCGCAAGCTCGCCGCTGCACCACAGCCAGCACCATTCCAACCATAGCTCCGCTAGCACCTCACGAGCCTCAGAGATGTTCTAGCTGAGCCAAACAAGCTCTAGGTAAGCATCTTTTGCCGAATTCGCCCCGGCCAAAGCTCACCAGAGCTGCCGCCGCTGCTCGCGGTCTGCCATGGCTAGGCACAGCACTGCACCTCTCCTCCTTCCCTAGCTCTCGTCTCATCTTCTACATCACGTGTAGATGCTCAGGTGATGATGCTACCGACTAATGCCGATCTAGCTGAGCCAGGAACACGGCCGAGCACCGCCACGCCATGGCCGCCGCTGGATGACCTCACACGGCCACACTCAGATCACTTCAACGTAGCCGGTAGAGGTAGCAGTAGGGTAGTCCGCCATGGTCCCAGGAAGCCGATGCGCACCTTGTCCGGGCATCTAGCACCTGGGGTTTGTCGGAGCGCCACAGTGTGCCATGGCCAACGCACCTAGAGGCCGGTAGAGTTTAGGTTTAGGAGGCCAATCGATGCGGGAGGTCAAGGACGGACATGGTGGTACCCTCCTCGTCGCCGAGAGAAGCCACCATCGGCGAGCTCCACCGATCCGCGTTGAGCAGAGTCGCCTCCCCTATTTTTTTGGTCACTGACATGCGGGCCCGTCTGAGGCATGGACCCCGGCTGTCAGTGACTGTTAAGTAAAAGGATAGCTCATTTATTTCAGTTTTGAATGCAACTTTGTAAAATTCATATCTCTAGTTTGGTAGATCCAAATTGGGTGGTTGCAATTTTGTTAGGATCTTGGTGAAGTGTCGTATTTAGGAAAAATATAACATGAACACTTGTAATAAAGTTTCTGGAAGAATTAAATTGAAATTTGAAATGTGTTTTTAAATGAATGCAAACTTGTTTAATTCATATCTGGAGTTGCTGTGCTTCAAAAATTATGAAATTTGGATGGTGAGCTCTTCTTGATGAGTAGAAGCTCTGGTAAAAATTTCAGAGTCAGTGCATGAATAGTTTCTGAGTTGTTAATTTTCCTTTTATCATTAGATGATCCTTGTGTGAATTTTAATAATTAATCTATGAATCCAATGCCCATGAAATTTATTGGAGGTTGTCCTGGTTACTTTAGGATGCTAAGAAAAATATGAAATATATTGTTTGACACTTTTCAATAGGGTCTCTAATTTATGCCATAATCAGCCTCGTTGCCTTGATATTTTTGTGTAGGATGTTTCGATTGGTAACTTTGGGTGAAATTTTTACAGTAGCCTACTTGGAGCATGTAGTACCTACTGTAATGTTTGTAGATTAAATGGTGCATTTTTCATATATGTTTATTATTCCTCTTAAATAATTAAATAAATTAAGAAAGGCATTAAAAGAAATGAATTGGTGGTGAACACCTTACTTTCTGGTGTTCTTTTGATATGGGTGATGAGTGAGTAAAGTTGGTTTTGTCCATTTATATGTTTGCAACATAAGTTGATAATTATTTTCTTGCATTATGTCTTTCTGGACAGTTCTGGGAACTTTGCAAAGTTCACCCTGATAATTTGGTTTTTTGGGAAAGTGGTGAATACAAAAGTTGTAGAGAACTTATGTATCTAGCTCCTGTTAAAATTTGATGGCTTTTGGCCTAATAGTTTAGGAGTTACAGTCATTCAAAGTTGGATCACAGTTTTGCTTGCTCTCTGTCTTGTTTAGACCTGATTATGTGTTTATATAAATTCGAATTGGTAAAGGTTGGAATCATGCCTTGAGGTCTGAAAATGAATTGTAGGAAATTTCATGAGCTTTCCAAATTGTTTTGTTGCCTGTCATTTCGATTGGTAGATCTCCAGTTATGATTAGTTTACTGTACCTCTGTATAGTCCCTGTTTTGCTGAAATATGAATGTTTGTGGGTATGCTTTGTTGCAATGTTCTTGTTGATTGTTTAGGTGCTAGGCTAACTTGAGAAAATGCTTAGGTGCAGGTACTAGGTCTTTAAATGAAGATGAGCAATTGTACATTAGGTTGTATAAACTTGGTAAGTTAAAGTGATTTGAATAGAGCTTAAGTTAGAATATGCGGGCTGCAGTAAGCATGTGCATTCCCCGAGCATCTCTAACTTCGTTCCTGTGCATCCATGATATTTATCTTGTGCATACATGCACTAGGTGTGCCGGAGGGAGTGACACTTCTGGAGTTCGAGGGAGCGAGCCAGGAGGAGGAGCCAGAGGTTCAGGCAACCGACGAAGCAGCCACCGAGGAGGAGTTGCCCGAGTGCCCTGACCACCACCCATCCTCTTTCCTATTTTTACAAATGTCTCCCTGGAGCATATTAAGTCTTCCATGTTTTTACAAATATCTTGAGTATCATTTATTGTTGCTGATGCATTAAGTATAGGAATTGGTTGGAACCAATTTTTGCATTATATATCTATCATTGTCCAGATATCGCACTTGAATCCTATTTAAGTTCAAGAATAGGTTAAATGCTTAGCCATGCTTAGTGCGGTAGAAGTCGGGTGATTTTCTGTCACCTACGAGCTTTAGGATGAGGTGGGTCATGGTTGGCTATATTTGCTATCGTGGAAAAGAACCATGTTAATAATGAATTAAGACCGGATGGAGTTTTGTGTAGGTTTGGACATAGTGACTTCGTCTGTGTCGTTTAAGGACCGATACGCTATACGTCCTCATGTCATGTTGAACGCAGCCTAACACTTAGCTGGTCAGATAAGTTGTTCCGACCGCGAAGCCTAGTAGCTCGACTCAAGCTGGGATCATGAGCAGTTGGTCGCAATCTGGATGGCAGTAAGGATGTGTGGAGAGCCATTGGCGTAAGCCCAAGGGTGGGTTATGTCACCGAGCACTCATGGTAGAGTGGTTCTCTGATTTTGCGACATTGATCGTACCCCGCGACTCCTGAATTGTACCAAAGGTGACTTGTTTGTGACCCTGACGAGGGAAGCAGTGTTTGTGTTTAGGAATACCCCTCCAGCTAGATAGGAATCATTTCGAATCGCCGTCTCTCCCGGATAGTGAGAACTTGACTGAGCAGCGGCAACGTAGATTCACTTAATTTAATGATATGGTTAAATGGAGAATGATGATAATGTTGCCATAGTTTATACCTGCTATGGTTAATAATGTTTGCATCTTAATCAAGTGATTGCTTAGTACATGTGCTAATATAGATGACAGGTTAATGGCTAAAAGTCACTGCTAGCTCAGGTTAAGAGTTGATCATTATTACTTATGCTTTTTCGCAAAAAGAAGTGTCAGCTAGATCCACTAAATTAAGCTATGCATGATCCTTGGTGCCAATTATTTTGGTTTTCGACGGGTAAGTCTAGCTGAGTACATTCTCATACTCAGGGTTTATTCTCTCTTGTTGCAGATGACCTTCTTTATTATGGCTTCTGTAAGTACTGTCTCCACCCGGCAGATGACGAAGACTAGATCATGGGCATGATCTCTGTTTATCTTATCCGAATGCTTTTGTGGGATGTGATCGGCAAGCTGGTACTTGTATTTGAACTTGTGTGTGAGAGTTAAACTATTTGCATCCGCTACTTTACAAGACTTGGTTTGTAATAACTATGACTCTGATGTGTTGTAATCTATCTACAAACTGTTTGTGAAATGTTGTAACATGTGATGTGTTGTGTTGAATTACTGTGATCTTGGTTGTATGCAAGTTGGTTTGAAATCCTTCATGGTTTCAGTTGACTACCGGGTTTATATGGGCTCAAGTGCGAGAATTTGATTGTTTCGGCTATCATTTTTGTACTTGTGCTCTTATAAATTGGACGGTTCTGCTATAGTCACGAACATCATACGACGGGGGTTGATTCACCTCCTGGTTGGCGCTGCTGTTACCGCCTCAGCCGCCTAATGGACGACGTGCGCATCTGCCCTGATCGGCATATCCTTCATAGTTGCCCCTAGGTCCTTCATAGAGGGAGGGCCACCGGCTTGGGGTCGAGGGTGCTCGGAGCCCCCTATGTTGACTTCCTCTATAGTAGCGGGAGCAACAACTACAAGCCAACGTGGTCGAGTAAGATGGAGCAGGATGCCGGATCTCCTTGACTTGAACTTGAGCCGCCATGATGTGCGCCTAGATCTTCTCAACTTCTAGAGTCTATGGGAGGTTCTCCAACTTGTTGAAATTGATGGCGAGATTGGTGCTTGCTGTCTTTTGAACCGGCTGGTTGCCCACCATGTCGAACTCATCCTCCAGATTGCGGCATGTGCGATGTGGGGCGTTAGGATCCTCATCAACTCCACGAGCGACTTCTTAATCTCGGCAACGTTGTCGATCGGCGTTCTTCACCAGGCGAGCATTGCGCTCATCGGCGGTTTTGCCGTCTCTGGTGATGCTGTCATGGCTGACATGAAAAATCATGCCCCCAAACCTCAAAGGGAAGCTAGGGCAACTAGAGGTGGTCTTGGTCGAGCCCTTAGAACACTCATTAGGGCTTTCATCCAGAACACTATGGAGGGGCTCCTCCAGAAGCTGGCGAATATTCACCATGTTCACCACGACACGGGCTGATCAGACTTAGTCGGATCAATCATGTAGAGGTCACTGATGTAGTCGCGCTCAATGTGGTCGATGAAAAGGTGGTTGATGGCATTCTGGTACGCAGATCCCGCACCCTCCAACCCAAAGGGATAGGGCCTCGGTGCGTTCTCCATTAGGGCCTCATAATCGGCCAAGTGTAGGCTGATAGCGGGGAGTGGTCGGCGTCGCACCAGCGCGCCCCTCCGGAGTGGCCGTGATCACTAGATCTGAACCTAGCCACCTCATACTATAACACCTTGGTGTTAAGCTTGCAAGTTGCACTTGCATTACATGAGCATAAGCACCTTTCATTCATACATGAGCATCATCACATGTTAATGCATTTGTTTGTTATGTTTATTTCATGAAATGATTATTTTATTTATTTATGTATGCCTTATGATCATGAGTGCTAATGCAAGTGATTGTTGTTTGGTCACTAAGTCACCTTAGACATGCTTAGGATAGAAATGGAACCATGTTTGTATTCATGATCTAGCCCAATTATGCTTCTAAGTGTTGGCTTACATTGAAATGCCTTTTTCATGATGCTAGTTTGACCAAAGTTGAACAATAGCTTAGAGAACTTGCATGGCTGTGGGACCTTAATAAAAGTTGTAGCTTATCTTATGTGGAACAAACTTTGTTTAATGGACCAAGAGCTAATTTAGTGCCTTACATTGTAAAATAGAGCTCACAAAAATCAACTTGATGCTGTTTTGTTACTTAGAAAATTTTCTAAGTCTAAACCGATTAATAATTTTCATGTACCCATCTTTGGCGATTTTTAGTTTGAAAACTAGTTCGAATTAGACCAAGCTCCTTTAAGCAATTTTGTAGTACTCGTGTAGCTCTATAAAATGGTGAAAATAGTTTGCCAAAATTTATCATGGATTGGGAGATCTGGGGGCTCAAAGTTTGGGTTTCAGTCAGGTTCACTAGGCCTGAAAATGTCCTTTGCCCTACGCCGTCGTTGCCGACCACGTAGGCCATGCACGCCGCATGGCGGCCGTACGCTGGCACTGGCCCACCCTACCATGCCAAAAGGGAGAGCACATGGCTCTCCACTCGCCCTTGGGCTCACTCTCGCTCTCTCTTTCTCTCGTGTCCACGCACCGCTGCATAGCAGAGCAAAGCAGCAGCAGTGTCGCCGCCATGCCTTCGCTGGCCAAGCGCGCCACCACCACAGCATTGCCATTTGATTCATCTAGCACATGGCTCCACCATGACCTACTCTACCTCCCTGAGCAGATAGTGCACCACCATCTGAGCTCAGGTGAGGCCACATTGCGCTGCCGCCATCGCCACCATGGTCGCGGTGCACCGCCGAGCTTGAGCTCGCCTGTGGCTGGCCCCAACCAGTGCCTCTCTGACATCCCTCTCCCTTGATTTATCTTTGCCCTACATCCTATAAGCTAGTGCCATAGCCAGTTGAACCGCTACCACCTCATTGGTGCCAGGAATGCACGTCTACGCTGTGCGCGTCTACCATGGCCTGTGGGCACGAGCTTGTCATGGCCAAACCTAACCGGTCCCCCTTCTCTCCCTCTTGTGCTCGTTTCCACACCACCTTGAGCCCTAGTACCTTAACCCTAAGATGAGTGCATGTCACCGGTAGTCACCTCATTAGAACAACAAGCACCACCACTATGCACTGGGCATCGCCTAGCTCCACACATGGCCAGACCTCACTACCGCTCCACCATGGCTCGATCTGAACCCTAGATCTCTGCTAGGTCACCATGAAGCTATAGCTACGCTCGTCTAAGCTCGCCGTGGCCTAGAGATGGCTGGATCAACCGCTCCACAGCACCATCGATATAGCTTCGGTGAGCCCCTTAGATGACCGACCCCTCTCGTCGATGCACGTGATGATGGGGAGTAATCTGGTGCTCACCTCATCGCCGTAGACCTCAACGCCGGTGAGCTCTCACCGATCAAAACCGCGCCCCTGCACTATGCCTCTAACATGTGGGGCCCATTGACCATGGGACCTAGCTATCAGCGCCTCTGGGTGCATTGAACTAGGTGCGCGTAGTGATTTTGGATTTTGAATGTTTTCTTTATTTGTGTTTAGAAATTGAATACAAACTTCAAAAATTCATAGCTTGAGCTAGGAGTGTCCAAATTGAGTGAACCAAATTTTATTGGATTCATCTTGATGAGTATTGCGTGTTAAAAATATGAAACTTGGTATGTGCTATAGTTTTATACCCTATTTAAATTATTTTGTTTATTTCTATTAATCTTGAAAAATACATAACTTAAGTTTGGGAGATGCTAAAAATGTGATCCCAATTTTGCTCAGTCTTGTTTTGTCATGCTAGAGCTAGGAAAAATGTTAAACCTGCAGCTAACATGCTTGAAAAATGAATTCTTATTTTGGCTTAATTAAATGCTAGTTCTTGTGAAATTAATTGTGGTAGATTTATATAACTTATGGGCATGAGATAATTTCGACAATGTTCTGGTATTATAAGGAATGTAAGAAAAATAGTGAATCTGTTGCTTAACACTTTTTACTATGCTAAGTATATTTGAGTGGCCAGAATGCATGTAACTTGTCATTTTGGTAGAGGTTGTTATACTTATCCAAATGGCATGAAATTTTAATAGCAGTCTCTTGAGAGCATGTATGAGCTATTATATTTTTTCTAGAATTTTCGGTTAGAAGTAGCATGTTCTAATTTTAACCTAGCTATGCTTAGCAAATCAATAAATGTTTTAAGAACTTATTAGGGCTTAACCATTATACTTTTAACATGTTGGTGATGAATGAGACCTACTGGCATAGTTGGTTGTAACCAATTTTGATTGGGTGTATGCAGTTATATATATTTATTGCTCTATAATTCAATTGCATCTAGTTCTTGAATTATTTGCTTTGTATGAGCATGATGCTTGTTGAATTACATGATTAGGCTAATTCAGATAAGTTGCTAGCTGTAGGTAATAGACATCTTAACTGATGATGAACAACTCTATCTTAGGTTGCTAAAACATGGTGAGTGTATGTTTCTTTTACTAGAGAAGAGATATACACCTACTCAGTAAAAATAAAGTTAATCTTGTCATCACCATGGTACCTTGTTGTTAAATACGTGTATGTTTATGCATTTCATCATATCCTATCATCCATATCATCACCTATGCATTCTTGTATCTTATTGCATGCTCATGCACATAGGATCGCCGAAGGGAATAACATTGTTGGAATTCGAGGTAGTGGAAGAAGAGGACTAGGAGGCACCACAGCAAGTAGCTCCAAAAAGCGAAGAGCAAGGCCCTAGAGGAAGTACCGGAGTGCCTAGATCATAGGCCTACATCCTTTCTGAAAGGCAAGCCCCGAAACATTCTAAGCCTCCTATGTTTTTATATATATCACTTGAGACCTTTATGTTTGATGCATTAGGTTATAAGAGTTGATTGGAAACACTTTATGCATAGAACTACCTTCTCAGAAATATACCTTGAACCCTATATAGGTCCAGGATCGAACATATGCTTAGCCATGCTTAGCTCGGTAGAAGTCAGGTGATTTCCTGTCACCTGCGAGATATAGGTGGATACCTAGAGCACGGTTGGCTATATTTGCTATCAGTGAAAAATAACCATGGGGTGTTATCTAAGTGGAGACCAGGCATGATTTTATATCCAAATGGTGTTGGGTTGGCTATGTTGATCCTATCTGTGTTGATTAAGGACCGTACTATTGTTGATACTTCTGTCAAGATTGAACACATGCCTCTCACTTAGCTGGCCGAATAACTTATTCCGACCATGAAGCCAAGTAACTCAACTTAGAACGGGCCCCGTTCTATAAAAGGGTGCACTCTAGATGGTAGTAAGGATGTGCGGGGAGCTAGACATGAGCCCAAGGGTAGGCTAGGCCTAAACGTCCTAGTAGCTGGTTGTCCCTAATTATGTGGCACTGATCGGACCTGCGAAATGTGTAATTGAGTTGTACCAAAGGTGACCTAAGGCTACCTTGGTGCAGGTATGTACTGGGTTTATGTTAGGAATAACTGTCGAGCTGGTTGCAACCAATTCGAATCGTCGTCTCTCCCGGATAGTGAGAAACTCGACTAGCTCCAGCATCATAGTAACTCGGACTATGGAATTTAATGGTTATGATGAACATGAAAATGTTATACCAGCTATGGTTATTATTGTTATGCTACATGATTATATATTACATGTTTGGCATAGGTTAGATGCTAATCTATAGATGAATAGCTACAATTAACTTGGGACCAGATTATAAAATGTATAGCACAACTAGTGGCTTTTAGGCAAAATGTTGTCAAGCTAGCTCCACTTATAAAGCCTTGCATGATCCTTGGTGTCACTTTATTTTTGGTTTATGATGGGTAAGTCTAGCTGAGTACCTTCTCGTACTTAGGGTTTATTTCCCACTTGTTGTAGATGGTACTGTATACCATGGGTACTGCAAGAATTGCTTCTCTCCCACTGTGGATGAGGAGTAAGGCCGTGGGTAAGGCTCTTCTAGGGTTGGTAGGCTACTATCATCGCTTCATTCTAGATTTTTCCAAGATAGCTAAGCCCATGATGAGATTGCTTTAGAAGGACAAGAAATTTGTGTGGACCCCAGGAGTGTGAAGCTTCTTTTCACACTCTACGAACTTTGCTGACTACTGCTCCTAGTTTTGGCACAACCCGATATAGAGAAACCTTTTGATGTGTTTTGCGATGCATCTGGTACAAGTTTGAGGTGTGTTCTTATGCAGGAAGGCCAAGTCATTACTTATGCCTCACATCAACTGAGGAAGCATGAAGTTAATTATCCAACCCATGATTTGGAGTTAGCAGCCAGTGGTACATGCACTAAAAATATGGAGGCACTATTTGCTTGGAAATGTTTGCCATATCTATACATATCTCAGAAGTCTCAAATATATCTTCACTCAACTGGAGCTAAACATGAGACAGAGAAGATGGCTAGAGTTAATCAAGGACTACAACTTAGAAGTACATTATTATCCGGGCAAGGCGAATGGTTGCAGATGCCTTAAGCCACAAGTCTCATTGTAATTCCTTGGAAGCACTATTGGAAGATGGATTTGATCTGTTACATCCTAGTTGTGTTACACAATATTACTGTCAGTTGCTCACTTGAGAGAAAGATCATCAAAATTCAGAAAATCGATGGAGGTGTGTTTCACATCAAGAGAAAGATTAAGGAACAGGAAACCAAGCAATTTAGAGTAGATAAGAGAGGTGTGCTATGGTTTAAGGATCGACTTGTAGTATCGAAGGATCATGAGCTTAGAAACCAAATCTTAGATGAAGCTCACTCTTCCAAATTATCATCCTAGTAGTAGCAAAATGTATCAAGACTTGAAAACCCATTTTTGGTGGACAAAGATGAAGAAAGAAATCACAGCCTATGTTGCTAGGTGTGATACCTATAGTAGAGTTAAGGCAGATCATCTGAAACCTACTAGACCACTCCAACCAGTCGTCTATTCTAGGATGGAAATGGGAGGAAATAAGTATGGACTTTATTATAGGCCTCCCACACACACACTAGGGTCACGATTCTATATGGGTCATTATGGATCGCCTCACCAAGTCGGCACATTTTGTATCGGTCGGCACAAAGTATCACACTAGGAAGTACACCAAGCTGTATGTTTCTCAGATCATGAGGTTACATGGGGTACCAAGGACCATAATCTCATATCAAGGACTATAGTTTATAGCCTGCTTTTGGGAACACTTGCATAAAGCTTTAGGAACAAAACTAATCAAAAGTTCAGCGTACCATCCGTAAACCTCATGGTAGACTGAGCACTTGAATCAAATCTTATAAGACATGTTGACAGTCCTATGTTATATCCTCTATAGGATCCTTGAAGAAGTGGTTACCTCTCGTAGAATTCTCTTACAATAATAGTTACCAAGAGAGTATCAAGATGGCTCCTTTCTAAGCACTTTATGGCAAAAAATGTAGGACCCCCTTGAACTAGGTTGAGCACAGGGAAAGGAGATACTACGGTATTGATTTTGTCAAGGAAGCCAAACAACGGGTTTGAATTATACAAGGCCATATTGAAGCATCCCAAGCATGGCAAAAGAGTTATGCTGATAAAAGAAGAAGGCCACTAACCTTTGAAATGGGAGATTATGTGTACTTGAAAGTTTTCCCCATGAGGGGTGTGCAAAGGTTTGGAGTGAAGAGGAAGCTTGCACCCAGGTATGTAGGGCCGTATCAGATTGTTGAACAAAAGGGAAATATAGCCTACAAGTTACAACTTCCCCTAGAGATGAGTGCTATTTTCACGTCTTCCATGTTTCTCAGCTGAGAAAATGTCTTCGCGTGCCTGATGAAGCGATTGAACCAACCAATATTAAGTTCCAATCAGATTTGGCTTATGAAGATAAACCAATACAAGTTTTGGAAGGAATGGAAAGAGTAACTCAGAACAAGGTCATTAAGTTCTATAAAGTGGTGTGGAATAACCACAGTGAACAAGATGCAACATGGGAAAGAGAGGATTATCTACGTGAGGTTTACCCTGAATTTTATGAAAAATGGTAGGTCATTCAAATCTCGGGGCGAGATTTCTATAAGGGGGGAGGGCTGTAACACCATAGTATTAAGCTTGCATATTTCACTTGCATTACATGAGCATAAGCACCATTCATTCATACATGAGCATCATCACATGTTAATGCATTTGTTTGTTATGTTTATTTCATGAAATGCTTACTTTATTTATGTATGTATGCCTTATGATCATGAGTGCTAATGCAAGTGATTGTTGTTTGGTTACTAAAATACCTTAGACACACTTAGGATGGAAAATGGAACCATGTTTGTCTTCATGATCTAGCCCAATTATGCTTCTAAGTGTTAGTTTACTTTGAAATGCCTTTTTCATGATGCTAGTTTGACCAAAGTTAAACAATAGCTTATAGAGCTTGCATGGCTATGGGACCTTAATAAAACTTGTAGCTCATCTTATGTGGAACAAACTTTGTTTAATGGCCAAGAGCTAATTCAGTGCCTAACAAGGTCAAATAGAGCTCACAAAAATCAAGTTGATGGTGTTTTGTAAGTCTAAACCGATTTACAGTTTTCGTGTACCCATCTTTGGCAATTTTTAGTTTGAAAACCAGTTCGAATTAGACCAAGCTCCTTTAAGAAATTTTGTAGTAGTCATGTAGCTCTACAAAGTGGTGAAAATGGTTTGCCAAAATTTATCATGGATTGGGAGATTTGGGGGCTCAAAGTTTGGGTTTCAGTCGGGTTCACCAGGCCAGAAAATAGCCTTTGCCGCGTGTCGTCAGTGGCCGATCAGTGCAGGCTACGCGCGCCACATGGTGGCCATACTCTTGCATTGGCCCACCCTAGTCGTGCCAAAAGGGAGAGCACCTGGCACTCCACTCACCCTCGCGCTCACTCTCGCTCTCACTTTCTCTCTCGTCATGTGTGTCGCTCTAGAGCAGAGCAAAGCAGCAGTAGTGTTGCACCGCTATGCCTTTGTCGGCCAGAGCACACCACGACTGTAGCACCACCATTTGATTCATCTAGCACATAGCTCCATCATGACCTACTCCACCTCCCCGAGCAGCTAGTGCCACCATTTGAGCTCAAGTGAGGCCACATTGCTCAGCCGTTGTCGCCGCTATGGTCGCAGGTGCACCGCTGAGCTTGAGCTCACCCATGGCCAGCCCCAACCAGTGCCTCTCTGACCTCCCTCTCCCTTGGTTTGTCTTTGTTGTAGGTCCTATAAGCTAGTGCCACAGCTAGTTGAACTGCTACCATCTCATCGTGCCGGAACGCGCATCCGCCATGGCCGCAAGCATGAGCTCACCACGGCCAAACCGTAACCGGTTCCCCTTCTCTCCCTCTTATGCTTGTTTCTACACCACCTTGAGCCCTAGTACCTTAGCCCTAAGATGAGTGCATGTCATCGGTAGTCACCTTGATGGAACAACAAGCACCATCACTGTGCACTGGACACCGCCCAGCTCCGCGCACTGTAGCTAGACCTCACCGCCGCTCCATTGTGGCATGATCCGAACCCTAGATCTCCGCTAGGTCACCACGAAGCTATAGTTGTGCTCATCTAAGCTCGCCTGTGGCCAGAGATGGCCAGATCACCACCTGCGCAGCACCGTCGAGCCACCATGGCTAGTGTTGAGTTAGCTCCGGTGAGCCCCTAAGATGACCGACCCCTCTAGTCGATGCGAGTAGTGATTGGGAGCACTCTGGTGCTCACATCGTCTCTAGAGACCTTGCCGTTGGCAAGCTCTCACTGATCAAAATCGTGCCCCTACACTGTGCCTCTGACATATGGGGCCATGTTGACCATGGGACCCAGCTGTCAGCGCTTCTGGGTGCATTGCACTAGGTGTGCGTAGCTATTTCTGATTTGGAATGTTTTTCTTTATTTGTTTTTATAAATTGAATACAAACTTCAAAAATTCATATCTGAGTGCCCAAATTGAGTGAACCAAATTTTGTTGGATTCATCTTGATGAGCATTGCCTGTTAAAAATATGAAACTTGCTATGTGCTATAGTTTTATACCCTGTTTAAATTATTTTGTTTATTCCTATTAATTAGAAAAATGCATAACTTAAGTTTGGGAGATGCTAAAAATGTGATCCCAATTTTGCTCAGTCTTATTTTGCCATGATGGAGCTAGGGAAAATGTTAAACCTGTAGCTAACATGCTTGGAAAATGAATTCCTATATTGGCTTAATTAAATGCTAGTTCTTGTGAAATTAATTGTGGTAGATTTATGTAACTTATGGGCATGAGATAATTTCTACAATGTTCTAGTAGTATAAGGAATGTAAGAAAAATAGTAAATTTGTCGCTTAACACGTTTTACTATGCTAAGTATATTTGAGTGGCTAGAAAGCATGTAACTTGTCATTTTTGTAGAGGTTGTTGTACTTAACCAAATGGCATGAAATTTTAACAACAAGTCTCTTGAGAGCATGTATGAGCTACTATAATTTTTCTAGAATTTTCTGTTGACCATGAACTTGAGTTGTAATAACTCTTTTCGTACTCTGAGGTATGTTGAACTACTTGTGAACCTATGTAACAAGTGTCTTGTATGTTGAATCATGTATGATCTTGGTTGTATGTTGGATTATTCGAGATCCTTCGTGATACTCGATAGACTACTAGGTTTATATGGGCTCAAGTATGATAGTGCAATCGCCTCGGTGGTTGCCATTGTACTTGTGCTCTTATAAATTGGTCGGTTCTGCCACACATACGATGTGGCCAAGCAGGTCACTCGGTCAGTAGCGGCTTGGCGATCTTAGAGTGCAGGAACTTCATCGCTTGCTCTAGATTGTTCTAAGACCGAATCCATGAGGTGCTAGCATTCTACTAAGTGATTTGTGACCCTGATCGATGGATGTGATCAGATCATCATTGTTGATGGATCTCCTAACCCTAGAGGTGAGGCACCGAGATCAGAGATGTCATTGGAGATGCTGGCATGATCAGCGTAGGGTGATTCTGCAATGCCTTCATGGTTTCCTCGACGCCGTTGGCGCTGATGACCTAGGCCATAGATTCGATCATGAACGGTCTAGCCTAGCTCGGAAAGGATCATGGAGCTCAGGAAGTGGATAATCTGGTTCACCATGGATTCAGCACACACACCCCCTACCTAGGCATGCCACTAGTCGATGAAATCTGGTCTGTAGTCTACCGAAGGGTATGCCCATGGTAGTAGATGAATCGGTGGAGGTGCACGTGAAGGAACTAGATGGTGACATAGAACGCAGGGAGACAACAATTAGGCAGGTTCACGCCAGTCAGCTTGACATAATACCCTATGTCCTATGTGTTTGGTGAATTATATTATGAGAGATTGGATGAAAACAAGGGGGTCCCTACCTATCTTATATAGCTCAGGGGGTAGGGTTATAGGTCGGTTACATCTATCCTGATCGGTTACATGATACAGTGTTTATAAGGAATACGATGTCTACCATATCCGATCAGATTCTCCATTGTCAGTCAAGGAAGATTCATGCAGTCTTGCAGCGCACGCCGACATGTGCCATGCCCTGCATGGCTTGATCTTGTGGGTTGGGCTCCCTTGGTGGCTCATCCCATATGCAGCCCTATGGGGATCGAGGGTTATACCCCCACATGATGGCTAGGTGAATCACTAACAAATAAAGAAGAACAACTCTCCACCATGCCGTTAGACAATTATGGAGGAACTTGAGTTTGCATCTCCAATGAACCCCAACTTGTTAGCCAAGAATCAACAAAAAAATCAAGAAGGGTTGATGGTAGAAGCACATACAACTGTCCGAAATGCTGCAAAGAAAAGCTTAATACAAGAAAAAGTCCTGCTCAACGGATGACGAGCTCTCACCCAAAGGTAAATCGGATAAGCCTCCTTCATGTATGGTTTGTCATTAATCATTTCTATAAAATGAAGAAAAACACAAGGTATATCCAACCAAGCATTATGCAACATAAAATCACTTTCATAGGACAATTCTATCATCCAAACTTGATTCTACATTTTCCAAAATTCAAGTATGGGGAATGGAGTTCTTCAAAACATCTCACGTCATGTTGCTAGTTTGTCTTGGTCATCCCTACCTTTATGATGAGCTCAACTTATTAAATCTCTAACAAGTTTAAAATTAAATAATCATGCTCCTTTGGGTCAGCATACATATTCTTGTTTCTACCTGAATAAATCTCTTGAGGTTCTGTTATAAGTATGCATTGGAATACTATTCAAACATAATCATTGGATCAAAACATACTTGTATAGAATTTGGTTGTACAGATACGGAATGTTAGGAGATCATTTGTAGAAACAAACCAAGGATTGAGGAATTCTTCAAAACAATTTCACACATCTTTGCCTTAACCTTGTTGAAAATTTGAAGTAGTGGTGAACAATAAAGGCATATTATTTAAAACATGGGATAAAGATTCTATGCTAAATAAAATGTTAAAACCAACTCTGTTATAGCATAGAGGATGACCTTTAGCTCTATGACAACACTATCCTTGCTTTGAATCATTTGTATATTCCTTCAGGTATGTGTTGTCTACTAATCCTTTATAGAGAAGAAACAATAAAAGGAGCAGAAGGTCCAAACAAAGCACTGAGATCTATAAAAGAAGGGACAAAAGGATGGCATGATAAAAGGATGAGAAAGGAATACAATAGAGGAGACAAGATGTTCTTGAACAACTCAAGTAAGGAAAGCTTCAAGCACTAAGAAAAGGCCACCATAGTCATCTACCTTTGTCACATGGTGTCATCATGCTCCAATGATGACAGTAACATCCTAAGGTAAATAGTCATTATTTAAAAAGCTTCCCTTTGATCTGGTATTCACATAAATAAAGAAACAAACATGTTTGAGTTACAACTTTGCTTGATTCAACCTGAATTAACTCAACATGTTTTGTTCCTTAAGTTTTCTCATAGCACCACTTTCTTGATCTCATAGTCTTAACCAAATGAGCTAAAATGTTACATATCTTATCCTTGGAAGAAAGTCATAATCATGTAAAGTTTGATACATTATGAACAATGCACATAATATCAACCTTAATATGATTCGATGTGCCCAAGGTTAGAGAAGAATAAAATCAGTTTTGGTTCTGTTGGTATTTTTTCACCAACAGAGCCAATGCACTTGATCTATACCTTGTCATTATGAGCAGAACACACTTTGAGCAAAGTGTGGGGGAATCGTTGCTCCAAATTCTACAAGTAAAAGTTCTAAACCTGACAATAATAATGCACACAAGATGTCACTAGTATCTACTACTGATGGTTGACATCGAAATGCTGAATAAGGAGGAGAAACATGTCAAGAAAGGATGAACCTGTCAAACATAAATCAAACTCAAAACCAGGACAAGTTTTGCAAACTAAGGTGGCACCACCATTGGAAGCGCCACTACTAGAGGCACCACCTCAAGAATCCTCATCTTCAAGAGCAAACTGAGGTACTCGATCAATGAACTTTCAAAACTACTAAGGGCAAGATTATGAAGCATCCTCAAGTGGGCATCAGGGAGGACACATGTCTTTCTCTGACCGAGGGTATCATGACTCTTAGGAGGCCTACCACCGCTTCGACAATAGACTCGCAACCATTGAAGAGACAAACGCTGACATACAAGGTACGTTACATAATCATGCACAATAGCAGGTAAGCATGGGACACAAGATGGCCAGCCTCCAGCAACAATAGCAACAACAAAAATCAAAATTGGGAGGCTCTATTCCAGCACCTCCACATCCGGCAACCTCATTGAGCAACCACGACAACAACTAGCTTGGGGGAGAAGGCATCCCCCATGTATCTAGATAAATATTTCTTTTCCTTTTATTATTCTTAGTTTGCTTTATATATATTAAAAAAACATGAATAACTAAAAAAATAAAAAGTTATCTTTATAGAAATATAAATAGTTATAATGCGTGAACTAAAAATGAAAACAAAATAAAGAGAGTGTGTCTAGTTTGCTTGTTTTAGGAGCTGAATAAAATAAAAAAGACTTTGAAGATAATCTCTTAAAATAGAAATGATGAATAGTTGCTCTGTTGTAATTCCTTTCAAGTGCCTAGTTTTCAGCCTTGAATTATCTTGAGTTTTGGATAAGATTGTTTTGATATAAGGATTTACTCTAAACTTGAAACTCATGGGTTAGAACATGCTTGATCTAAGTCTAGGTAATTGACTGAATATGATATGAGAAGGTCTGAGCTGTTCTTTATCTTGTTCTAAGTGACACTAAAATTCTAGAGATTTATCTTTTGAAAAAAATGCTACATGATGAGTTCCTATATGACAAAGCTTCAATTCCTACCAAAGCCATACATGTTATTTAGGCTAGAAAAACTTCAACTTATATGTTGCTTATTTTGCATTGAGTTTAGTCAAGCCTTGTTGACCCTTATGAGAGATTTGTCATGCTCTTAAAATCAAGATCACATACACTCCACCCACATATGCACTACTCCTACACTTGGGGGTAGGCTGCAAAAACATGCCATTCCATTTAGATCCACTCAAAAATGTTTTACTCCTCCACTAGGAATAAACACCAAAAACATGCTTGTTAGGCTTTCCATCCACCAAATCAATGCTCCAAGTTCTTGTAAGCTATCTCTTAAGGTTTTGTTGCAGAGAAGAGACATGGGGCAATGCAAAAGTTATTCATAAAAAAAGAAAAAAATAATAGAATTGGAAAAAATGGACAAGTGTCCGAGATATTGAAAAACAATGGGTGCTTAGATGCCCAGCCTAAAAAAAGAAGGAGATGAATAAGATAGTACCATGTTCTCTTGCAAAAATATTTCCAAGTTTCAAGAGAGAGATATGTTTTCAAGGAGCAAAGTAGAATTAGGTTAGCCACCACATATATTCACCTCATATATACATGCACATGCACATCTTGATTTGATTGAATGACTCAACTCTCTTTGGATCTGAGGTTTGACTTTACAATATATGCATTGCAAGTATGCTCTAGCTTTCTCCCTACCTATGAACTCCACATAAGCTTTAGTGGTAGGAAGAGATAAGGCACAACATCATTTTGTGCCTTGGTGAGGATCCACAAATACCACATATATTGAGAGACTTGAGAGTGTCATACAATGGAGTCTCTGAGTTTTATTTTAAAAAACTTACAAAAACTCTAGAACAATGGTGGAACAAAAAACTTGAGAAATAGTGTTTGACTTGACCATTCTGTCTTTCAATTGCTCAAGACCTAAGTGAAGGCTAAGAAGCCCCATGGTTGAAGGTAATATGGGTAAGTTTGAAAGTCATATCAGTTTATTCTAATCTAGAGGAGAATTCTTGATTGAATGCATGCGTACTTTTGAGGCGTGAAAGCATTGTAGCAACTCCTAATCCATTACTGAGCTTGGCTTTGCTCAGGGACTAGCAAAGGATAAGTGTGGGGGAGTTTGTTGAGGGTTGTTAATGTCATTCATAACCGTCAACATAACCTACGTATTTACTTAATTCCATCACCAAACATAGGTCTAGGGGTTTAAACTAATAAATTCCACAAGTTTTGGTGAATCTGTGTTTGCAGGAGGATTTAATCAGAAAACCGTCAAGGTGGACCCAATCGTTAGATCAAATCATGTTTATCCACGACGAAAACAACTTAGGAAGGATCTAGAATCATCCAGAAGGCAAACCACCAAAGATTGAGCTGAGAGGCTGATAGGGGCGCCGGCCGGCCCCACCCCTAGGCTGGCAGACCTATGGGCCCCACATGTCAAGCCCTCATCGCTACATCATTCTCTAGCACCTTAAGGATCACATCTACACCGTCGTTTTAAGTTGGTTTGATCCGAGGGTCCAGAATTAACGCTACCCCCTATATATAGCTGTCCCTATCCCCCACCTTGAGGCATCTTAAAAACCCTAATTCATATCTCTCATTCAGATCAACACACAATAGGAGGATTAGGTCTAGAGCTCTCCAATGTAGTAGATCAGTAGCTTAGGAGTGAAGGTTGAGTTGGGCTCATGCTCAAGTTCTAGATCTAGTCTTGGAGGTTCAGCAAAGCCTTGTATCTTGACTTCTACATCTTGTAAGACTTATTATCAATTTATCATATTCTTATCTACATGGTTATGCTTACTTTGAATATGTATCTTGCTTAGTTGAGGTTATCTTTACTTTTATGCGTGGCTTCATAGAGCTCTTAGCCTGCTAGTTTATCAATTAGGCTAAGTAGCCGAGTCTCATGTAAGCATGGTGCTTATACTATGCTTTGCCTATGAATACACCCTGTTCCCTAGGTTGTATGGTAGCAGCGGGGGGGTGATAGCCCTATCTATCCTTTATAGTCCATACTAAATTGAGCAAGTTCTTAAATTGTAGGACCATAGTCACTTCAGTAGAGTTATCCTTCATGGTGCTCTACTGTCTAAGCGGCAGTCCTAAAGTGGACAAGAGTAGAGTTAGTCTTAGCTAAGCTCAACCACATCCATGGTGGTGGTGGCCATGGATGAAGGTGAAGCTCATGGGTATGGCCATGGGTGGTTCGAGGAAATGGTTAGGGATTTCGAGGATGTGATCACCATGTCAAGGAGGGTCTCCAACTGCAACAGCTTGGACCAAAACACCTTGTGGTGGGAGATCAATGTCGGGCTTGCTCCATGGCTTGAGGAAGAAGATGACAAAGCTTGGGGCCATCTCCTCCAACTCTGGTGACATCAAGGGCATGGTGGAGGTGCAGCAGCTCATCGCTAGCATGCACCAGCAATAGGGGGGTCCCCCTCTTTCCTCTTCTCCTTCTCTTCTTCTCCCTTCTTCCTTTCCTTCTCTCCCTTCTTTCCTTCTCTTGTTTCATGGTTCACGTGAATGAGAAATGGGGAGGGATAGAGAGGGCTGATGGGTTTTGTGAGATGGAGTGCTAACATGTGGGGCCAAGTGGTGTGTGTGACACCGCAACATTTGCATGTTATAGGTGTCGGTCAAATTTGATGGACTGTTCGCCAAAGGCGTCGGACGATCCGCTAGTGCCCAATTGTGTCTGACAGACTGACTGGCTGTGCAGGGGTTTCGATGGACACTCTGCCTTGATGGCGAACACTCTGTCCGTGCACAGGTCACCCAAGATTATCCTAAGTCTGTGAGATGTCTTGACGGATGATCTAGTGGTGATGTCGGATGATCCACCAAAACTGGCAGTGCTCGGTTTTGGTTAGTCTAAGCACATGTTGAATTATAATTTGGACTAAGATGCACATGATGCTCAGCAAGTTCACAAGTAACATGCAAGATTTTTTATTAATGGAATTGTTAGATACATTTGTATGCTCAAGGTGCTTGTGAACTATTGTAGTGATTTTTGGGTTGTTATAGTTTTAGTCCTAGATTGGGAGTGAACACAAAAACATGCTTGATAGGTTTTCCATTCACCAAATAAATGCTCCAAGTTCTTGTTGATATCTCTCTCAAAGTTTTGTTGCACAAAAGATGAATGTGGCTATGCAAAAGTTATTCATAAAAAAAGAAAGAAAAGAAAAAGGAGTTGAGAAAAAATGGACAAGTGTCTGAGATATTTAAAACAATGGGTACTTAGATGCCCGCCTAAAAAAAGATGAATAAAATAGCCCCTGTTCTCTAGTAGATGTTTTCAAGTTATCAAAAGAGAGAAATTTTTTCAAGGAGCAAAGTAGAATTAGGTTAGCCTCCATATATATCCACCATATATCCACACACATGCACATCTTGATTTGATTGTATGACTCAACTCTCTTTGGATCCGTTGTTTGACTTTACAATATATGCATTGCAAATATGCTCTAGCTTTCACCCTACCTATGAACTCCACATAAGCTTTAGTTATAGGAAGTGAAAAAGGAATAACATCTTTATTGTTTTGGTGAGGATCCACAAATACCACATATATTGAGAGACTTGAGAGTGTCATACAATGGAATCTCTGAGTTTTATTTTAAAAACTTATAAAAACTCTAGAACAATGGTGGAACAAAGAACTTGAGACATAGTGCTTGACTTGATTGTTCTGTCATTCAATTACTCAAGACCCAAGGGAAGGCTAAGAAGCCCCATGGTTGAAGGTAATATGGGTAAGTTTGAAAGTCAGATCAGTTTGTTCTAATTCAAAGGAGAATTCTTGATTGAATGCATGTGTACTTTTGAGGCGTGAAAGCATTGTTGCAACTCCTGATTCATTGCTAAATTTAGCTTTGCTCAGGGACTAGCAAAGGTTAAGCTTGGGGGAACTTGTTGACGGTCGTTAACATCAATTATAAACCATCAACATATCCTACATATATACTTAATTATATCATCAAACATAGGTCTAGGATTTTAAACTAATAAATTCCATGAGTTTTGGTGAATCTATGCTTAAAGGAGAGTTTATCCAGAAACCATTAAGGTGGACCTAAACATCAGATTTAATCACAATTATCCACGATGAAAACAACTCCACAAGGTTCCAGAAGACTCTAGAAGGCAAACCACTGAAGCGGAGGCCATGGGGTTGCCAGGTGGAGCTGGCCGTCCTGTGGGCCCCCTAGTCAGCCTCCCCTTCGAATGTCGGTTCTCCACCATCTCATAGATTGCATCTATGCCATCCTTTCAAGTCAGTTCATCTAATAGTGATTGAGGGAGTTGACGCGGATCGATGATGTGGCAATGCCTTGCCCCCTGCTCCATCTCCCCTATATAAGGCACCCCTACACCCCTCCCTAGAGCCATCCTGAAACCCTAATTCATATCCTCCTCATCAGGATTAGAGCCAGCTATCAAGAGAGGATTAGTCCTCTATAGGATCTAGTCTTGTATTAGAAATAAACAGATAGAGAGTGAGGGAAGAGTTTGGAGGAAGTACTGGCCTATTGGTGCTCTCTACGACTTGTACCCTAGCGGAATCAAGTTCTTCATGAGCTTGCTTCTAAGATTTCAATAGTAATCAACTTCTAATTCAAGTAAGTAACATGTTTATATTGTTCTTCAGGTTTGTGACTCTTTTTGAGTACTTTAATCCTTCTCATTCTTGTGTTAAATTAGTATTCATAGTGTAAGCATGGTGCTTAGACTCAGTTACTCATAGACGTACCCTACATTCTGGATTGGTGGTAGCTCATGATAGTGACTCTTATAGCCTTGTTGAATCATTTGTAGTCCACCTCCTATTTATTGGCCTAGCAGGATTTAGTTACTATAGGAAACATACTCTACCTGTGTTTCCCTTAGTAATATCCCTAGATGGTACAATGGAAGACATAGCTTATCAAAGTTAGAACTAGAAGACCTTAGTGATCTCCTTTATACTCCTGTTATCTTAAGTCTTGTTGCTACTCCGGGTTAAGTTAGATGTAGTTAATCTCACACATTTCCCTGTGGATACAATATTTGGAATACTTCTGGATGAAAGTGTTGGCAGTCTTTACCAATCAAATCCGACCACCAATTAATATACAAAAAGAGGAGAAATTGGCAACTAAAACACATATGCATTTACTATTAACTAAGTTCCACATGTATTTGGAGAACATTATTTTGCATGTCACAAACACAAATACATGGAGGCATTCACTGAAAGGCACCATTCGATGATGATTTGCGCAAAGAAACAAGGGAGATGCCCACCAACTCAATCTAAATTAGGCAAAGCACCACCAGAGGCTAATCTAGGCCAAGCCCAGTGCCTGCCATGCAAAGGCAGTGGTGAGGTGGCACGGTCAAGGGGCGGCCGACCCCATGGGGCGCCTGACCCCCTACCGGCGCTCCTCAGCCACCCCTTGCCCTAGCGGTGGCATGCCTCCATGCTGAGGCAGTGCAACCCGTGGTTTCATGCCTAGAATAGACAAAGCAAAGCCTCTCCCCTTGTATAAATAGAGGTGTATCCCCCTCTCTAAACACACTCACATTGAGCAACACCTCACTCCCTCACTCTCTAGTAGTAAATTTACTTTCTTTTTAGTAGCTTAGAGCAAGGCAAAGCTACCTTGAAGAGCTTGGCTCCTTGGAAGAAGAGGCCTTTGGGTACGAATAGAAATATGAGTTCTTCCAAAGTTATGCTCTCATATGATATTTATAGTCATACTTATGAACTAGAGTATAGTTGTTGTGTTATAATCTTGATATATGAAGTAGTCTAAAGTTTGTGTATCATGAGAATAGCATACACAACTTTAAGCTTAACTACTCATATAACTTATATAATTAGGATTAGAGCAAAGTTAAGGTGGTGGTTCATCATGCCGTCAGGTGTGCCCAAGTCCTTTACCTATCGATCCATATTGTTAGGGACCTAGGGAGATTTTGGTAGTTTTTGTATACACAAGCATGGTGATTGGGTATGGAGAGATAGGTGAATGCATTGCCCTTTCCATGGTTGAGGGGTAGGCAGCAGGTGGTGACAGCCATGTCCGTCCCTTGTAATCCCCCATGTTCGACTAGTGTGTATGAGTCTAAATTATCACATGAGGTTGCAGGCAGACCTGTACGTACTGCCCACCCGACCTATTTCACACTTAGATCTAAGACTAATTATGTAACTTGTATCATCATTTACTAATCTTTGTGTGACTATACTAGACCAATGCCTGCTCGACCAAGGATTATTCTTTTATTCTTTCTTTTCTATTTTATCCTTTGAGGAATGCCACATGTGTGTCCAGTATCTTGAAATCACCATTTTTACCCCTGCTATAAACATTGGAAGAACGGGCCCAAGATAAAATGCCATGATGTGCACCGTCTAGGCCATGGACTCACACATGACGTGTGGGGTCTATGGGAATGTTGGCCATTCGGGGAATGATTTCCCCAAAACCCACGAATAAGCTGCCTTCATCAACAACAGGTTTTGCCAACCAGGTAATAATGGAGGGAATAACCAATCCTGCCCACAAGGTAATTCGAACTACAATTCCAATTATAATTCAAATCAACCTTCTTTGAAAGACTTGGTATTAGGCCAAGCAAAAATTAATGAAAATATTACAAAGAAATTAATGTCAAACGATAAAATTCTTGAAAATATAAATTCTTAGATCGAAGGTTTAACTTCTGCTGTTAAAAATCAATTGTGCTTTAATAAAACGATAGAAACATAACTAGCTCAAATAGCTGCTACAATTCCTATTGACAGTAATGGAAAAATTCCTGCTCAATCTGAGAATTCTTGTGAAAATGTAAAAGCGGTGACCACGAGGGGTGGTAAGACCACTCGTGATCCACCAAATCCTAACCAGTCTGCAGGAAAAGCAAAACAATGCCAGGAGGCCAAACCTTCAACAACACAAAAAGAAAAAGAACAAGAAGAGGAGACAACACCAAAAGACTTTGTTGACACCAACTACCTGCCATTTCCCACAAGGAACTACAAGCAAGCCGTGGACAAGCAATTCGCTCATTTTGTTGAGATGATAGAGAAGATACATGTGAGCGTTCCATTAATGGACGTCTTACATGTACCTTCCTAGGCCAAGTACATCAAGGACATCGTCAACAACAAGTGATCACTACCATCTACGAAGGTCATCAAGCTGACAGAAGAGTGTAGCGCTGCTATAGTCGACTTTCCTAAAAAGAAGAAGGATCCTAGGTGCCCCACAATCTCATGTTCCATCAGGATCTAGTATTTTGACCATGCCTTGTGCGACCTTGGGGCTAATGTAAGCGTTATGCCCAAGGCCATTTTTGACAAGCTAAACCTCACCCAACTTACACCAACACCAATGATGCTCCAGCTGGTGGATTTGATGGTCCGCTACCCGATAGGGATAGCCGAAGATATTCTGGTGAAAATCTGAGACTGCTACATCCCTATCAACTTCGTGGTGCTCAACATTGAGCTTGCAAAAGAATCAACCTTCATCCTTGGGTGACCCATCTTGAGCACTGCAGGAGCCCAAATTGATGTTGGAGCCAGAGAAATCCGCTTCAATATCCATGGTAATGAAGAAAAATTTGCCTTCAAGCCTAGGAAGGAGCAATGCTCCATGATTCGCATCAAGTACGGGCCAAACCCACAAGGCCTAAGGGAAGTTCATATCCAACCTCAATTGGTGGATAGCATGGTGAAAAAGAACAAAGAAATAAAAAAGAAGTCGGGGCAAAAGAAGGTTAAACAAATGACAAAAGAGAAGACCCCCAAAAGCCGTTTCCACACCACCAAAGAAGAACAAACCGGAGTGGAAACCAAAAGAAGCAGCTCCAAAGTCCACCACCACACCACCAAAAACAAACAAGATGGTGTGGTGGCCTAAGAAAGAGCAGCCCTCTAGATCCATTTCTCTGGGATCAGGCGCTCCATCAAGCAATTGAATGGAGGAGAGTCCTACTCATTGGACTTTAAAAGGCGAGTCCTTGCCAAACATAAATTGGTAGTTATCTTTCACAATTATGCTAAAATTTTGTATTTCTAGTTTATACACTAATAAAAGAAAATGAGAAAATAATAAAAGGGGTTTGCTTGAAAATTGCCTCCTCCCATTTTTATACAAAGTATGTTTTGGTTTGGGTATGATTTTCGTTTGCAAACCATACTTTCATAGGCTTTTTAAATTAAGCATGGTGCTTAGGTTATTTAAGCTTACCTTGATTAAATGTCTAATCATTGAATAAAAAACTACTAAGTATAAACATTGGATGAGTAAATGACATAAAAATTTTGGCAAACCATATAAAACAAACAACCCACCTAAAATTTACCTTTCAATAAATCTTGGCCATCTATCAATGTTCAACAAAGTATATTTTGGTTTGAGGCGTGATTACACTAGCAATCATACTCTCATAGACTTTTTAAATTAAGCATGGGGCTTAAGTTAATCAGTCTACCTTAATCAAACAAAACATAGAGTTAAGTTTGATCATTGTACCAAAATTACTAAGCATGAACATTAGTTGATACACTAAATAACGTACCTCAGAGTCTTCACGTAGGCAATGAACTAGCATGGGGGAGGACTCCCGTAGAGGTAAGTAGTATCTTCTATTTTCAGCATTTTAATTTTCACATTATTTATTTTCTGCATTTATTTAATTATTAGCATTTAAAAAATTGAAAAATATAAAATCTAAAAAAAATTAAATATGATAAAAACAACAAAGATATCTATTCCACTCCCATATGTGATTTATGAATGTTTAGTTTCTCCTTTGTTAAAATGATGAATAGTTGCTTTGTCTATAATTCATCTGTGCCTAGGCTGTAACTTAGTATTCCCCAAGATTTAAGTTTGTTAGCTAAAATATCTCATCCTTAAAACTTGAAATTTATGGGATGCAAAAGCATGATCCTTTTCTAAGTTGTTCCAAGTTATGATATGGTAAATAGAATATGCTATGACTTTATTCTAAGAGAAACTTGACATCCAGAGTTTTCATTTTAAAAATACTAAAATCAAAAGTTCCTCAATGGTTATGGATTCCTACCACAGCCATATGACATGATTCAAATACAAACCTTAGTCATATGCTACTTATATTCACATTGAGTTTTGTCAAATTGTTGTGACCCTTGTTGAGATTCTCGTCATGCAACCATGATCAAGATTCACGTACACCCACAAATAAAATGCTAACTCTTACACTAAGAGTTACGCAAAAACATGCTTTTTCCATCCACCAAATAAAAACTCCATTCATTTGTCATGAGTAGTTCTCTCCAAAGTTTTCATATGCCAAAAAGAAGTATGGGGCTATGCTAAAAAAAGAGAGACACATGAAGCTCTCAAAGTAGCAAAAGAAAAGAAAAAAATGGAACACATGAAGGTTCCAAGTGTTGAAAAAAAGAAAAAAAAGAGATATCCCATACTTCTAAGGCAATAATAAAAAGAGAGAAAGTCATGATCAAAGGAGTACCAAAAATATTAGGATTAGGAAAATATTCCACACACTTGCACATCTTGATCAAAGTGTATGACTTGCATCTCCTTGGATCCAATTTTTGACTTAACATCATATGTGATGTAAGTATGCTTCTCATTCATACCTACCTAAAACTCCACTTAAAGCCTTTTAGAGATAGGATGAAAAGGAGGCAAAACAATCAAATGCCTTGGTGAGGATCATACACATTGAGCGATCGAGTGAATCATTTGAGGAACTTACATTTTATTTTACAAAACCTTTAAAATCCTTCGGATAGAAGGTTGATCAAAGAATGAATGATTGGTAATTCTGTTAAAACTGTTCTATCTTGCAACCACCTAAGACTCGGAAAAGCAATAAGCCCCATAGGGATTAAGTTAAAAGGGTGGATATAATGACAGACTTATTTAAATTGAGGAAGAATACTTTGTTATAGGCATGGCACTTGTGAACTATATATTCCACATTGTAGCAACTACTAATAAACAACCAATAACTTAGCTATTTGCTCAAGACGAGCAAAGGTTAAGCTTGGGGGATTTGTTGGCGGTCTTTACCAATCAAATCCGACTGCCAATTAAGATACAAAAAGAGGAGAAATTGGCAAACTTAAACACATATGCATTTACTATTAACCAAGTTCAACATGTATTTGGAGAACATTATTTTGCAGGTTACAAACACAAATACATGGAGACATTCACTAAAAGGCGCCTTTCGACGCTGATTTATGCAAAGAAACAAGGGAGACTCCCACCAACTCAATCCAAATTGGTCAAAGCACCATCGGGGGCTGATCCAGGCCTAGCCTAGAGCCTACCATACGAAGGTAGTGGTGAGGTGGCATGGTCAAGGGGCGGCCGATCCCTAGGAGCGCCCGACCCCCTCCCGGTGCCACTTAGCCACCCCTTGCTCTAGCGGTGGCATGCCTCCATGCTAAGGTGGTGCCACCTAGCATTTCATGCCTAGAATAGATGAAGCACCGCCTCTCCCCCTTGTATACATAGAAGGGTACCCCCTCTCTAAACACACTCACATTCAGCAACACCTCACTCCCTCACTCTAGTAGTAGCTTTACTTTCTTTTTAGTAGCTTAGAGCAACGCAAAGCTACCTTAGAGAGCTTGGCTCCATGGAAGAAGAGACCTTTGGGTATGAATAGAAATATGAGTTCTTCCAACGTTATGCTCTCATATGATATTTATAGTCATACTTATGAACTAGAGTATAGTTGTTGTGTTTTAATCTTGATATATGAACTAGTCTATAGTTTGTGTATCATGTGAATAACATACACAACTTTAAGCTTAACAACTCATATAACTTATATAATTGGGATTAGGGCAAAGTTGAGGTGGTGATTCATCGTGCCATCAGGTGTGCCCAAGTCCTTTACCTGTCGATCCGTAGGGTCAGGGACCTAGGGGATTTGGGTAGTTTCTATATACGCAAGCGTGGTGCAAGGGTATGGAGAGATAGGTGAATGCATTGTCCCTTTCTACGGTTGAGGGGTTGGCGGTAGGTGGTGATAGCCTTGTCCGTCCCTTGTAATCCCCCATGTTCTACTAGGGTGTAGGAGTCTAAATTGTCACATGAGGTTGCTGGCAGACTAGTACTCGGTGTCCTCTAGACCTTTTTTACACTTAGCCCTAAGACTAATTATGTAGCTTGTATGATCATTAACTAATCTTTGTATGACTATACTAGACCAATGACTGCTCGACCTAGAATGATTCTTTTATTCTTTCTTTTCTATTTTATCCTTTGAGGAATGCCAAGTGTGTGTCCACTATCTTGAAATCTCTATTTTTATCCCTGCTAGAAACATTGGTGTACTTGTAAGCATTATTATTCAAGTTCATATCCATACTAGACTCTTAATCAAATGCCTCCCTTTGGAAAAAATATAAATAACAATACCCTAAATACTTTCAGGTGAAATGCTACAATGATAGCTCCGTGTGCTTGCTGATAAATATCTAAAATTGCAAAGGAACTATCAAGGCTTAAACCTAGTAACTACGCTAAGAAGTGTCAATAGAAAGCTACAACAGTATCCATGCGCTTGCAGATTTATCTGTGTGTGCTAAATATACCAACAACTCAGGTGCTACTACATTAGTAATCTTCTATACAGGATATGGGTCGATTGAGTTGTAACCGTTGTCAAGCTGGGTGCTTCTAGGATCCGGTTCTAGGACTCTGGGTGTATCCAAGGTTCACTCCAAGGCAATGAACAATAGGTATCCAAGTATGACACTAGGGTGATGGTTGTCAAAGAATAGTTGTTTGTTACCCTAGTGCGATTCTTGGAGTGATGCATGGCGGGTATCCAAAATTCATACCAGGGTTGATGTCCATTAGACTCCACAAGCTGAGATCACTAATAGGTTGTCTAGCTTGTCTAGCTCAAACCTTCTTGTTCTCTGGCTTGATACCCTTCTCAAGGCTAAGATCTGGTCAACAAAGGGGGCGGGCTTGGGTTTAACTAACTAGGTTGGCCAGGGTCTAGAATCTTACATACACAAAATAGCTTCTATAGCCTACACTTAGACAACAAAAGCACACAAGAAGCACAACAACACAAGATCCAGGCAATCAAACAGCATTACAACTCCTATATGCATAGTGTTGACTTAAGACTACTCCTAGGCCTTGAGGTCTCACACATCTACTGATTAGCAAGGGTGGCAAAAGGGAATGTTCTACAAGTCAACTTTCCAGAATAGGGAAGTCAGTTAGCAGCAGAACTCATGGTGGAGGGGGAAGCAAGTGTTAGCACCTATAGTTCTACAACAAATAGGATGTTTGGCTTCTAAACTAGTGTTTGGTCATAAAGGTCTCGTCCTATGGTCAAGTATGGCTCTGATAACTGCTGTAAGGTTCCTAGTTTTCTACAAAGGGAAAATCCACAGATACGAATTATAATGTGATAGTCCAGAAGATCTAGCCATCACATTATCAAATAACAGCTGATATCATATTTCATACATAACACAAATACAAGTTTACAAAGTATTACAACACTTGCCAACACACCTAATTACATTGTTGTACTAGTAGAAATGCACATGGGGCTTCATCAGAGTAGACGTATTGTGTTGATGGGTGAAGGCTCCTCTTGCATGGGCAATCATCAGAGCAGGCGTAGATCATCAGTGAGCATAGAATCATCTTCATCTCTTCAATGAGATGACCTAGTCCTTCTAATCTCCATTGTCATCATTGATGGCATCCGAACCTGCCAAATATCTTTTAGTATGATTTGTACTGGCCATTGGCTCTCACCCTATGCTTTGCGTTTGCTTTGTGGTAAGTGGAATGCAAGGGTAGAGTAAAAGGCCTAGATTTGGCTATAGTTTTCCTATGTAGGTTCATCCATATTTTATAATCATTCATCAAGTTTTAACCCATCTCATCCACACATTCACCCGTCCCATCACATACATCTCACCACACTATCACTCTCTAGCGGCAAGAACAATTCCTGCTCATGCTTGCGTCAACGGCTCACGCCAGAAACCAACAAACCCAGGGGAAGAAGAAGAAAGGACTCCTCTCTCTAGTCAAGTGAAGCAGTAACATAGGAAAGGTCCATAGCCATTAAAAGGTGGCATATGTATTGATCGATCAACCAAAAAACTATCTAGAGGTTTTGTAACATCCCAAATGTTAAAAACCAACTAAAATTCTGATCATGAGCATCATCAAGCATAAGCACCAAGTGCCATGCCATAAATGCGTTTCATGTTGCAATAATAGCTTTCATATGTTGCATATGATAAGTTTTATATATGTTGCATGAAATGTTATCAATAATGCTAATTAAGGAACTTTGTGAATTTATATATATATGAAATTGCTGAAACAATTAAAATTTGGTTAAAGTAAACTTTATGGTTCAAATTGTGCTTTATAATATGGGATCAAACATTGATGATGTTTCTAAATCAAACATGTGTAAATTTGATCTTAAAGATTGGATTTAATAGCTATTTCTCATACTTAGCCATTTTGAGTAAGTCCCTGATTTTTGGTTGTTAAGCTCAATCTTTGGAGAATTAATAAATGAATTTTCATAAATAAAATTTGTCAAACATTTGATCCATTAATTAGAGTGATGTTTGAGTTGTGTTACCATGTAATTGGTTGTGATGTTTAACTAGTAATTAGCTATTATTTAATTCTCAAAGTTGCTTAACCTAAACCTATTTCAAACTCTAAAAATACATTTCAGTTTGTACTTACATGTACCCATCTTCAAAGTTTAAAATCTCTCAACCCTTTGAGTTTTATGTGTTGACCCTTTAAGTAAAGTTGGAGATCGATCATCAGTCAACAACTTTTCTTAAGGACGATGATGAAGTTGCTTAACGAAATCAAGAGATAAAGCGTGATGTTCAGGTCAGTTTTAGTCACTATAGTAGGTCGGCAAGCAGCTACCATGTAGTTGGCCGCTGCCCTCCAACGCCACGTCCATGCACGATGGCACTAGCTACCTGCATGGCTCACTGTGACTAGGAGCTAGCGCACCTAGATGTTTCACTTGTGCCTCGCCTCGCTGTCTTAAGCCCATTCCACCATCCTTTCTCCTTTCTCTATTTTCCACCACCACCGTGCGACTCTGCTTCGCCGGGGCAATTCACCGTGCCTGCTTGCCCTCTGCTCAATTTGCCTCGCACCTAGCTTTGTAATCACCTTGTGCATCTACTGAGCCCACTAGCACTAGCTCTAACCACTAAAGCTATCCAGACACAGAGGTCTTCTTCCTCGATGTCCATAGCACTATCGTGTCGCCCCTCACCGTGGTCAGGCCGCTCTAGAGCTTCTCTCGCCACCCCATTTAGTGTTTTAGCTTCCTTGAGATCCTATGATGCTCATCGGCCTATCTATTTCCTTGCTCCCCCACATGGCACTCTAGAATGCATCATTGTTCTTGCCACCATTCCCGTCGCCGATGCCGGCAGGTAGGCTCGCTTCGCCCCCGCTTGAACCAATCAGCGCCATGATGTCGTGGTGAGCTCCTAGTGCCTCTTAAGCCCTTAGCTGAACCCCTACCACGCTATAGTCATTGGTCCATCGCTGTGCCACCGAGCCGCCATGGCTGTGGCTACGCACGAACCAAGCCGTTATGCGCTCATCCGATTAGCTGAACATGATCGTGGTGTATCCCTGGTGTTGTCGGAAGCTCTAGTTTAGATGCTACCAGTCTCCAGTGACCGGCGTGTGGTTCGCCACTCTGCCATAGCCACCATGGCCAGCATCGAGCTCGCCACAAAACCTTAGCCACCCATTTAGCTCCCTAGATCGACGCGCGGTGATGTCCCGAGCACATCGGTGTCGACTCGGTCGCCGGAGACCTCGCCGGCGACAAGCACCCACTAGTCAAACGGCCGGGGAGCCACAGTCAGTGCAGCCAGCCTTGTGCTATTGACCCTAGCATGCGTGTCAGTGACCATGGCTAGCTAGGGCTGAGTAACAAAAGATTTTCAATGGTTTTTGATTCTCAGAAAATAATTAAAATTGCTAATTCTTGCTAAATTCATAATTAATTATTGGTGCATGCTAAATTTATGAAATTTATTCTGTAACCTTGCTATGATATGCTCTACCATAGAAAAATATAAATTAGTTAATATCAGTAATTTTAGTATGCTTAAAAATTACATCTTTTAATTAATAAATGGACATTGCATGATTTTTATAGACTAAAATAATAATCCTTTAATCATGAAACTTTTTGTGTAAATGTTATGTGCTAATATCTGCCTCCACAAAAAATTTGGTACTGTTTTGATAATTCTAAATTGATTACTTAATTTAAATATGTTTACATGCCTTTCCTTTAATTAATAAATGCTAAAATAATTTAGAAAAATACTTAAATGGCTTTGGTGTATTTTGGACATTGTTTGTAGACCTTGGAACCCCAAACCCCTACTATTCCTTGGCAACTCTTTTACTTCTTTGTTGAGCTCATAATTAACTTGTTGGTTAATAAATAAAATAATTTACTCAAATGACTAATTAGTCAATGCATGTGATTAGGTCATGAAGCGATCCTTGCTTGCCCTCATGGTTGAACTTATGTAATGTTAGTTAAATACCTTGCCTTGCTTGACTAGTATAATGTGATAAGTGTTGCTTTCTTAATAACCACATAATCAACTTATTTATATAATTATTAATATGCCTTAATTATTAGTTCCTTATAATGGTCATGACTTAAGATAAATGTTAATCTCTTGCTAGTCCATGTTAGTGTAGTTCCTTTCATGATAACAAATAATTAACTAGGTAATCAATTAACTAAAATGTTTTTATGATAATAACCCTAGTTCTTTGTTGAAGGAAAGTTGTACTCAACTTTCTTAACTTTATTTAACTTCTGTCGTGCACTTGTGTGTCTTTCATCATGCATCATGGCATGTAGTCCATCATATTAAGCAAATCATCATTTGTTACGTGTAGTGCATGAGAGTGAGAGGACTCGTGTTGATCAAGTTTCAGAGGAGGTTCATCCACCCATGGTGTTGGTGCCAAGTTTAGCTTTTGGATCCTTCTATGGAAACTAACCTTCTCTGCAACGTAGGCATGCTTCGGTGCATACCACCCTTCTATAGCATTTATAAATCTTTATTAAACTTAAGTCTTGTGAGATGTGCATTAAGTAATTAGGAGTTGGTTGAATACCATTGCTGCATGATTAGCATGGTAATCAGGTATCCTTAGTTATACCCTATTAGTATAAATAGGTCGATACCTCTAAATGCTTAGTAATGCTTAGACCTCAGTAGAAGTCGAATGATGGTTTCATCATTCATGAGAAATAGGTTTTACCTTGTATCTTCTCGGTTCTGTTTATGGATCATGAGAATACCATGATAATGATAATGTTTAAATTGAGACCGGGCGGGACTTGTTATGGTAAGTGGGCAGACAGGTTCACCTAGTCGTGCTCGTTCTACCTGTGTCGGTTAAGGACCATCCATTATTGGCCCTTGGATCAAGATTTTTGCAAGTACTTGCCACATACTCTGGTAAGCCTAATACCTTAGCTATTCCATTATGTGAAAAGACAACTGCGCACTGGGCATGGGAGATGGTGACAATAGCGTGTATAGATCTTGTGAATTCACCAGGAGTGGCGTAGGGAGGTGGAGTACTGTGCTCTCAGGTAGCGCAGACCAGTTCATGTTTTGGAGGATCTGAGTGAGGGTTGATATATGTAGGTTCAGGACCGGCCTAGACCTGCATATGTTGTGTGGTAAGGAAACCCCAGCTAGCCCTAATCGATTTGAATCATCGTTTGCTCATGTGGTAAGGAGACTTGATCCTCACACCATCATCGTAGTTAATCAATGGAAACATGGTTACCTATGGATATGAGATCATATGAGATGAGATGATTAATGAAGTGATTGAGATATAGTAGGTGCAAACTGGATACTATTGATAACTTAACATGAAGCTAAAACATTGAAAGTAAGGATCCACTCTTAGTAGGCTTTTATGCAAAAGTTACTTCTTGCTTCAAACTTTCCTTTCTGCCAGCGTGCCCTTGGAGTCTTTCCTTTAGTCGGGTAAGACTTGTTGAGTACCCTCAAGTACTTAGGGTTTGTTAACCCCTATTGCAGGTGCTGACTTGTGTCGCTAATTGAGGTCATGTCAGTGGGCTCAACATGATCTGACTGTCCCTTCTACCTTAAATGTTTTACCTAAGTTACTTCCATAGTTCTACTCATCATTTGGAACATAAGTTAAGTTCTCACTTTAACATGTTTTGTAAACTAATGTTATAAGTCTTCTACACTCTGATGTGAGATATTTTTACCAATTGTTGTAATGTTGTGGTAACTCCATGTTGATCCTATATGAGTTGTAAAATGTGGATGATTTGGGGTTCCCTGAGGACACCCGACAGACTACCGGAGTTATCTAGCTCTCGTGTGTAGTAGTCAGAGGTCTTTTGGACAATGACAGGTGCATGTGGGCCATATAATTTGGGTGGTTTGCTATAGCTATTATTTGAGCTCATATATGGATTTGCAACAACATTACTTTTGAAAACTTCAAAAGGAACTTACAAATTAAAAGTTTTTGAAGAGTATCAAACTAAAAATGCTCTTTAATCTTCCCTATGCTTGCTACCCAAGTTTCATGAAGACATTCTGGTAACTTAAGTAGAAGGCATTAAAAAAAGGTTTGAACTCTTCTTTAGCAAGTCAAGTGAAGAATTGGATTTCTTTGACAATGCTCTGTCGAATGCCTTTCAACATCCTATCTGGGCCAGATTGAAGATAGTGTATAAATATTGCCCTATATAAGTAGTTATGCCTAGCTAGCATGGTGAAGACATATAGGACGAGCATGCATCATGTCATCCACATCATCCACATAATGATAAAATATAATGGTGTTGAGATCCTCTCCTTAAATTTTGAAGATGACTATTGTGCTTTATAGCTATCCCATTTTAATTAATCTCATCACGTACCAGGTTTTGCCAAATTAATTGCCCTTTTTGGCTATCTCTGCTCCATAAGTTCCTAATCCTTGGCGAACTTCTGGATGCACTTAATTTGCCCCGTTAACTCAATACAGAAACCTAGGACTAATCCTTGACTTCTCAACCCATGCTAGTGTCGTGTCTTGGTTCCTTCTATCCAGACACATTCTATTCTCTAGAATTTGATAGCTGACATATGTTGGTTGAAAGTTACTACAATTGTGCCTGATGGTGGTGCCATGATACATGAACTTAGTGCCATGTTGAAACCTACGGTCTCCTATAGCTCACGACCATAAGGAGGTACTACTAAGCGCTTACTAATATCGAGGTTTATAGTCATAATCTAGTATAGCCCACATTTAATGTACTTTCGCTGTCCTTGAAAACCCTTTTAGAGATTTGTGTCTATGCTTCTCCTAAATTCCTAAATCCGTTGTTAATAATTACAACCTTCCTTTGATCTCGGAATGTAATTCTGGAACCAATCCTTTCTTGTTTTGTGAACTTCTTGTAAGTTAATGTGCTTGACATGTTTCCTTTTCCATTACTCAACCCAATGCTTTTGGCACTTTGTAATCTTAGGGCAAGATTTCTATAAGGGGATGATTCTAACATCGTAGATGTTAAAAAGCAACTAAAATTATGATCATGAGCATTATCAAGCATAAGCATCAAGTGCCTACAATAAATGGATTTCATGTTGCAATAATAGCTTTCATCCGTTGCATATTGTCGGTGCAAAAAGTGACCAACAAGTTAATATTTGTAGTTTTGCCGTGCGTTGTGATCGGATGTGGCCTAGCACACCATGACACAGGATTTATATTGGTTCAGGAAACGTGCCCTATGTCCAGTTTTAGTCGGTCGGTGTGGGGGATATGACCCTCAGTGCCCACAAGACAAGACATGGGCCACACCATCAGAGGTGGCCTAGCCCACAAGATCAAGGCATGCACGGCACTGGTCGACGTGCACCACAAGATATTGTATAGTACCAAATAGGATACTTTCCTTTTAACCCTACCCCTCTAGAGTATATAAGGAGAGGCAGGGGTCCCCTAGTCATCATCTACATACATCTCATATTAAATACAATACACCAAAGACACAGGACGTAGGGTGTTACGTCGATCAGACGGCCCTGAACCTGTCTAAATCGCTGTCTCTACGCCTTGTGTCACCATTCGGTTCTTGATTATGTGCACCTCCACCGATCAATCTACCTTCATAGGATACCCCTCGGAGGACTACCAAGCATCTTTTGTCGATACTTGGCACCCACCGTGGGGCTCATGCGTGGTGATCCCTGGTAAACCAGACTGATGTAACTTAAGATCAACATCCTTCATGGCAACTCGGCTAATCACGTTGACATCCTTCGACTAACCACTGTGCACGTCTTTGTACATGGATTGACACTGCCAAGCTTCAACTCTGTCCATCCTAATCCAACATGGGATCAACTTTGTTCTAGCATGTTAAGCGAGCCGCTAAGCGAGCTGCCCGCATCGCCGACCAGATAGTGCCATACGACGCCGACCTAGACTTTCTGTCTATAGCTAAGTCATGCTTTAATATTTTTTGAAATATTCTCCAATCTTCGTATATCGCCATAATGTTTCTCTAAGCTGTTTTCTCCATGTTTGCTCTCCAAATGATTTTCCGAACCCCCGAATAGTCATGTTGATGCTCGGATGTCCCTAGAGATGGCCCTGTCTCTGGCTCCTCCCTACACGTGCACAAGCATCTGCCCTCTACTGTTATGGGTGGTCGGCAGTGGCTCCTTAGCGACGCTTTATTCTTCCTACATGCACATGGGCTCCCGTGCTCTGTGTTATGGTTAATGAGCTAGCTAGGGCTAGAGACTCAGCTACACACTAACTGGTCGGGCAATTTATATTAAATATAAATACATCTTTAGAATAACAATAAGTGTTCACACCAACTGATCGCCTAGCTGCATACGCTATTTCATCACCATTTCTGATTCTTCTCTGGAGTTCATATATTTTTACATCATGTACTACCCGTTCTACATATTTGCATTGCAGGATCATCGTCCAGGTGATCAGACCACCTGGTTCTTAGACTTCTCCACTGATCAACTAGTCGGACTGCTAGGTTCATGGACTTCGTCACCGACCAGTTGATCGGACTATTCAGCCGGTCGCTTCTACTCACTGCTCACTTCACCGCTGACCAGTTGACCGAACTGTTCATCGCTCATGCTTCATCATCAGCTATGCTAGGGACTCCTTGATGCTCGGACATTGCCAGCTATGTCGGGGACTCCTCGGTGCTTGGACATCACCAGCTATGCCAGGGACTCCTCGTTGCTAAGACATCACTAGCTACATGCCGGGGACTCTTGTTGCTTGAAACATCGCTAGCTACTGATGGGGACTTCTTGATACTCGGACATCACCAGCTACACCAGGGACTCCTTGGTGCTCGAACATCGCCAGCTACGCCGGGGACTCCTCGATGCCCGAACATCGCTAGCTACGCTAGGGACTCTTCAGAGTTTGGATTCTTCGTGCAAGCATCGCTAGCTAAGCTAAGGACTCCCTTGGTGGTCGGATCTTGCTACGTCTCATCGGTGTGCTATCAAGCTGCTCCATGCTATTTGGATCAGGGTGCTGATCTTGGGCAGCACATTTGGGGTCTTGATACGCACATGTCAGATGACGTCAGCAAGCTTTCAGACTTCTTTTCTTTGACCCTACTTCAAGATTCATTCTTCATCTTCCAGTAGGCTCGAGGACTAAGTGGCTACACTTCACCTGGCGGTGAATATAGTGCTGATTTCTTGATTTACCCTCCTTATTGACGGAGTCTAAGTGGCTACACTTCTCCTAAGTGGAAGAATTTTCAATTTTTATCTTGAGCTCTTTACATCCTTATGGCAAGCCTTACTTCGGATACACTACTCGGCGATGGTTCACAACTGCTCAGCGACAGTTCACAACTGCTTGGCAACTCATCAGGGTGGTCGGACCATGAGTCTGACTGTTCGGCTTTGTTCGCACCTGCTCAGACAAGTTCAAGACGGCGTTGTACAATGGATACAAGGCGCTCGGGGACTAGCTATGGGGATATGACCCCCCGATACCCACAAGACAATACATGGGCCGCACCATCAGAGGTGGCCCAGCCCACAAGATCAAGGCATGCACTGGCACTGGTCGACATGCACCGTAAGATATTGTATAGTACCAAATAGGATACTTTCCTTTTAACCCTACCCCTCCAGAGTATATAAGGAGATGCAGGGGTCCCCTAGTCATCATCTACATACATCTCATATTCAATACAATACACCAAAGACACAAGACGTAGGGTATTACGTCGATCAGATGGCCCAAACCTATCTAAACCACTGTCTCTGCGCCTTGTGTCACCATCTGGTTCCTATCATGTGCACCTCCACCAATCAATCTACCTTTGTGGGATACCCCTCGAAGGACTGACCGAGCATCTTTTGTCGACAGTTGGTGACATTATTCCTGAGCCAGGTGCTTGAAGTTTGTTGTGGGGTTACAAACAAGTGGGAATAAGAAGGGGTTGTTATAGGTCTAGTCGGACACTGAACTGAAGGGCCGAGCGTGATGGGAGCTCTAACGTGCACTAAGTATTGGAGCATGTGCTCTGCGTAGCTTTAGAGTTCTAGAGCTATTCGAATGCTCAGATTGTTTAGAGCCAGCTAGAGAGACTCTAAATGATCATCCCTATTAGGAGAGAGCGCATCCCCTTTTATAGGTGAAGGGGATGGCCTTACAAGTTAGAGAGAAAGAGAGAGATTGTGTATGTGTGCTACCTAGTCTTGTTGCTCACACCATCGGGTATGAGACAATTATCGGTGGCCACAATACTGTTCATGCCAAGACACGTCTGGTAGGTTTTACTGTGTTCATCTGGTATGGTAAATGTCGGTGCCTACATTACTATAAGACAAATGTTAGCGCACACAACACTATTTGGGTTCTGACATACCTGGAAGGTTGCATAGTACCCATCTAGCATGGCCTAGTGGTACTGCCCTACAGGTGTGTAGGGTATGGCAGGGTACGGTCCTCAGGTATTGTGGTTTGACTTGAGCACCTTACCTTATCTGCTCTGCCTGATCCTTGGGTCCCCTTTGAGCAGGTGTCCCCGGTCGGTCATTCCCAGTTAGCTCCGACTGCGTCGATCGGGGAAGAATCATGAGCGGAGGTCCAGCGTATCCCCGGTCAGAAAAGGAGGTCAGAGTTAGATAGTGTCCAACCTTTAGCCAGGCCTTTCGGTTGGGGATCGGGCCATTGCCCTAGCCGATTGTTTATGTAACTAGGCTGGCCCAAGAGGCATGCGTTGTCATTACGCCATCCACTAGGCCAAGCCTTTTGCTGAGAAATGGGCCCATTGGGGACCCCAGGTTTCTGAACCCGATAGGAGCCCCCAAACCCTTTTGTGACTTTTGAGAAGTCATGAAGGGGTTGTTTACATTTGTTTTTTGAGCACACTCGGTGGGTGTAAGATCATGAGTCGCGGGTCAGGCGTGACAAAGCAGGGACCTAGGCGTCGAGCGTAGCCAAGGGGTCAGGCATGATGGAGCGCGAACCCAGGTGTCAGGCGCGACCGAGGGGTCGGGTGAGACGGAGTCACCAACCCAAAGTGTCTAGCGTGGCTAAGGGGTTAGGTGCGATAGAGTGCCAACCCAAGTGTTGGGAGTGGCTGGTTAGGTGCAATGGAGCACCAACCCAAGTGTCGGCCGTGGCCGAGGGGTTGGGTGAGACAGAGTCGCCAACCCAAGCATCGGACGTAGCCGAGGGGTCGGGTGAGATGGAGCAGCAACCCAAGTGTCGAGCTCGGCTGAGGGGTCAAGCGAGATAGAGTCGCCAACCCAAGTGTTTGGTGCGGCTGAGGGGTCGGGCGAGATGGAGCACCAACCCAAGTGTCAGGCGCGATGGAGCGCCAACCCAAGTGTTGGGCATGGCCGAGGGGTCTATCTAGTTTCGTGCATTACCCAGTCCACTGGTTTCCACAACCGGAGGGGTTGAGCTAACATCACCTGCCTCGATGGATCGAGTGATGTGCTCAGTGAGCTCACTAATGGGCATGTCCGAGTGGAATCCGGGTCCATCGTTCATAACGTGGTTGGCATAGCCCTCATGTGTCATTCCACTGCTCCTTAACCCACCTCCCGGTAGATGCTCAAGTCATTTTGGAGACTGACTCAGGTGGCCCGCTAGCCTCCCCTTGATGGAGATTCTATGGGCATGGCTTGAGGTCAGGATCAAATGAGAAGGTTGAGATGACCCTATCCGCTTCAGAGCTGAATCGGGCAAGGGCCGCTGGGGATCATCTACATTTTCTCCCCTGGCTCCGTTTGATGCGAAGGTAGCCTTGAGCCCTTCAGTGGGCTGACCATTCGAACCCTGATCGGTCAGTCGCTCATATCGAATGAGGCGACTACCGCTTCGTGACACAACATGAAGCGTTGTGATGCAACAATTGCATATGCAATGCTTGGATATATGGGATGAATGTATGAATGCATGCATGAAAATGGATGAATGAATGGATCATGCACTAGAAAATAATAAAAAAGGGTTTTGGTAAAGTTACCTTGATGCCTCGAGTGACGGGTTCAGGGAGCTCTTTATCAGGATATGTCCAAATGGAACCTAGGCCCGTCATTCATGATGAAGCCAGCATAGCCCGCATGAGGCATTCCATTGCTCCTTCCCTATCTCTCGAGAGCCGCCCGAGCTATCCAATCGACTCGGGTGACCCGTTGGTCTCTCCTCGATGGAGATCTTGTTGGTGGGCCCTTCCAAACACTACCTGGGAAGGTGGAGGGTTGTTTGCGTAGGGTTACACCTTTTTTCCTATGCCCAAGCTGCTGGTAGTGGTGGGCCCTTGCCCTAGGCCACGTCCCATTTAACCATGTATTATTTCGTTGGGTAGGGCACATCCCATCAGTCAGGATGCATCCATCCCACATGCCTCCCCACATTAGATATGGGGAGGGGAGGGGGTTTTCCTCCCATTCTTTTGGCTTTCTCCAACTGCTGCCTCTTCTCCTTCTTCCTTTTCATCAAGCCCGTTCATGTGCCATGGCGGTTTCTAGGAGAGAGGGTAAAGCGAGGGAGAGGAGAACTTATAGATCCGTTCATGAATCTGAGGCATGATGTTGAGCTGGAGGCCTTCCACCATGGACTGAGGACATGCTAGCCGCCTTCGCCGAGAAGGGGCTGCTCCCATCGAAAGAGGTGGCGCATTGGAGGGCTCCTGCGTCGGGTGAAGTTGTTCCGCAACCCTGGGCCAACTGAGGTCAGTCTCCTTCCTCGTGTTCCACAAGTGCGGGCTTGGGTATCCCACACACTGGTTCTTGCGTGGGCTCCTCAATGAGTGGGTCCTAGAGCTACAAGCACCTCAACCCAACTAGGGGTGCTACACATCGTCAGCTTCAGTCACCGTCTGCTAGGCCTTCCTCAGGATGGAGGCGCACGTGGACGTCTTCTGATGGATCTTCAGCGAGCTGAGCCCTATCCGAAGGGAAGCTGCCCAAGATCGTGCCGGTTGGGGGTTTTACCTTGTAGAAGAACCCGAAGCTATCAAACCCCTACCATACATACTCCCCCTATGACTCCAATCGGGGGTGGCATGGCGAGTGGTTCTACATCAGGAACCCAGTGGAGGCACCATTCCTGTTGTTCACTAGAAGAAGGCTAGAGAGGAGGGAAAGTTGGTCGTGGGGTCCTACCGATTGGCATAACAAGTTGGAGGTTATCGAGGCAAAGCTTCAGAAGCTTGTGCAGCATGGCCTTGATGGGCTATAGGGTCTTCCACACCTTCTTCCGTCAGTCGGGTCACCCCACTAGCGGAAAGAGCGCGACTGATGTGAGAATACATCGGCCTAATGGATACCGACTGCGTGTCGCCAGAAGAGTTGCCAAAGGACAAAGTCTAGGAGTTGACTTGATCAGGTCTTGCAGTTGAGGGATAAAGACTCCCTCGAAGGGACACCTGAACCTCTTCACTCCACGAAGTTGTCCAATCTAGTATGCCCCCTCTTCTTTTCTCATGACCTTTTCCTTGTTTTTCCATGTTTTGATTTGGAGCTGCCTGTTTTGTAGGGACTTGTGGGTTACAAATCCCTAGCCGCACCTTCTGAGGGGGCCAGAGGGTGTATCTCGGCAAGCTGCCTAGAAGGAGGCAGCGCTTGCCAAGAAGAAGAAGAGAGCTGAGAAGGCCCGAAGGAGGTTCAAAAAGGCAAAGGAGATCAGTCGGTGGGTCTGGAGGGGCGAGAGCTAGAGTGACGTGGCGACAGAGCTCGAGTCGGAGGAGTCCATGGAGATGGGTGGGGATGCAAGTGCCTCTGAGGATGAAGTAGACAGGGGCGGCGTTGTGTCCTCAACAAAGCATCGTGAGCCTGCGGCCACACCTGTTGGCGGTAGGCGTGATATGGAGACCTGCGGCGATGTTCCTGAGTCCAAGAAGCACGCCACATGTGAAGACACCGCTGTCGAATGAGAGGCGAAGCAGGCGCGGTCGCCGTATCCTTCAGAGGCATCGTTGGCTCCATACCCCCCTACTCTAAGTGTGGCAGAGCACGCCGGCTGATTGGATGAACATGTTCATTCCCCTGCACCTTCAGGGTCAGTGCATGTGTGCGACACCCAATGGGGGGATGTTCCACCAGTTGCTCTGGTGGTTTCGTCACAAGCTGGTTGTCACGACCATTCATGGGCCGATCAGGAACTGACCGGGTCAGCTCCTACCTCGGTCGATATGAGGGGGCACCAGTTGTGACCTTGAGCAGTCCTCAGTCTAGTCAGCCTACCACCAGCTAGTCGTGGCTTTAGGGCTCTACCACTTTCATCTAGGTAAGCATTCATGCTCCCTCCTGTTCTCATAGTAGAGCTTTTTGAGTGTGACTAACCCGTACTTGTTTGACAGAAGCCAAGGGCTGGCGAGACTGGGAGTCTCCCCACCTCACGTGCGAGAAGAGTGGAGACCTAGCCTATAGCGGATCGCGATGAGCGGTAGAGGAAGTAGGCTGGCGACAACGCGACCTTCCTTATTAGGGGTTGTGTCTTCCCAGTCAGTTACGAGCATGGCGGCAGCGGTGGCGGTGATGATGGTGGCGATCCCCATGGTGACAGGTGGAGGTTGGGTTAGAGGTGACCATAATGCTCCCTCCCCAATAGCTATGGAGGAGGAGAGGAGGGAGACCTGGGCTCCCTGCCTTCGCTGGGTGGAGGTGCACATGGTTCACCCTCCTAGTTAGAGCTGGAGGGGTCAGGAGGAGACATGGATAGACTGGAGGTAAAGCATATATCGGTGAGCCATGGAGACCAGGTGGTGGAGGTCCCCTATTCTGGCAAGGCAGGTACTAGGGTGGAGCTACTAGCTATCTTGCCATCATGGGAGTTGGTGATGATCTGGTCATCGTATGATGATGCGATTGCCTGGATCTTCCAGTGGGTCGGGGGTGACTCGAGAGCTGGTGTGGCCTTCCCTTGGTGAGCCAGGATAGGCACAGGTTCATCCTTTGTGATGAGGAGGAGGTGAAGCTCTGGCACTTGCTCAGGGAGAGAGGACTATCGATGGAGTCCGATCTCACCCTTGCCAAGGCGAGGCTCAAGGAGGCCTTGGAGAGGGTTGAGCTTGTCCATCAGGCCATGATAGTTGATCTACCATGCATTGCAGAGGTAAGTTATCTATGTTTTTTTGGTGTTGTCCTTGACTCCTTGGCCTTTCAATGGTTGACTTAGCATGTTTGCTTCTTGCCTCATAGGATTTAGAGATTAGGTCGATCCATAAGTCCCTAATTTCATTAGGAGGAACACGATCGGATGGAGCAAGAAGCAATGATGTCAGTGGTAGGTTGACGAGCTTCAGGCACCAGCTAGAATCTGCCCGCTGTGAGTCCCAAGACCGGGTGGCCTAGGCTTCGGAGCTGCAGTGCAGTCGAGCTGAGCGACTGCTGTTGAGTGGGAACTCGACATGGTGAAGGTCCACTTGGCAGAGACCTGAGGTGGAACTTCAGAAGTCTTTGGAGGCTCTAGAGGCATAGCAAAAGGCCTAGTCAGATGCTTGAACAAGAAGTGGTCGTGCTCCGAGGGTGGTGCTTAGGGTAGAAGAGTTCAACGCTTCGACTGCTCAAGAAGGTGACCTAGTAGGAGGAATGACTCTCCATCCTCAAAAGGGCCCACCTTGATATGTATCTGTATCGCCTTCGGTTGATGCCTTGATTTTTTCTCTCCTTTGCTTCTGAATTTGTTGCCTTTTTTAGAACTAGGTGGAAAGATCGGCTCTCTAGAGCAAGAGCTAGAGATGGTGGCATGATTAGCGATCTACGGTGCCGTGATGAAACCAAAACCCCCTGTGGGTGCACACACAAGGTTGTGCTGCTCAGCATGCACTGGTATTGAGGTTTCTAGTCATGACCCATTATGGAACCTGCACCGATGAGTTGTCTTCTTGTGAGTTTTTCCTTGGTCATCTCTCCATATCCTATCAGAAGATCATATATTGGACAAGATGCAGTTGGACTTCCTTCTGAAGTTGCAAAAAGGATAACTTTGAAGAATAGGTCACCTGATATAAACATTAACAGACTGCAAGAGATGGTTAACAAGTGACTCTACTTGACTGTCCCTGTAATGACATCGATCATCTAGTGGGCAACTTATGTCATCCCCATTGGATCTGAGAGGTATACAACACTTAAAGTTGGACAAGTTATCAGTTAGATGATAAAGGGACTAGGATATTATGTCCTATAATAGGTCACCGGTGCTCATGAGCTTTCTATCCAAGTCTTGATCTTTAGGTGCGTAGGGATCATGTAGTAAAAAACTGACCTTCTTCGGTGTGACCCCTTTTCTGCTGACTTCCATGGTGATGGTCTATTTGCGCATCCACTACAATTGTTGCCATCAGAAAAGAAGTTTTGAAGCTTTTAAAGTGTTCAGAGACAACTAATTAGTTACTAGTAGGAAAGTTAATCTCTAGCTAGGTAACGACTCTTTGGTAGCCCTAAAGGCTATGTCTCACAAAACAATGTTAAGCAAAGAAATAGCAAAGCCTGTCAGTGATGCAAGTACTGGTTTCTTCTCCAGACCCTGTGTGGTCAAGTCAATTCCATCTTGGACGATCACACAGATAGTGCAAGATGCTGTATCAGCTAAGTAAAGAGCTAGAGAAAGCATGTCCCTAGTTTCGGTCAACATCAATATGTATATGGTGCTATCAAAGGATTTGTTTAGGACTCTATTGGATGAAGCACAGAAGGGTAGTTAGAAACCATCCCTTATATTTGCCGGACTGCCCCTCCACATGGAGCATGCATTTGCCCCCACAAAAATAACCCACAAATCAAGTGCTTGTGCATCAGCGAGTGGTGTCAAATCCACGGTTGAGGTTGTTTCCTGAAAAGCATGTAAGGAAAAACCCTAGCCTCCAACCTCAGTGAGAAAGCTAATGTAGCTTTTGTAAGAGAGTTAGAGAGTGCAGAACACACTCCACAATGCGTGATGCAAAGAAAAAGAAGAATGGGAAATCTGTCTAGATTTCATGGCACTAAACCGGTTACCTTTAAGCCGGTGATTAGTGGCTCAAACATGGTTGAATTCACACCAAACATGGTGAGCTCATTCCTCGCTTAGAGTACTTCGATGTCTGAAGTTGGTTTGAGGATTGGTTGAGTAAAGCATTGGATTTGAGAGATGTTTTGTTAGTTTGGGTCACTAAAATTTTAGAATAGAGTAGTTTTGGTAGATGATTTGTTTGGATAGTCAAACGGTGTCCGTTTGAGCTGAATTTTGGTCAGTAGTTAGAGGACTCTTGGATATATATTCCTACCAAAATTGTGCATAATGGAGTAGTAGTTAGTGAGATATGAACTAAAAACCAAGTTGTACAGAATCTGTGATTTCTCTGTTGACTACTATCATACCTCATATTAGAAGGTTGTGTTTGTAATTGATGCCAAAATTAGCAACATGGTCAATGTTTTGCTGTTAGATCATCCTTTAGATGCCCTAGTGAAGACTCCTTGCACCCTTTGTACCTTGCTTTTTCCCTCTCATATCAACAATGTTTGAGCAGTCAAGGTGTTCTACAAGTCAATTTGTGCCATTGTGAGTTGAAAACAATTTGAAAAGTGTCAAACAATAGATTTTAGATTATGATTTTGAGTTGTTGATTAACATTAAAAAGGAAGCTTCAATGTCAAACGTAGTTCAATAAGTAAGCTTTGCTGGATTGTAATTGTATCATGAGGGAAAGTTGTACTCAAGCTACTTTGGTAGAGGACCGCTTTCAAACTTTGTGAATAAATCTTCAACCACTGCTGTCCTCCGAGCATCACTATTCTCCTTTTCAGTAGCAATCTTTAACATCGGCTCGTCCTTTGGTACCTTCCATGTGTTTTTACCCAAGAGGTTGCATCATATTCAACCCAGATAACTATTGCCACTTGGATACGAGGATCCCCTTAAATAATAATCGTCGAAAACGCTGAGGCGACAGAGTCAGCTGTCACATTCACCACTCACTCAACAGACTCAGATTCAACAGACTCAGATAATATAGTGTTGTTATCAGAGAAAGTGGACTGCACACTTGGAACACTATGTAGTTTTCCATCAGTTGGCAACTGAGTGATTAGGGCAGTTACGACCAGCATAGACATTGTCTATTGGTTAGTCGATTTCTCACAGCCTTAGAGGATGGTTACCCCGTCTATGATCTCATCCATTATGGAAAGTTGTCCATGCTATGCCCACTAAAGAAATAAATATTTATGAGTAGTTAGTTTATGCTTCGTAGCACTCTCCCTATCCCGAAAACGCAATATTATGATGTCCTTGGATTCCTCCCAAAGTAACAATGCTTCATGAAAGTCAATGAAGGAAAATTCTTCAAACCAAATTTACCACAAAGAAAAAGTATCAAAAGTTGTCTTGACCAAATTAGCCTCTCTGATGCTCTGAAGTTAAGTAGCCTAATGCTATCGCTGATGTTGGAAAAATGGGTGATATGCTTCTCTTCCCTTAACAGTCTTTCGCATTGAATCTCGGGGTGAGATTCTCGTAAGGAGGGAGGGCTATAACAACCCTAGGTGTTAGTCATGAGTTAAACAGTGTGTTTGGACTCAAATAAGTTTATGTCAAGTGATGATCGAGAGCTCTAGTCTAAATTTTTTGAAGTGGTGATGAAGGCATTGAGGTCAAATCTATGAAAATGAGTCCCAACTTGAACTTGGACAATACACCTTACTTACATGTTGACCCTTTTCAAATGTAGGCTTGAGTAGTGTTCAACATGCCTCTTTCATCAGCATCACCTTAGCATCAAGCCATCTTGACCATTGGGGATTTTTCATGAAGCTTGGAATCAAAAGGTCAATGGAATGACAAGTCATATTCTTGCATGGAATACTTTGTTAAGTGAATGGGAACTTGTGAAGTTAACCAAACCTTGCAACCTTGCTCAAACAATCCTAATTCAACTCATGAATAAAAGTTATGAAAGGTTCATATTGAGCAAGTGTGAAGAAAATGCTCCAATAGATCAAAAAGGATATTTTGAGCTTTATCGTAATGTTGCTTTGACCAAGATGAAACTATGATTTCGGGACCAGATATGAAGTTTGACCTTAAATAAAAGTTGAAGTTTAAATTATGCGTAGCAAACTTTGTTTTCGGACCCAACCCTAAATCAACAGGGAAGTAGGTCAAACAGAGGCCCAAAGTTTGAATCTACTACAGTTTTGTCCTTTTTTTAAATAATTTAAGTCCCCAATCAGCAGCAGTGAGTTGACATGTTTGTGACATTTTATCTTCCAAATTCATAAGGCATCTCAATTAGATTGCTTAATATGAGTTGAAGTAGCCTTTGTCAAGGAAACAACAAAGCAAGTTGCATCAGTTTTGGAGCACAGTTTGGACTTTCAAAATTTATTGCAAAAACAACAAAATATTCTAGAAATCAGACCTTAACTGAATTTAGTTTTCAGTTTCGTGTACCCCATTTTGGAGCCTTGTATCATTCAAACCAAGTCGAACCTATCCTAGATCCTTTAAGCAAATTTGTAGTTTAGTTTAAGTAGAACAACTCTTGTTTAAGTACCAAGACCTAGTTTAGCCTCTCACCTAGCCAATTAGGGACCGCAAGATCAAATCTAGTGCTGTTTTCAGGGTCCAAAAATCGGATAAGTCTGGGACTAACTTTTTCTGTTGTAGTTTCAAGTACCCTACTTTGGGGATTATATCTTGCAAACCATTTGGATTTGGACCTAACTCCTTTAATCAAAGTTGTTCATCTCATGTAGATCTACCAAGTGTACCATAGTGCCTTGAGCTGATCTTGCTCAGATTGGGAGATAGAGAGGGGAGAAGATGGGGGTTTCAGTTGGTTTCATGACTGTTTCTGAATCGGCTAGAGCTCACCGTGGCTGACCAACCACAGTGCTTCGCTGTCACATGGTGTCGTGCACTCGCCTACATGTGCACCACCTTGCCCCATGCTCTAGTAGAAAAGGAGACCCCGACGCCCACTGCTCTCATTCTCTCCCTCTCGGTCTCTGTCTCTCGCTCCGTCTCTCTAGTTTCTCGCTTAGTCTCTTTGTCCACCATGACAAAGCCTCTACCACTACTGCCCTCGTGACCTCTAGGCTACCGCTAGCTACCACCGGCACCTATGCCTCATCATGCTCCATCCCGTGCACACGCTCGCCCAAGCCAAATGTCGCAGGAGCGTCGCCATTGCTTGCTCGCCAGTAGCAGCCGAGGTCACTCGCCTCCATGCCACCAGTGCTCATGGCCAAGGCACTGTGGGTGGTCTCTAGCCAAGCCACCACCACTTGTAGGTTTGGCCTAACGCCTGCCAGGCTGTGGTGCCTCCCTCGCCGAAACCCGGCCTCCCTGACGTCCTCCGAGCTCATCCTCTGCTCTGTTTCCCGTCGAGGAAGAAGAAGAAGGGTATGAATTGAGATAGAAACTCTTCTCTGAGTCCTGATGCAAAACACCTAGAGACACATGATTTACATTTGTAGGCTTAGATGATTTGTGAGATATGCAGGGTTCCTGATGCAAATGTGTTTTTCTTTTTTTTCTTTTCCTTTATTGCATTTAATCGGCTGAAACTTTGTAAAATCATAGTAAATCATAGAAAAAATTATAAAATAGCAAATGAAGACGTTTTGGAATCCTTGTGAGTAGATCTACACATTAGAGTCATAATATGATATGTGTTAGTAGAAAGTTGCTGTTGTTATTTATTTATTTGTGTAAATTATGGTTTTCTAGGAATAAATTCATATCTGGAGTTGTGGTGCTCCAATTGCTGTGAAATTTTTATGGTAGGCTACTAATGCTATATGTGTGTTGTGGTAAAAATTTCAAGTTCATTGGATGTAGTATGGTAGATTTATTGATTTAACTTATTTAGTGCTTGATAAAATGGTTTTAAATAAGTTACAATTTTTATGAAGGTGTATAAATGGAAAATGTTGTTCCATTACCTTGGTATGATGTTGTTGTGTCATGTTAATACATAATATGGCTATGTGTTTGCAAAAAAATAGTGTGTTTTAGATTTATCTTGCTCACACATGTTTTCTTGCAATAGCAATTTGTCTTTTTTGTAATGATTAATATATAAAACCTGAGGATGTAAGATTTGTACATGAATCATATTTTTTCATCATCTATCTCTCATAAAAATTTGAGATCCAAATGAGATGTTTCTATATGTGTTTCTTGTGATGATTGTAATACTTGTTTGTAGAGTGGAATGTTGCTGAGCAAGGTTAGTTGGTTGATCCTTGGAATGGCTTGTTTAGGTGCTCTCTTGATTGGTATATCAACTAATGACTATGTGCTTATGAAAGTTGCAACCCATTGCTCTAGCTCCTTTTTAAATGTGTTGATGTGTTTTCATGTTGGCTATAACTAATGTTAATTAACCAGGTTCATAAGTAGTTTATGATCCATGCAATGAGTTGTACATGCATGATCTTGTTAAAGAATCAAAGTAAAGCATCACGTTGCTTATGTGCTAAAAATGGCTGCATGTACAGTTTCTGTGGTGATGATATTTCATGATGCAAATGATGTTTCCTGTATATGTGGTGAATACCAAAGTTGTAGATAATTTCCTTATCTTGCTTGTCCAAAAATATCATGATTTTAGGCCTGATGGTTTAGGAGTTATAGATTTTAGAAGTTTGCTATCAGGTTTTGCATGTCCTCTGAACATATCTGAATGTTTATATTGTTTGGCTTATTTAAACATGGAATCATGTATTAGTGATAATAGAATAGTTGTAGTTCTTTAGTTAAGCCTTCCAAAATATCCAAGAACACCCTTTTTGGTGGTCTAGAACTCCGGTTATAGTTGTTCAAAGAGGAATGGCAGGTTATGTCCAAATCTGGGCAGAGATGCCTTCTTGGTGTTGTTTAACCTTGTTAGCCATAGAACCATCTTAAGATGATAATAAGAAACTTATATATAACTTAATAATATTTACATAGGTTAAGGATCATGTTTGTTGGATGATTAACACTCTAGTTATGCATTTCTAAAGTTCATTTCAGTTTTCTGTCCTAGTTTGTGGAGGTCTGCTTGTTAGTGTTTTTCAACCTTGTTATCCTTTGAATCAGCTCTAGGTGTAAATAACAAAGTTGTAGACAATTTCCTAATCTTTCTAGAAAGTCTAGGGTCACCTTTGTTTGATGCCGATAACTCCAGTTATGGTTGAAACAAGTGCCTTTTGTGTTGCTGTCTAGATTCTGGGCATGTGCTAAGCTAACTGCCTTAGCTTGCTCTTGTTTTGGCTAAACATGTTTAGTTAATTCTTGATTGATGAATGTTTGTAATAGCTAAACTTAAGTTAAATTGTGTGGCATGCTTGATGTGCTTGCTATCTTTCTATAATAGATTGTGTGATGTTTAGTTAAACAACTCTAGGTGCTATGCCCTCTTGTGTAACCTTGAGCTTGTTTTAAATGCTTTTATGTGATGCATCCCTTGTGGCTATTCTTTGCATTCATATCTCTGCATTGTGCATCTCATTTAGGTATGCTAGATGAACCATGTGAAGACATCCGTTGGCACCGAGGGCTTGTGCTGGTTGCTGGCGAAGACATCCATTGGCACCGGCTCTCGGCCAGATGCTGCTTTTGTAAGCGTGTCGGCCGCCTTGTTGAGTCGCCTCGAGATGTGATTGAGCTCGAGAATGTCGAACTCATCCTCTAACCGGCGGACTTCTCGGCAGTATGCGGCCATCTTGGCATCGTGGTAGCTTGACTCCTTCATGACTTGGTCGACGACCAGCTAGGAATCTCCTCAAACGTCGAGGCGTCGGATGCCCAACTTGATGGCAATGTGTAGGCCATTGATGAGCGCCTCATATTCGGCCACATTGTTGGAGGAGGGGCAATGGAGATGGACCATGTACATCATGCGTACCCCGAGGGGTGACACGAAGACTAGCCCAGCACCAGTGCCCTTCTTCATTAGTGACCCATCGAAGTACATCGTCCAGTACTCTTGTTCGATGACCGCTGGTGGCATTTGTACCTCGCTCCATTCCACGATGAAATCAGCCAACACCTAGGACTTGATGGCCATCCAGGAGGCATACACAATGCCTTGACCCATCAGCTCAAGTTCCATTTTGTGGTTCTACCTGTGGCATCCAGGTTTTGGACGACCTCACTGAGGGGGAAGGACGTCACAACTATCACCGGATGTGACTTGAAGTAGTGGCATAGCTTCCTCTTAGTGATGAGGACGGCGTACAGAAGTTTATGGATTTGGGGGTAGTAGGTCTTCGATTAAGATAGGACATCACTGATGAAGTACATAGGGAGCTATACTTTGAGGGCATGCCCCTTTTCTTCCTGCTCCACTACTAGGGCGGCGCTGACCACTTGCGTGGTGGACGCAATGTAGAGCAGAAGGGGTTCTCCATTGGTAGGAGGAACCAGGATTGGGGCCTTTGTCAGAAGTAGCTTGACCATGTCAAGTGCCTCCTTGGCCTTGAATGTCCATTTGAAGTGGTCGGCCTTCTTTAGAAGTCGATAAAGGGGGAGACCTCATTCACCGAGGCGTGAGATGAAGCGGCCGAGCATGGCAAGGCACCCTATAACTCGCTGTACTCCCTTCACATTCTGAATCGGGCCCATCCTTGCGATGGCTAAGATCTTCTCTGGGTTGGCTTTGATGCCATGCTCAAAGATGATGAAACCAAGCAGCATGCCCCTCGGGACCCCGAAAATGCACTTCTCGGGATTGAGTTTGATGTCGTTTGCTCAGAGTTTTGCAAAGGTCTGCTCAAGATTAGCTATGAGGTGGTCAGCCCATTTGTACTTGACCATGATGTCATCAATGTAGGCCTCAATGGTCCACTCGATGAGGTCCCCGAAACACTTGAGCATACAACTCTGGTATGTAGCCCCAGCGTTCTTCAGACCGAATGGCATGGTGACATAGCAGAACAATCTGAAGGGGGTGATGAAAGATGTCATGAGCTGGTCGAACTCTTTCATCATGATTTGATGGTATCCAGTATATGCATCAAGGAAGCAGAGGGTCTCGCACCCTGAGGTAGAGTCAACTATTTGGTCTATACGTGGCAAAGGAAACAGATCCTTTGGGCACGCTTTGTTGAGACCTGTGTAGTCAGCACACATCCTCCATTTCCCACTCTTCTTTCGTACAAGAATGGGATTGGCTAACCACTCCGGGTGGTACACTTCCTTGATGAATCCGACCGCCAAAAGCTTTGCGATCTCCTCGCCGATGGTTCTATGTTTCCCCTCATCAAAGTGATGCAGGCGTTGTTTCACCGACTTGGTGCCTGGGCAGATCTTTAAGGCATGCTCGGCAACTTCCCTCGGAATGCCTGGCATGTCCGAGGGTTTCCACGCAAAGATGTCTCTATTGGCGTAGAGGAAGCCAACGAGCGCGCTTTCCTATTCAAAGGAAAGTGTGGTTCCAATACACATAGTTTTGCCCTCGGTGCTCCCAGGGTCTATGAGGACCTCCTTGGAGCCCTCCACTGGCTCAAAGGACCCAGTCGGCCACTTGGGGTCGGGTGCTTCTTTGGTGACCTCCTTCCTGAGGGTCGTGAGCTCTACAGAGGTGACAATTGCTGCAGCGTGATCGCAGCACTCGACTTCGCACTCATAGGCACGCTAAAAGGAGGTGCCGACGGTGATGACCCTGCCTGGGCCCAACATCTTTAGCTCGAGGTAGGTGTAGCTGGGGACAGCCATGAACTTCACATAGCATGGTCATCCTAGGATGGCACGGTAGGTTTCGTGGAACCCAACCACTTCGAAGTGAGGGTCTTCGTCCTATAGTTGGACGAACCCCCGAAGGTGATGGTAGATTGACCTGCCCAAGTGGCATGGCCTGCTTTCTAGGCATGACATCGTGGAAAGGTGCTCCAGTCAGCCAGATGCGTGCTCGGTCGATGCCCATGGCATCGAGCGTTTTGGCATTATATGAATGAAAGCGAAGTTAGTTCTCCTCCCAAACCTCAGCAGGAAGAAGTCACCTTATTGAATGAAGTCAAGGATCGCCTATCACATATGCTGCCTCACTTGCAAAAGGATGTAGCTAATTTAGTTCAGAATGCAACACCACTTTATGATCTCTTCTTAGCTATTAGGGGAGAACTAAGCCAAGACCTCCTGGATGTATTATCGCCTACTACCTTTATTAAGGGCTTCACCCCTAGAGTTATTAGAGCAAAGCAGAGGCTAACTGATCGGGAAGCCTAGGACAATCTAGATGCTTGAGAGGACACAACCAAGCAGGAGATGGCAAAGCTAAAGGAGTTGATGGACAATCTGAAGAATGCTCCTCCCAGGATCTAAGAAGGGCTCAACCAATTAAGAACCAAATGGGAGCAGCTACTGATGAGGCTGGAGGATATCAATGCTTCGATCCAAATAAAACAAGCTAGTCTAGCCCAACTCCCAAAAGTGATAAGCAAGAAGAAGGCAGAGATGACTACTAAATATAATGACTTTAGGGCCATCCATAGTCAAAGGAACAAAGTCATCTCTGGGTCAGCTGCTGAAGACAATTGGTTGATCATGTAGGCCGACGCTATCTGCCTAGATGCTCTAAATGTGGTTCGAGCAGCCCTAAACTTGTAACTTGGAATCTCATTTATTCTTGATTTGTAATACTTGGCGCAAACACTTAGCCAATATGATTCCTCACTATGCAAAACTCTTTTTGTCTTTATCGGCTGCCATATCAGCGATCAACTTCCAAGACAATTGCTTTCATCAGCAGATCCCATTATAGTTGTTTTAGCCGATCCATGCTTTAGTCGATCGAACTTAGCTGACCAACCCTTCGGGCTAGCTTCTGGCTCTAAGAGGAAGTCCAAAACTGTAGTGAACAAATTTTCAAGTCCATGGCCCAGAACTGAATGAAAACATGGAGAATCCCATTAAATAAAATTGCACATCCACGATCTCTACAACTATTGCTTTTTCATCTGGCCATGTGTGGCTCCCTCGATCCTCAGAATAGCCTCTCACCTTCCATTAACTACTTTTTATTTCAACACGGCTCAAGAAATCCACCCACGCCTACTTCGGCTATAAATATATCCCCAGTGGATAGTCGAGAAGTCACATCTGCACTCTCCTCCACTCTTGCCACTGTACAACTTCTCCTTTGTTTTCAGATCCAAAACCCATCTTCCCAAAGCAATGGTTGATGGTAAACGCCCCGTTGTCGATGTTCCAGAAGAAGATGCCCTTCCTCGCCAGCGTCTTCTTATCCTAGGGTATGTCTAGCCACACTCCAAAGTTATCGTTAGCCATCTAGGTTTGATAATTCTTCATTTTGTGGGACCATTTCTTGCGTCGGCATCCACAACATACTGGTGAGGTTCACAGCCCATGGTGCCCAACCAGTGGCATCGGCATCTGCTGATCATAACCTATTGGTGAGGTTCGCAGCCCATGATTCGTTAGACTCATACAATGGAGACGACGTTCGTCATTATCTCCATGAGCGGAATGAGGTGATGGACCAATATTTGGAGTCAACTCATGAAACTAGTCATCTGGAGCTCACCTTGAATGCCTCCCAAGCCACCCTTGCCGCTACAGATGGGGAGAGCAGCACCGCCCAAGCGCAACTAGCAGAATCTAACACTAGAGTCACAAGTAAGATTTTTAGAAAAACCCCACCTTTCTATCATCTTCATTTTCTCATTCCTTTCCTGATGATCCTTGTTCTCCTTATTGCAGCCTTGATGGAGCAGTTGGAGGCCCTCCAACTGGTGGCGAATAATGTCGCTGGGGCTCGAAATGTCTGGGGTGACCTACTGGTGGACCACCTCCAAGACATCCTTGTGCGTGCTGGTTTGATTTCTCTTCATGGTTTTTGTCATAGGCCATGGTTGATCTAACCATTGCCTAGGTGTGCTCTAGGCGTGAGCCCCAATGGCTACAACCTGGCTTTGCATGCAGCGACGACCACCAGGAGCTGGTGGTAGGCTTTGAAGGGCCACCGACGTCGTGGCAAACACCACCTCGTCCGAAGGAATCAAGAACAAGGTTTTCATCGGCCCTTAGTTTGTACTTAGAGTTATGAATGGTCAAATGAAGATCCCTGTTTGTGTTCATTTCTAGTTGAATCCATGCGAATGCCTTCTTAAGATCAATCTCATTACCTATGCTGAATTGACCTCATGTGACTTGTATTTTCTTTTTATTTTTGCACTATAGGCGATGCATGCCACACCGACCTCTGCCCTCTTAGGACAAATTAGGATTTTTGATGAGATCCTAACATATAGGTATGTTCAGCCTTAGGTCCAATGGTTCTCGAATGAAGAAGACCACTCGACCGACCCCTCTAGGACTGCTCGGGGGCTTAGGGGCTATACCCATCAGGTACACTCACGTGCACACTCTAGTGAAGAAACCTAGCCGAGCCTAACTATCCCACGACCTTCACTTAGGGCTTAGGGGCTCGATCGAGCCTTAGGCTCCTGACCTATGACAACACCCATGCTTGGCCATTGGCTCCTACCCGGCTAATGGCGCCAGCCATGGCCCGAGCACAAGAAGACACAACCCAAGCTACTGAGGCTCGAGGGCTCCCTAGCACTACCCCTTGGGCATGGCATTGTAAGTCACTTCCTCAACAAGGTCACGCATGGGGTGTGACAAAAGAGGATAAAGCCTCTCTATGGCCTCTAGGGGCTCGATTGCTCCCATGCCCACACATTAGCCCCGGGAGCCGACATAGCCAAGAAGACTCCATATGGTCCACCTAGGGGAGGCCAGTCCAAGCCAACATAGCCTGACATGTAGAGTGTCAGGATAGAGTAGTCAAATGATGCCCAAGCCTTCTTTGGCTCCACGACACCGCCATAGTCCACAGTGAGTCACTGCAAGGCACTCCTAGACTCCAGTGCATGTAGACCATAGACTCGCTCCCCCAAACCACCATGTACCAGACCTTAGGGAGGGGAAAAGAAGAAGACAGATCATTCCACTCCATTCCATCCTTTGGCCTCTGCTTAGCTTTGAGAGCAAGGTAACCTAGAAAGAGGCACCAAGAGCTCCTCCACCACATCCCATCATCTTCCTTCTCTCCGATGAGGGGAAGGCTCTAGCGGTGGTGAGGCAACCTTAGGATTAGCACCAAGCTAACCCCCTACAAAATCTCTCTTTACACACTATTGTAACCCCCCGATTTTGGGTGATTCTAAGTATAAGGATCATCAGGTGCTGGACATATGGCATCGATTGGATCGAACCAGGATAAACTATTGTATTCTCTCTGTGATTCTTGTGTTCTTGAGTCCATCCGAGCCACCGAAGACCCGTACTCTAACATCAACTCGAACAACAATGCTTGCCGTGGTTCCGACCCTGTGACAGCTGGTGCACTAGGTAGGGGGCAGCGTCAAGTGCGATTCAGGCTCTATGGTGGCTAGAGCCACCTGCCTTGTCACTAGAGCAAGCAATGCTGCCCCAGACAGTGGTGTCTACTTCCCCAGCGAGTTCTCCATCATGGTCGGTGCCTTCGCTCTATGCTAGGTCCTCAACTTTGGGAGCCTGCTCTACATCACCGACTACTACTACGAGCTTTGTCCACTCCACGGGGCTGTGTTGGTAGCCAACGAGCACCTAGCGCCACCCTCTCCTCTAGGACTTCTAAGAGCAGATATTGAAGTCCTGGCCCGATAGATATGGCATAGATCTACCACAAGCCAGGAGCGATGAGGATAGCACCCAGCGCCTAGGCTAGGGTCACCCCCGAATAGGAGAGATCACCCCCCACTTCCATGGCTTAGCAAGGCAGCCGATGTCTAGTCCATCGGACACTTGTCGCTAGCTAGACAGGGGGCCCCGTGGTGTCGCCAGAGCACCTGGGACAGGTCTTTCCTCCATCCATGAGAGGGTGAACTATGGGGGAAATCTCCCTTGACATGACCAGCTGGGCTCCATGGTCTTTGGAGGGGGACCGGCTAGGGCACCTCCACGGTCTTTGGGGGCTACGCTATGGGAAGTTAACGTAGTGAATAGGGCACCACCATAGTGCCTTCACTGGTCAGAGGTACCCATTACCTTCGGCCACCAGGACTACCCATGGCACATCCCTAGCCCTAGTCATTTCTCGCTCATCATCAACCCCATCGTCGGACGGGCATGCCTCATGAAGGTACTAATGGATGGCCAGAGAAGCATCAACATCCTTTATTATGACACCCTCAATCGCATGGGGATTTCAAGGAAGGACCTCCGCCCTGGTGGGGCTCCTTCTTTGGGATCATCCGTGGAGTCTAGTCCACTCATCTTGGAAGCAACCGACTCCCCATCATGTTAGGGGATCCTACCAACGTCTAGAAGGAGGTTCTCAACTTCGTGGTGGTTGATTTCACTAGTCCTTACCATGCTCTGTTGGGGCAGCCATGCTACGCGAAGTTCATGGCTGTCCCACACTATGTCTTCCTGAAGCTCAAGGAGCTTGGCCCACGGGGAGTCATCATGGTTGCCACCTCCTGTAACACCCTGGTGTTAAGAATTACAATTTGGTACTTGCATTTCATGAGTACAAGCATCATCCATTCATTCATGAGCATGATCATATGAAAGTTCATCTCATTTACTCTCTTTATCACATGTGATGTTGCTTATATACATGCATATGCTTGTGATCATGTGTGACCAATGTAAGAAATGGTTGTGAGGTCACAAAAACACCTTAGACATATCTAGGATGGTAAATGGAACAATGTTTGTTTTCATAACATGGGCCAATTTTGCTTCTATGTCCTAGTTTACTCAAAATGTCATTTTTCATGATGCTAGTTTGACCAAAGTTGAACAGTACCTTAGAGTGTTTGCATGGCAGTGCACCCTTAATAAAATTTGTAGCTTATCTTATGGGTAGCAAACTTTATTTAAGGGTCATGAGTTAATTCAGTGCCCAACATAGTCAAAAATAGCTCCAAAGTAGCAATCAAATGTTGTTTAGGGACTTAGAAATTTTGCTAAGTCTAAAGTTGGTTTTCCATTTCAAAGTAGCTTACTTTGGAGCATTGTAGTTTGAAAACCATGGCGAATTAGAGGAAGCTTTCTAAAGCAAAGTTGGAGAGTACATGTAGCACTACATTTCCTATTAAGGGGTTGTTCACCAGCTCGAGCTCATTTCAGAGTTACATGTGCTTGATGTTGCTCCATCGGACATCGCTGGCCTAAAACCGAGCAGCAGCAATGCATCAGTGGCCGATCGGTGCCAGGACACGCACACCGCATGGTGACCGCTTGCTCATTCTCACTCTCTCGCTCTGCTCTCTCCCTCTCGCTAGCTCACCGAGCGGAGCCGTGCTCGCCGTTGCTGCCGCACACCTTCGCCGCACTCGCATGCCACCACCACCACACCTCCATCCAATCCATCATGTGCATAGCTTTGCCATGAGCCGCTCTACCTCCCCGACCTGCCATTGCCACCGTTCGAGCCTAGGTAATGTGACATTTCATGTTGTCGTCGCCGCCATGGCCACGGAGCGCCGCCGAGCTCTGAGCTCACCATGGCCAACCCTATCCGCTGCTCCTCCTACCACTTTCTCCCTGGGTCCATCATTGCCTTAGCTCATAGATGCTCACATCATCATTTATTTAACCGCTACCACCACCACCATGCGGGAACATGCCGCCACACCGAGCGCACCTACCATGGCCATGAGCTCAAGCTCACGGTGGCTGACCCTCGCGAGACCCCACCTTCCCCCTCCTGTGTTTGTTTCTGAGTCGCCATGGACCCTAGTGCCTACCCTAAAGACGGAGACCCATCATTGACCACCAGCTCGCTGGAATGGCATGCACCACACCACCATACTCTCACCGCCATGCATGCGGCCGAGCTCACCGGTGCTTTGCCGAACCCTAACCCTAGCCCTATGTCATCAGGTAGGTCACCCTGAAGCCTTAACCAAGCTCAGGAGAGCTCGGCTTTGCCAAGAACGGTAATGGCACCACCACACACCTTCGTCGCACCGCCATGCTTGCCGCCGCCATAATAGGCTCAACCACCTACACCACTAGATGTGGGTTGACGAGGGGAGCACGATGGTGGTGGCGGTTTCACTAGAGACCTCGCCGTCGGTGAGTTCTCACTGGTCAAACGCCGCGCCCTACCTCGGTCGTCACTAGCGTGTGGGTCCTGTTGACCTATGGGCCCCCGCTGTCAGCACCTTCAGGTGCACTGGACCGGGTGCATCTAGTTGTTGGGCCAAATTTGAAATTTGATTTTTTTTATTTTCACATATTTGAATGCAAACTTCAAAATTTTTATATATTGACCTAGGAGTGTCCAAATGAGGTTATCCAAATTTTGTTGGATTCATCATGAAGTTTAGTATTTGATAAAAATATGTAACCTACTGTTTGGGATATTTTTCTTGAAGAATTAAATTAAGCTAGTAAAGTTCTTTTAAAATAGTTTTTATCTTGTAAAATGCATAACTTGAGCTAGAGAGGTGCTAAAATTGTGATTCTAATTTTTTTAGTCTTGTGTTGACATGTTCTAGCTAGGAAAAATACTAAACCTATAGTATGCATAATTGGAATATGGTCTTCCTATTTAATCTTAAATAATTGCTTATTTCTAGTGAAAATAATTGGGGTAAAAATACATAACTTATGATTATGCAAATTTTTACACAGTGTTCTTATGGTAGTATGAAAGTAAGGAGAATATGAAATCTGTTGTTTGACACTTTTCACTAGGCTAAACTATTTTTGCTAAAATAAGCCTATGCAATTTGTCATTTTTGTAAAGATGGCTATACTTATAAAATTCGTATGAAATTTTTTGCAGTAGACTTTTGGGGTCATATGTAAGCTACTGTAATTTTATCTAAATTTATTGTGCAATGGAAGTATTTATCTTCTAAATCACCCTATTATATAAGGAAATTAATAAATGTATATAAATAAATTAGTTGGGCTTAACTATGATGTTTTATGTGGTGCTTGTGATGCATATTATTTGTTGAGATGAATAGTTGTACTTAGAAGTAATTGGTGATAGGCAGCTAGAGAATTATTCCTTATAATTCAACTAAATGGCTGCATGAATAGTTCTGTTGTGTTGACAAATTCATGATGATAATGATCTTTTATGCGAAACTTGTTAATAACAAAGTTGTAGATAACTTACTCATCTTTCTTGTCCTAAAAGGACATAGTCATAGGCCTAATGGTTTAAGAGTTATAGCTGTTAGAATTGTGCTGTCAGATTTGCTTGTCCACTGGACAGATCTGAAAGATTGAATTGTTTGACCTAGATAGCTACTGAATCACCTTAATATGATTAAAAGAAAGTTGTAGGCAATTTCATAAGCTTTCTATAAAGTCCATAGCCATATAGTTTGGATGTGTACAACTCAAGTTGTGATAAAAACAAGTGGCTGTTGTTTTGCAGTCCAGAAATTGCTTAAATGGAAATTTATTTAATTACTAGAGCGGTGATATGCACCTACTCAGTAAAAGAAAATTTACCTTGTTATCACTTTAATACATTGCTATTAAGGACGCTTATGAGTATGCATTTTATCATATCATATCATCCACGCCATTATCTATGCATTGATGATATCTTATTTCATGCTCATACATATAGGATCACCCGAAGGAGTAACCCTACTGGAATTCAAAGAAGAGGCTGAGGACAATCAACAGACACCCCAACCCGTAGCTCCCAAAGGAGAGGAGCCAGCCACTGATGAACTTCTAGAGTGCCCTGATCACCGCCCCACCTCTTTCCTAAAAGGCAAGCCCTGGAGCATTCTAAGCCTCCTATGTTTTATAAATATCATTTGAGTCCTCTATGTTTGATGCATTAGGTTATAAGAGTTGATTTGGAAACACTTGATGCATAGAACTACCTTGTCCAGATATATACTTTAAACCCTGTGTAGGTCTAGGATCGAATATATGCATAGCCATGCTTAGATCGGTAGAAGTCGGATGATTTCCTGTCACCTACGAGATATAGGTGGATACCGGAGCACAGTTGGCTATATTTGCTATCATGGGAAAGAACCATGGGATAATGTAACTGGAGGCCAAGCGGAGTCTATGTTTAGGTTGACTCATGTCATTCCATCTGTGCCGATTAATGATCGTATCATTGGAGGCCCTCTTGTCATTTTGAATGCATGCCTCTCACTTAGCTGGCCAGATAACTTGTTTTGACCATGAATCCAAGTAGCTCAACTCAGGCTGGGCCTCATTCTATCAAAGTGTGCATTTTGGATGGTAGTAAGGATGTGTGGGGAGCTAGACATGAGCCCAAGGGCAGGGTAGTCCTGATCGTCCTGGCAGCTAGTTGTCCCTGGTTGTGTGGCGCTGTCAAACCTACGAAATGTGTACCTAAGTTGTACCAAAGGTGACCTAAGGCTACCATGGCTGGTAGACCTAGGTTTGTGTTTGGAATACTGCCTAGCTAGTTGCAATCGATTCAAATTGTCGTCTCTCCCGGATAGTGAGAATCTTGATGAAGCTTCTTCATCGTAGTAATTGGATTATGTAATATGATGGTTCTGATGAATATAAAAATCTTACACTAGCAATGGTTACTATTGTTGTGCTACTAAATGATATACCACATGTTTGGCACATGTTAGATGCTAATCTAGAGATGAATAGCTATAATTAACTTGGTTACCGAATTACAAAATGTTTAGCTCAACTAGTGGCTTTTATGCAAAATGTTGTCAAGCTAGCTCCACTTATGAAGCCTTGCATGATCCTTGGAGTCACTTTATTTTTGGTCTATGACGTGTAAGTCTAGTTGAGTACCTTCTTGTACTCAGGATTTATTTCCCACTTGTTGCAGATAACACAGTGTATCATGGGTATTGTAAGAATTGCTTCTCGTCCATAGTGGAAGAGGAGTAAGCCAGGGCAAGGTGCTTCTATTTATATATCTAATCTATGATCCTTTTGTGGGTTGTGATCACAGACTGGCAAGTATTTGAACAATGGTGTGAGATGTTGGTTTAAAAACTACTTTGCTTCTGCTACTACTTTATTTGAACTTGGTTTGTAATAACTTTAATCGCACTCTGATGTATGGAAATGTATTGTGAACTCTATGTAACATGTGGCATGTATGTTGAATCATGTACGATCTTGGTTGTATGTTGGTGATGAATCAAGACCCTTCGAGGTACTCGACGGACTACTGGGTTTATATGGGCTCAAGTAAGATAGTGCAACTACTTTGTAGGCTGCCATTGTACCACTGCTCTTATAAATTGGATGGTTCTATCACACCTCTATGACTGAGGCATACCACTACAAGCAAGAGGGCACGACCCTCGCCATGGCTAATGTCATCGCCACTAACATTGCCCGAATCAGGCGCCAGTGTTGACACTTCTTAGCATAGCTACTAAGTTTGTATCCCCGGCAATAGCGCTAGAAATGCTTGTTGGTGTTTCTTAGCATAAGTAGAGGAATCCACAAGTGCATGGATACACCATTGTAGCACTTCACCTGGAAGGATTTAGGGTATCATATTTTCCAAAAGGAATAGATGTGTAAGTCTCTTAGCTACTTCACCTAATGAAAACAAGAGAAAGGTAGCTTGGATAATGAGGTTTTTCTAAGGATAGATAACCTAAGCGAAGATAACTTTGACACTATAGACTTGTTTTGAGGACCGGATCACACCTGGTCTGCCAAGTGAGGCCAGCCTATAGCTCTACGTTGCACCTAGACATGGGGGATTACAAGGGATGGACAAGGCTATCACCACCTGTCGACGAAATATGGTCGGCAGTCCACCGAGGGGGGTGCCCGTGGTGGTAGATTATCGGTAGGATGCGTGTGATCTGGAACCGGATGGTGACACAAGGCGCAGAGACAGCGATATAGACAGGTTCGGGCCGTCTGATCGACGTAATACCCTACGTCCTGTGTCTTTGGTGTATTGTATTGAGATGTATACTGTATTAACCTCTTTCGATCTGTCCTCTAGGGGACCCTTGTCTCTCCTTATATACTCCGAAGAGACAAGGTTACAAGTAAAGTATCCAATTTGGTACTATTACAATATCTAGTACAACATGTAATCTTGATGTGCACGCCTTGATCTTACGGGCCGGGCCACCTCGGATGGTGTGGCCCATGTAACATCTTGTGGTACCTAGGGGTATATCCCCCACAGCTAGTCCCCGAGCGCCATGTATTCTGATGCGACACGCCGTTTCAACCTTCTCCGAACAGTGAGGCTTGAGTTCTTGACATCTCCGACCACCGTTGTTGCCGGAGAAGTAGGTTGTCCGAAGAATGTATGGTGCTCTTAAGAAGAAAGAAAAAGATTTTCGCCCTGGGAAGTGTGCCCACTTGTATTTCTGAAAAGAAATGTAAGTGCGTCTTGAAGCGTAGCGTCCTTGATCATCAGAGGCGTAGGGGTCGAAAAACAAACACATTCACCGCAAGGTGAAGTGTGCCCACTTAGTCCCCGAGCCTGGTAGTAGGTGACGTAGGCACGTGGTGCCAGGGTCTAAAAAGAATTCCCAGTTAAGTTGAGAATCCAATCGTCGTATAGGCGATACGAGATGCACCGGCAGGTGCATCGTACCGATGTAGTCCCCGAGCTTGCTGGAAGGCGAGGTATGAGCCTTGTAGCAAGGTCCAAGTGAGAAAAAATATCCCAACTATATGCGAGTTGCCAGTCACATGTAGTTGAGATGCAAAGTCCCCGAGCCGTGGTCGGAGAGCGGTCGAGGCAGTCCCTGAGCACAGGTCGAGGAGCGAGCGACGAAGTCCCCGAGCCGTGGTCGGAGGGTGATCGAGGCAGTCCCCGAGCACAGGTCAAGGAGCGAGCGACGAAGTCCCCGAGCCGTGGTCGGAAAGTGATCGAGGCAGTCCCCGAGCACAGGTCGAGGAGCGAGCAACGAAATCCCTGAGCCGCGGTCGGAGAGTGATCGAGGCAGTCCCCGAGCACAGGTCGAGGAGCGAGCGACGAAGTCCCCGAGCCGTAGTCGGAGGGTGATCGAGGCAGTCCCCGAGCACAGGTCGAGGAGCGAGCGACGAAGTCCCCGAGCCGTGGTCGGAGAGTGATCGAGGCAGTCCCCGAGCACAAGCATGGTCTGGGCAGAGTCCTCGAGCACCGTAGTGGTCTTGGCGAACCCTGAAGCATGAGCTCGCTGACCGAACTATGTTCCTGAAAAATAAACACGGAGAGCGGTAGTACATGATGATGTACGAAATATATTGACCTCTCTGTAGGAGGTGAAGTAAACACTTGGTGTTGGGTTGGCGATGAATTATACTTGGTGTAATATTCGAAAAATAACATTAGCTGTTTTTAGCCCTTTTGTTATATAGTGGCGTAGCGCGATGTATTAACCTGTCCTGAAGAATGCGCCAGCCCTGGGCTGACCAACATCTCGTAGCGCGAGGTACGAAACGCTGCCGCGCGTAGAGTGCCAGTGTTACCAGGGAGCGACTGCCGACTACCCGTAGCGCAGAGGGCGGACTCTCATGCACGCGTGGGGTGGAGCCAGAGACAGTGCCGGCTCTAGGATTCTCAAGTAGGAAGGAAAACGTATCGGCGAACCATTGTAAAAACTTATACATGTTTTGGATTGTATGTATGGAGAAAATTCGACGCGGAGCGCACCCTAAGGGTGGTCGGCGGAGGTGTATGATGATCGAAGAAATTTTCAATTAAAAATAATACTTAGCTTTATTGACGACCGGTGGGTGTAGTCGTCGTGTTGCGATGTTCGAGAGATGGCTTGACGTGTCGTTGGTGATGAAGTTGTCCAGTCCTCGAGCTTTTCGACCTGTCGTCATGACTGTGGTCGCGATTGTCGTAGCGCCGTTCTTCGCGGCGATCATCATTGCGACGTAGTCTTGTGGTCGAGGTGGTCGAAGCTCGGCGGAGCTGCTCGGGACGTGGTCGACGTGGTCGGAGCTCGGCGGAGCTGCTCGGGACATGGTCGCGGTCGACGTGGTCGGAGCTCGGCGGAGCTGCTCGCGACGTGGTCGACGTGGTCGGAGCTCGGCGATGCCGGTCCACGTACGTGCAGTCGATCTGCTTCATACGTAGATGTACCTTCCTTCCCGATGCATGTGTACAGGCAAGTCTCGGTAGCTTGCATGGCGGTGTAGATGCAAGTACGTAAAGCAACTTGATTGGCTTGCATGTCTTTTCATATGTACGTGAGCATGTACAGATTAATTGGCTTGGCTTGCATGACGATCTAGCTTGCTGGCTTGTTGTCGTTCGGTTGACGCAAAGGCACGTAACCATGTACGTACTTGTCCATACCAAATCTATCAGGCCTCCCGGACTCGGCGATAGGCTCCTCGGCGACGCGAAATCAACGGGCTCCACGGAAAACAGAACGGCAACGACCAAAAAGAGACTCTAGGCAGTACGAGATGTAGCAGATGCGGTGCACGGACTCGCCTGGATCTGGCGCCTTGTACTCGTCCGATGCCTTCACCAAGTTGATGGGAACCTGCTGGCCCCACCTTAACCGGAGTAGATGTCGAGTTCGATTGTTGCACGACCACGCAAATCTTTGATCTGGGTTGCTGGTCTTGGCACGGCTACTTGAGTTCGGTAGCAAATCTCCGTGTTGATGTCGCAGGCAAGATGAAAGTCGATCTCGCCAGGACGTAAGTCTTGAGATCCCATTTGGTTCACCATGGATCAGCGCGCACACCCCTAAAGGGGGCCCCTACCTGGCGCGCCACTGTCGACGAAATATGGTCGGCAGTCCACCGAGGGGGGTGCCCGTGGTGGTAGATTATCGGTAGGATGCGTGTGATCTGGAACCGGATGGTGACACAAGGCGCAGAGACAGCGATTTAGACAGGTTCGGGCCGTCTGATCGACGTAATACCCTACGTCCTGTGTCTTTGGTGTATTGTATTGAGATGTATACTGTATTAACCTCTTTCGATCTGTCCTCTAGGGGACCCTTGTCTCTCCTTATATACTCCGAAGAGACAAGGTTACAAGTAAAGTATCCAATTTGGTACTATTACAATATCTAGTACAACTTGTAATCTTGATGTGCACGCCTTGATCTTACGGGCCGGGCCACCTCGGATGGTGCGGCCCATGTAACATCTTGTGGTACCTAGGGGTATATCCCCCACACCACCTGCCACCTACCCCTCAACCATGGGGAACAAGCAAATGAAGATAGCTTCTATCCTAAACACCACGTCTATGCTATCAACTATTACTCTAGCGTGCATGCAAGGGTTATCCATCTCTATCAGGACCCTTCTACTAGAGTATCTATTGCAAGGACGAATGATGAACCCACAAGTTTTATAATGATCAAAGGTAGCTTTCTTAAGAAATCAACACCAAAGTTAAACATGAACTTCTTACTCCAAGTAGTAAGACGATTGTTGAGGTACAAGTGGAGGAGTTGCAAGCTCCAAGACTCTTCCGCTAAGTGTAGCGAGTACACTAAGGGAGGTTGCCGATAGCCTCGGCACTTCTCCAACTCTTTCCTTACTCACTCCACTCTTATTCTAGCTAAATGCTAATAAGTGTAGCTCTACCTTTCTTCCTTGCTCTCTTGATGTGTGTTTTAGAGGGGAGCTCTACCCCTCTATTTATACAGGGAGTACGGCTGTGCTTCAAGCTATTCTTGGTGAGGATAGAGCTGCACGCCCTCTACATGCCTTATTGCCACCGCTAGACAAAGGAGATGATAGGAAGCACCAGCATGGGGTCGGGCGCTCCCCCTGGATCAGCCGCCCCTTGACTGCCTCCGATGACCACCGCCTTTGGTCGGTGGGCTCCTGGCTAGACTTGGAGTGCATCCCCGTGGTGCCTTCGGTCCAGAGTTCGAGTTTGGATGGGCCACTCTATGTTTTTTTGGTTCGGATGTGCATTTTGCTTTTCTTAATTGCATATTTTGTCATGTGTTTCATAATTATGTCCTACAAAACATGCTTGTACCAAAACTTGTGGAAAGGGTAAGTAAAAATCCCTAATTCTAAGTTTTGGTGTTCACATTTGTTTCTTTTGTTTAAATGTTGGTGGTAAGATTATGAGTTAAGCACTACCAACAAGATGCCCCACACTTAGTCCTTTGCTCATCCTCGAGTAAAGTTTGCGGACTAAGCGGGTTCTTCTCCTTGATTTAAAATCTGTATACAGGTTATTCCAAGCATCACCATAAATTTGTGAACTTCCAAGTGTCTACCAAAATATCTTGAGTAATTGGAAAGTGGAACAGCTAGATTCAAATCTTTAACTCAACTCTTGTTTAAAAACTTGGGTTTTTTCATCATTTTGAGAATAAAGATAGCTTATGTTCCTTAGTGATTCTCTCAAGTCACTTAAATTTGTAAGTGGTTCCTCACCAAGGCATTGTTTGCCTTTCTTGAATCATCATTCTTCTAAGGCTTATATGGAGCGTAGGTGAGGATGAATTTTGTGGCATACTTACCTTGTATATGTTGTAAGGTTAAATCTCGGATCCTCTAGAGAGAAACGTCATACTCTTAGATCAAAACAGTGCAAGTGTGTGGAAAATATGGTAGACTTATACTCCTCTTTTTTATATGATCTTTTCTGCTAGCTTTTATTTTGAGACATGGCTAGCATTATACTTTTAGGAGCCTTCATTGTGCTCATCTCTTTTTTTTCAACATGTTGGAACCTTCTTGTGTTCCAAAAATTTTTGGAGACCTTCATACATTTTTTTTCTTTCTTCAATACTTTGCATAGCCTTTCTGCCTCTTTACTATGCTAGGGAGATCATATTTTTAGAACATGGAGTACTTTTGTGGTGGTGATGACATCATGTTTTAGTATATTCCTAGTGTAGGAATAGATGTTATATGTGGTGTGTACGCGAGTTTTGATCTTGGGAGCATGAAAATCTCTCAACAGTGATCACATAACTTGACAAAACTCAACACAAGATAAGTTGCATTTGTAGAAGGTTCAATGTCAACCATGGATATGGCTTTGGTGGGACATTTTAATTGTCACTCAAGGAACATGCTATTTTCATTTTAATTTTTAAAGATAAATCCCAAGCACTTTACACAAGTGAGCAAATTTCATATCATCCTACTATATCTCAAATTCCAATTACTTAGATAAAGAGGGGTCCCTAATCTAAGTGTCCACAAATCTTAGGAATTTTAGCAAGGAATAAACTGTATACAAATTATCAACCATAGGAAGATATGGAGATGGAGCATCACTTTTTATTTAATTTGTTTGATTTTAGTTTTAAAATTCTTATCATTAAAATAGAGCGAGAGAGAATTACATAGACCATAATTTTTGTGTGTGTTGTTTATCTGTGCAAATTTGAGGTGACTGTGGTGCCACCCCCACACTTGTACCTATCTTTATTTTACATTTGACAACAAAAAGAGTCCAAAAGACAAGTGTAGACAAATAATTTTGAAAGAAATCTTTATTCAATCATAAAAAATGAGAGGCGCATTACATGATGGGAAATTGATGGAGAATGATCGGAATGAAAGAACTAAGTAAAGTAAAACATGCGTCTAATTATTGTGGGTAAGATGAATTTATAGGTAAAGAGCATACTCTACCCTTGTAGCTCTTGCCACCTTGGCCAGCCTACGCCCAAAGCTAAAGATGCAGACGTTCAATTGGTGCTCAAGGCCTATAATTTTAACCTTGCTATCATCTACCTAGCCCTTAAGGAATCTAACATCCTCGTGTATGGATGTGATCTTGTTCTTTAGCAAGGTGATTTTAGGATCTTGGGGAGGTAAATGCTCTTCATCCTCCTCAAAGATAGCACGTGATTTTAGAAATGCTGGAGGCTTATTCGCCCTCTTAATCCTAAGGGGATTTGATGATGAGCCGGCTGTCTCCTTTGAGACAGATTTCTGAACAGGGATTGCCAACCCTTTCCCTTTTCCTTGTTTGTGCATAAGCCCCTTCCCATACCCACCATTAGGCTTTTGAATGCCCACTATGGTGTAGCTACCACTATAAATGGTGTTGCCCAAAGGCATTACATGAACACTTTTCGATGCACTTTCTAGGGTTTTCTCTTCAGGCTATCGGTCCCCGAAGCCAACCTCGATGGGGGCGCCTGCCTAGGGTGGGTGCCATCTTGCGGGGCCTTGGTCCATGCAGTGGACCGCACACTCATGCCTCCACTTGCCCCACTAAGGAGTGGAGGCATGATAACAAGTGGAGCCATTGTGACAACTCTCGCATCTTCTCTCACAAAGGTGTTTTCAGAGACTAGGTTTATGGCTTGTGGAACTCCCTCTAAGATGAAGGTGGAGCTAGAGTTGTCATATAGAGAAAGTGCCTTGTTAGCTATGGCTCAACTAGGATGGCTTGGGATCAATGTATTGTGAGGGGGAGAGGAATGTTTTGGTGAGGAATGAAGGGAGGCTTATGGTGCTTTATATAGGCTAAGCTACTGCGCGATGGAGTGATAATTCTACGCCAAACCATAAAGGATCAGGATGCACTCAATCGTAGGAGGTTATCCCCCTTGGATAGGGCTCGAGAGGAGCCAAGGGGGTCGATTGACCCTAGGGGTCGCCTACCCCCTGTGGGAGGCCGCCCTAACTAGGGCTTCTTCTAGAAGCTCTCCCATGCATGAAATGTCTAAATCCCACGGTGTTCTATTTTTATCTTCCAAATTTTTAAACATATTTGGTAATTTTGTGCATTATTTACTAAAACAAGGTATGGCAAGGTATTATTTTCACATAGTCTATGATTGTGAATGTTAAATATATGTGAGTAACATTGTTTAAATGCTAGAATATGTTAGAAACATTCAAATTTTCATAGATTTGTAATGAATTCATTAAAAGATATTAAATCTATTTCATCAATTTCTTGATCATTATCATGAGAAGGTTCTAGGAAGATTTTCTATCTTTGACCATTAACTTAAAAAGTGTTACCATCATTGTCCTAGATGGTGATCACGCCATGTGTTGACGAGTTGACGATGGTGATCAGTCCATCCCATTTGTCGTGTAACTTACCCTTACTGAAGAGCTTGACTCGGGAGTTGAAAAGTAAGACTTTGACTCCCTCCTTGAATTCTTTTTGTTGGATTCGGTGGTCATGCCATATCTTAGTCCTTTCTTTGTAGAGCCTAGCACTGTAAGCTTTCTCATGCCATTCTTCTAGCTTAGAGATTTGTTTCTGTCTATTCTTGCCATCTAGCTTTACGTCCATGTTCTAGTTCTTGATTGCCTAGTGAGCTCAATGTTCAAGCTCGACTGGTACGTGACAACTTTTCCATAGACAAGCTAGAATGGTGACATACCTATGGGGTTCTTGTAAGCTATGCTATATGCTTAGAGTGCATCAGGAAAGCTTGTTCTTCCATCCTTTCCCCATTTCATTGACTATCTTCTACAGGATATTTTTTATTTGCTTGTTCAAAGTTTCTGCATGGTCACTGGTTTGCAGATGATATGGGGTGGTGATGTTGTGCTTGGCCCAAGCTCCCTTAGGAAGGCTCTGAAGGTTCTATCAATGAAGTGAGACCCCCGTCGCTTATCACCATTCTAGGTGTTCCAAAGTGAGGGAAGATCACTTCATGAAACATCTTCTTGGTGTGCTTGGCGTCTATAGCTCTGACGAGCAATGCTTCCACCCACTTCGACACTTAGTCAACAACAATGAGGATGTAGTCATAGTCTTGGGACTTCTAGAATGGCCCCATGAAGTCAATGCCCCACACATCAAATATTTCTATTTGAAGATTGTAGTGGAGGGGCACTACGTTGCGAGAGGTGATGCCACCTTGCAGCTGGCATTTTCGACACCTTCGTATGAATTCTTTGGTGTCTTTGTACATCGTCGACCAGAAGAATCCACACTGCCAGATTTTGGCTTGAGTGCGGAATGCTCCATAGTGGCCTCCGTACGGGGCTACATGGCACTTTTTGATGATTTGTATACCCTCCGCCATGGGCACACACCTCCTTAGCACGCCATTGGAACATATCCTATAGAGGTATGGGTCATCCCAAAGGTGACACCTGGTTTCAGCTTGTAGCTTCTTCTTATTCTCGCCCAATGGTACTGTCGGTGTTTCGAATAAGCATCGGCAAGTAAATTTATATTGATGCACGTTAGGCCCGGATGGTGCGCTAAAGGACACAAGATTTATACTGGTTCGGGCTGAATGTCCCTATGTCTAGTATGTTGCTGCTCGTGTTATTAGCACCGAAAATGGTTCGTAGTAGGGGGTACAAACGGTTGAGAGAGGGACTGGTCCCAAGTCTCTAATGGAAGGGTTGAAAGGATGTCAAGAGCCAGGTAGCAGCTTGACTGTGTGTGATGTGTGTTGTGTTGCCAAAAGTCGGTCCCTTTGTTGGAGGAAGCACCTCCCCTTTTATAGATGAAGGGGACGGTTTTACAAGTGAGAAGGAAAGGGTGCGTATGCTACTGAGCCTTGTTGTTCATGTCTGCCTAGCCTTGTTGTCCATTCTGGCGGATATCAGATAATGGTAAGCGCCTACAATACTGTCGATGCCACTATAGAATGTTAGGATGGCTACAGAGTACTGCTTCGCGCAGGGTATGGACTTTGGTATAGTGGTTTTGACTTATGAGCCTTGCCTAGCCTTGCTTCGCACGCCTTTTGGTACTTATGAATCCCTGTCAGAGGGACATGGGGTCAGAGTCTAAAGTAGTGCTATGGGCAAGGCCTTCCGATTGGAGAGGGCATCTGGAGGCCGAAACAAGTGCTCCGATCTGGTGGGCCCAAGGGATCATGGAGCAGGCGTCACTCCCTTGAGACCACCATGCGGCGATAGCACATCTGTCATTGTGGAGGGCGCGAGCCCTTTCCTGAACCATAGTGGTTGTTGTATGTCTACGTCGGGTTCCATGTCTGAGGGTTGAAGGTGGCGCCTACAACTCTGTAGGGCGAAGAGCACACACCCGTAACACTATTCAGGCTCTACTATGCCTGGAAGGGTCTAAAGCACCCGTCGCGTCGTTCCTTGGCAGTACTTTTCCTGCTGGGGCGTAGGGTATGGTCCTTGAAGCTACGGTTGACCCGAACGTCTTGTCCTACCCTGTACCTATCATCATGAGGGAGAGGGGAGAGGTTGTTAGGCGAGACGAAACCAATCTTCGGACATCCGGTGAGGCAAGGTCCATCCTCGGATGTTGGGCGAGGTGGAGTCTAGCCTTTATCCATCGGGCGTGACCGAGTCTAGCCCTCAGGGGTCGGGCAAGGCGGAGTCTAGCCCTTAGCCCTCGGGCGAGGCGGAGCTGGCCTAAGGGCATCGGGTGAGGCGGAGTCTAGCCCTTAGCCCTCGATCGAGGCGAAGCTGACCCAAAGGCATCGAGCGAGGCGGAGTCTAACCCTTAGCCCTTGGGCGAGGCGGAGCTAGCCCAAGGGCGTCGGGCGAGGCGGAGTCTAGCCCTTAGCCCTCGGGCAAGGTGGAGCTGGCCTAAGGGTGTTGGGCAAGGCAGAACCAAACTCCCATCATTTGGGCAAGAAACGCAGCGGCGCCCTTGTCCGTCCGTGAGTTTTTAACATTCGATGGTTATTGGTTCCACCTCCTAGGGTACCCCGGTATTAGGTCCCCAACAGTAGCCCTTGAGCCCCTGGGTGATTCGGACAGAATCGCTCAGGGGGTGTTTTTTATTTTGTCGCAGTTAATTTGCCAGATGGTGCGCACGAGCGCACCCGATGGGTGTAGCCCCCGAGCCCCCGAGTGATTCGAGTAGAGTCGTCTAGGGGGTGTTTTCGATTTTGTCAGAGTTAATTTGCCAGAGGGTGCGCGCGAGCGCACCCGATGGGTGTAGCCCCCGAGCCCCCGGGTGATTCGAGTAGAGTCGCCGGGGGGTGTTTTCGATTTTGTCGAAGTTAATTTGCTAGAGGGTGCATGCGAGCGCACCCGATGGGTGTAGCCCCCGGGCCCCCGGTTGATTCGAGTAGAGTCGCCCGAGGGCTGTTTTCAATTTCGTCAAGTGGATATTTTTAAGGGAATCGTGGTATTCCGTTTGCGGGAATTTTATTTAGTGCCGGCCCAGCTAGGACCCGACTGCGGATTGAGGCCATGGTGACGCTTGCGTCCTTGAGTCCCGGTAGTTTGTGGGCCTATCCCTTGTTGGGATGGCCTTTTGGCTCCAGGACCCTAGGTGGGCCAGATGGAAAAGCCCTATGACCCATGTCCCCTCAATGGAGAGAGAGTCCTGGTCTGCCTGGGGAAGGCGAACCGTCCGGCGTGATTTTTTTAGGAAGGGATAGGGATCATGTGCACGTATCCCGCGAGGTGACATGGCGGTGCGCGTGGTAGGCTCAGAGATCGAGGCGGATGGTTGCCCTTCTCGCATCCGTCGCCCCTATAAAACCACGGGGTTCACCCCCAGGGTTCCGTATTTTGCCTCCTCGCCTTCGCGTCCTTAGCCTCTACCGCCAATCGCCTGCGCCTCTTGCACCCGTACTGTCTCCGCCGTCAAACTCGCTACTACCTTCTTCCCCATGTTGCTCCTGCCGTCGCTATGGACCCAGGGTACAAATCCAACATCTCTCCTCAGCGCTTAGAGGGCCTCGTCTACTGAGGCCTCCTTCACCCATTGACCACTGCCGAGGAGTGGCGGCTGCCCGGTGAAGAGGGGGAACCGGAGCCACCCGAAGGGTACGTTGTTTCTTTCGCCCACTTCCACGAGCGAGGATTCACCACGCCTGCCCATTAGTTCCTTTAGGGACTAATGGACTACTACCAGGTGGAGCTTCAACACCTTACCCCCAATGGGATCTAGCACATTGTGGCGTTTGTCGCCCTGTGCGAGGGGCTCTTGGGGATCAATCCCCACTTTGACCTATGGTGGTATCTCTTTGCCATCAATCTTGTGAAGAGGTGGGTCAGGAAGCAAGATCTACATGCACCGGTAGGGTGTGCCAGTATCCACCTCTGCAACACCTGGGCGGGGGCATATCTGCTAATGCGTCTAACCACCTCCAACAAGGGGTGGCATTCGCAATGGTTCTATGTCAAGAATGACACCACCGCTCCCTTGCCGGCCTTCACTAGGTGCTACATCTTGGAGGCCCCGGAGTCATGGGGGTGGGGTGTTCAGGCCAAGGACAAGAAGCATCTCAATGGCCTTCTCACTGCTCTCTGAACTCTGAAGGAGAGGGGCGTGAAGGGGTTGGGGATTATTGGTGCCTACCACGCAAGGAGGGTTGCGCCGCTGATGGCGTGCGCGCTTCCCCTATATTAGATGGTGCCTGAAGCGTCGTTCGAAGGGACGACACTCGCCAATGAAGCGCTCCCTCTTTCTGAGGTGGCATAGCGCACTAAGGAGGCGATGGAGCCCACGAAGGACTCTGTTGGCGCCGTCCTCGACTTTCTGTACCCGGCGCCAGGGCATCCCCTAATGCGGCCGGAGCCAGGGTTTGTTGACTTTGTAAGTTTTCTTTTCCCTTGCTCCTCTTTTTGCTTGAAATTTCTGATCCCCTGATGCTAACCGTGGGATAGCGGGATCAGGCAGGAGGACTGTTCTTCAAGAATAGCCTGGCTCCACTGCCGAAGGACCTAACCCGGGCGGCAGCAAACCGTGCCCTAGCCGGTTGGGACAAGAAGACAAGGGAGCTCGTGAAGAAGAAGGCGATACGAAAGCAGCAAGCTCACGATCGAGGAGAGGATACTAGTAGTGATGATGACGATGATGATGACAACGACGATGATGAGACGGTAGCCGGCGTGGACTGGGGTGACTTGGTGAACGAGGACTCACTATCCATGCAGGGACCCCTTCCATTCCATGTGGAGGGAAGTGAGTCCATGGGGACGGTGGAGCCAGGCCAGCCTCTGGGTCCGACGGGATCTGGTGGATCCACCGTCACCCGCGGGGTGCCGGCGGAGGATCGGTGGATGGGAGGGGATGGATCTGAGGCCATCCCCAAGGTACTGGCAGAGGGGGCCGGTTCCGACACCGCGCCCTGTGAGCTAATGGAGGGGGGCGGCTCTGGCGCCATGCCCCATGAGCCGATGGAGGGGAGAGGCTCTGGTGCTTCACCCCCGAAGACAAGAGAGATGAGCCCCTCCTGCGTCGGAGTAGGGGACAGGCTTGAAATGGTCCCGCCCACATGAGTTGGAGCAGGGGTCTAGGGGTTCATCCCCGAAACATACCTATCGACCGAAAGCGTCAGAGTACGTCACCGATTCCCCTCGTTTTCTTCCTTTATTTTTCCGTTCCGACCTTATGCCCTTTTTCTGTTTTGCAGATTCTTGTGATGGGGCCACCCTTTGGGGCTGGCGCCCAAGAAGATCCTTGCCCTTCAGGAGGGATGGATGGCGCTACCCAATGTCGCCCCTATTTCTGGCAGGAGCGGTGCTGACGTTGGGGCCTCATTGGTTGGTCCGGTGGCATCCGCGGTGGCGCCCGTGCCCTTGGTGGTTGTCGAGCAGGCGGCCACAACCGCGACAAGCCGGGAGCAGCCAGATGCAGCCGTGGTGGCGTCCGAGGGGGTGGCGCATTCCGTGCCCCCGGTGGCCCAAGTGACGGCGTCTGACGTGGGCCAGGCGGAGTTGGATGCAGCCGCAGTGGCGTCCAATAGAGCAGCGTAGTTTGTGCCGTTGGAGGCCTAGACGGAGGTGGCCATGACCGCGATAAGCTCTACAGGGTCGGACACTACCATGGTGGCATTCGAGGGGGTGGTGCAATCCATGCCACTGGCATTTCAGGCCGTGGCGCCCGGGGCAGGCCGGATGGAGGAGGACACGACCAGAAGGTCTCCGAGTGTCATGGCGGTGGTGGGAAGGACCATAAGGGAGCCGCCTTTGGCCCTGTTGTCGGGAGATAGCTGCTCCCCCATATGGGGTGAGCCACCGGTCCAGTGGATGGCCGCTCAGGACCCAGTGTTGATTCTTTTTCACTTGACGATGCTACCGAGAGCTTGGAGCAGGAGAATCTTGACGTCGGGTTCTCGGCAGTGATGGGTGCCCTGAGGGAGGCCAGGGGTGCCTTGTGTGAAATCCTTGTTCCTTCTAGCCGGGTATCTGCTTGATCTTCTCACTTGTTTTCTTCTTTCTTCACATATTTCTATGTTTTTGTGTCTTCTAATTCCGATCCTCCTTTTAGAATATTGTTGCTCGTAGCCAGGACAAGTCCTGGTTCCTTCATGAGCAAAAGGTGGAATGGGACCGCCTTACCAAGGAGGCCAGGCTGTGAGGAGATGTGGGCGTGCAACTCGCTGCCGCCCAGCAGCGAGAGGCCGAGGCACGTTGGGACATGGAGGAGGCTCATGGGATGTTTGAGGACCTGTCGGCGAGGGTCAAGCTAGATGAGGAGTGTAACAGAACCGACCAAATCATAAGAACGTAAGTACAAAAACAATCACCGAAGCGATCAAATTCCTGTACTTAAGCTCCCATAATCCCGGTAGTCCGGAAATCACGAAGGATTTCAACCAACTCTCGACATACAAACCAAGATCGTAATGATTCAACACAACACATCATCTGTTACAACATTTCACAAGTAGCATTCGGATTACATCCATCAGAGTTGAAATAGAATATTACAAACCAAGTTTGAGTGTGCGGAAGCAACATAGTTTAGTACAAAACATCATAGTTTTCAAATACATTGCCAAGTCTGAGTCATGTCCCACAAAAGCATTATCAGGTACGAGAATTAGTAGAGACCATGCCCAACGGTCTAGTCTTCATCCCCAGCTGGGAGAAGGCAGTACTTGCAGCAACCAAAGTAGAACTGGTCATCTGCAACAGGTGGGAGATAAACCCTGAGTACGAGAAGGTACTCAGCTAGACTTACCCAACAAAAATCAGAAATAATGGACACCAAGGATCATGCAAGGCTTTTCAAGTGGGCTAGCTTGACACAGTTGCATAAAAGAGCTTATGATTATAGTAACCAATTTAAACTTAGCATCAAGCTTATCATTATTTACCTGTCCACTAGATTAGCACCTGTACTAGAGCACTCACTTATTAGGAGCAAACAATATTAACCATAGCAGGTGTAATAAGGCTGTCATCATCATATCATCATTTCCGAACCATTAAGTTATTAAGTGTATCTACATTGGAGATAAGCCCGTCAAGTTCTCACTAACCGGGAGAGACGGCGACTCGAATCGAATTACAACTCAGCTGAGGGGGTATTCCTAACTCTCACCCTGGCATACTTAGCAAGGGTAGCCATGGGTTACCTTTGGTACATCTCAGGAACCAAATTCGCGGGTTCGATCAGCGCCAGCACTCTCAGGGATTACCCTTCTGCCAGGACGATCAGGACTTTTAAATCACCTGCCCTTGGACTCACGCCTACGGCTCCCTTCCGAGGCGCACTTTATACTTATCGACTCCCGGCCTGAGGTGAGCTACTCGGCTTCGCGATTCGGTCATCGGACACGGCCAACTAAGAGAGAGGCATGCGTTCAACATGAACTAGGAAAGGCTCCAAGAATCAGTCCTTAAGCGACACAGACGGAGTCACTGCAAACCGGCAAGCCTCCGTCCGGTCTTCATTTCAAATTAAGACTGGTTCTTTTCCACGATAGCAAATATAGCCAACCGTGCCACATGTATCTTCCTATATCTCGCAGGTGACAGGAAATCACCCGACTTCTACCGCGTTTAAGCAGGACTAAGCACTACTCGAGCCTGAGCTACATAGGATTTAGGGTAACAATATCTGGACAAGGAATTGGGTAACCAATGCAGCAATCGTTTGCATCCAACACCTAAACTTAATGCAACAATATATATATGAACAATAATACTGTAACTGCATTTCGGAAATTAGGAGGCTTAATATGCTCCGGGGCTTGCCTTTCACAAAGTTGCACGGACGGTGATCTGGGCACTCAACGGCGACCTCAGTCTGGCACTTCTCCTGAAGGCTGCTCCTCCTGAATCTCCGGCGTCGGCTGCTGCTGCTCGCTCGGTTCCTCGAATTCCAGCAGGGTCACTCCTTCCGGTACACCTATTGCATGCCGATGCAAAAGATAAATACCATGGATGCATAAGGTATGACATGATGCTCATGATGAATGGATCGTAGTAAGTGTTTACGAACGCATTACTGGACACTCGTTTACCGAGTAAGACTAGTCCTATTCAAATCACTTTAAGCATATTTCTAACTTAACTGAAAGAACAAGATTAACTTACCTAACTTGCATAACCTAAGATAAAGATGCTCATCTTCGGTTAAAGGCCTAACACCTAGGAACATTACCACAACTTAGAAATAATAAAGGTATACATAATTTAACATTTAAGTTTCATATGCATACAAGTAGTTACTTAATTCAATCATAACAGGAGTTCTACAGATCCAAATGACCTGCATGAGGACATTCTGGAAAGCTTATGAAATTCTCTACAATTCATTTGTAAACATCACAGCATGATTCTTACGTGAATCAAACTGAATTCCAGTAAATCTAGAATCTGTCCAGAAATGACAGGGTTACTAACTTAATTATTTAATGATGATGCAAAAGCCTAATTTGACCAAACCAAGTTTACCAACTTGTTGCACACCCAGAGGAACACTAGAAAGTATAGTGCCAACTTCTAAATTAATTATTTAATACCCTTTTCTAATTTATTTAGTTAATTAGGTGATTAAAGCAATATATAGTAAAACTATTCAGAAAAATCTACAAAAATTATAGTAGCTATCTCATGCTTCACATAGACTACCATAAAAATTTCAAAGCCATTGAGTAAGTATAACAGTCTACACAAAAATGATAAGGCATAATGGCTTAAATTGAGCATAATTAAGGAAATCCTAATGAAAAGTATCAAGCAACAGATTTCACATTTTTCCTAGCATCATTCTAGCATAAGAATAGTACTCACCAAATTTTACCTTCACTGGATCTATAGAAAAATTATGAAAATTCACACAAGATCCACCCATTAATAAAAGGAAATTCTATAACTTAAAAACTACACATGCACTAGCTCTGAAATTTTAACCAGAGACTCTACTAAACCAAAATAGAGGACCCACAAAATTTCATAATTTTTGGACCACAGAAACTCAAGATAAAATTCAAACAAGTTTGCATGCTTCTAAAAACACATTTCAAACTCCTATTTAATTCATCCAATTTTTCTAAAACATGTGCTCATATACTATTTTTGTTAAATACTAGACAATACTAGGAACTCAACAAAATTAGAACCATAGCATTTGGATCTATATACTAAGAAATACAGATTTTTGAATCATGCACACAAATCTGTGAAAACAAAATAAACCAAATAATTAAGGAAACCTAACAGCTACTGGTGGGCTGGCCCAAGGAACGGCGGCCCACGAGCGCACAGGCGCGGCCCAAGCCGACGGTGCGGCCCGAGCTGGACTCCCGCCTGAGCCTCAGCGGCTGACAAGGCGGACCCGCTCGTCAGTGAGCGAAACAGGGGAGGAGCGACGGCCGGTGGCGTAGCTCGCTGCCGGTGGCTTCTCCGGCGAAGGTAAGGGTTTCTACGTGCTCGCCTCATCCTAGCGGACCTAGGGGAACCCTCATTCGTAGCTATTGACGCGACAAGGAGGGGTGGCGATGGCCACGGCGGCGCTCAGGCCACGGCACGGCCGGCTCCGGCGACGATACGGCGTCGCAGCCCTAACGGTTGGCGCTACGGGCTTCGGTGGTGTTCACCGGACCTAGCTGCAGGCAGAGGAGGGGTGGAAAGGTCAGCGCGGACAGCTGGCCTCGTGGAGCGCCAACTCCGGCGAACCTCCGCCATGGCTGTGGTGGAAGGAAATGACGGATTCATCCTTACCAAGGCACAATCGACCTGGCTGAGGGGTGGGGGTGACAGAGGGGGTCACGGCGAGGCTACGAGCGGGAGGGCCGGCGCGTTTTTGCAGTGGCGAGCTTGAACTGGCAACGGCGGAAAGCTTTGGCTCGGCGCGGCGAGCTGTGCGAGGCGAGAAATGCGAACTGGAGCGGTGAAGGCGTCGGGCAGGCGCTGGCTTGAAGTGGAGGGCAACGGCAGCGGCGTCAGGCCAGCCTCGGCGCGTGGCCGCGCGATCAGAGACCCGGCGACGGGTGGCGGACACGCGGCGTCAGGCCTCTGCGCCGGTCGGCCATGACTGGTCACTGACCGTTTTCTGAAAAACGCGAACCGCGATTCAGTGCTCATCAACGGTGACTGACAGCGCCATATAATCGCTGTCGACACGGCTTAACCAGTGATCCTTAGCAAAAACTGTGTACATGGAAAACGTAGACCTACCATCCATCTACAATTTCACTTCAAGGACCATTCCCTAATTCGCCATGGATCAGAAGTTACATCAAGCCAAAGTTGGCTTGATCTAATCTGAAATGCACCATGACTTAGAATATTTTTCTAAGTGTTGAAAACAGCATGTATTTCTGACTTGTGGGCCATGTTTGACCATGTTCTAGACCTTTTCATGAGTTGACCATAAAACAACTTTTGTTCCTTACTAAATTAGCTACAAGTTTGGTAAAGAGTGCACAGTCATACAAAGTTTCTAAGTTGGACTTTTTAAACAGTCAAACTATGACACTCCTAGGGTCAATTCAAGTCAAACATGCAATTAAGGGCATTTTGGTCATTTTGATCTACATGAACAATGTCCAAACAAGTAACCTAAGTGTAGTTAAGGTGTAATAGACCATGATCAACCATTTTACAAAATTGTTATACCACTTCTAATGATCACATGTGATAAAGAAAGTAAAACAAGCAATTCATTCATATGTTGCAATGAAATGTCTCACATGTTTCAAGACCTTGTTGTCATTTTATAATTGCCACATTACTACCATATTGCCATGTTTCCATGTATGAGAGTTTCATGTTACATTCACAGGTTTCACTACTTCCACTCTAAGCAATCAAGCATGAAACACATACAATTTAAAAATGTTGCATATGTATGTTTCAATGATAATGACATGATGACATAGCTAATGCACATGTTTATGAAATGACATGCAATTTAGTGGAAGCCTAAACACCTAGGGTGTTACAGCCCTCCCCCCTTAGAAAAATCTCGTCCCGAGATTTGGAAAGCGTACCAATCAGTATAGAAAGCTGGATAGTTTTCCTTTAAATAATCTTCCCGCTCCCAAGTTGCATCCCGTTCACTATGATTACTCCAAACTACCTTGTATAATTTAACTACTCGTGTACGAGTCACTCTTTCTTGAGTATCCAGGACTTGCACGGGCTTTTCCTCATAAGAAAGATCAGATTTCAAGTTGACTTTCCTTGTTGCTATTCTTTCCTCAGGAATACGAAGACACTTCTTCAGCTGGGACACATGGAATACCGGGAATATAGCTCCCATCTCACGTGGTAGATCGAGCTTATATGCTACTCTTCCACTTTTCTCGATAATGCGGATAGGGTCCAACATATCGAGGCTCAAGCTTCCTTTTAATTCCAAAGCGCTTGACTCCTTTCATAGGGGATACCTTCAAATAAACATGATCACCTACTTCAAACTCAATAGGTTTTCTTCTCTTGTCAGCATAGCTCTTTTGTCTAGCCTGTAGCGGCAGTCATATTCTTCTGTATAGTTCGGACTTGCTCTTCGGCTTCTTTTACAAAATCAATACCATAGAATCTTCTTTCTCCGGGTTCCACCCAGTTCAAAGGAGTTCTACACTTGCGGCCATAAAGAGCTTCAAAAGGAGCCATTTTGATACTCTCTTGATAACTGTTGTTATAAGAGAATTCAGCGAGAGGTAACCAGTCTTCCCAAGAGCCTTTGCAAGAGATAAGACAAGCTCTAAGCATGTCCTCAAGAATTTGATTAACACGCTCAGTCTGTCCTGATGTTTGCGGATGATAGGCAGAACTGCGGATTAGATGAGTGCCAAGATTTTGATGTAAGCACTCCCAAAAGCGAGCCGTGAACTGAGGTCCTCTATCAGAAACAATGGATTTGGGTACACCATGGAGACGTACCTACTTGTTGAAAATAAATCTCAGCATAATTGTGAGGATGATAGGTAGACTTGACCGGAATAAAGTGAGCAGATTTAGTTAGACGATCTACGATAACCCAGATGGAATCACAACCCTTTTTGGTAGTGGGTAATCCAACAATAAAATCCATGCTAATTTCTTCCCACTTCCAGCCAGGAATAGAGAGTGGCTGCAATAGTCCGGGCCTTATGTGAATAGCCTTGACTCTGCAACAGTTATCACACCTTGCCACGTAGGCTGCGATTTCTTTCTTCATCTTGGTCCACCAATAATACAGCTTGAGATCTTGATACATTTTACTGCTACCAGGGTGGATGGACAATTTAGAAGAATGGGCTTCAGCCATAATTTGATTTCTAAGTTCTTTGTCTTTGGGTACCACAAGCCTATCATTAAACCAGAGAATTCCTTTGTCATCGACCTTAAAGTGCTTGGATTCTTTCTCTTTCATTTTCCGCTTGATGTGAAACACACCCACATCAGTCTTCTGGAGTTCGATAATTCGACTTCTAAGAGAGCAATCCACAGTGATATTGTGGAGTACTACAGGATGAAGGAGGTGTGCCAAATGAAAGTCTTCACTAACCAAGGAATTGCAATGGGCCTTTCTGCTTAAGGCATCAGCAACAACATTTGCCTTACCAGGATGGTAGTGCACTTGAAGGTTGTAGTCTTTGATCAATTCTAACCATCGTCGTTGACGCATATTCAACTCGGGTTGAGTAAAAATGTACTTGAGGCTTTTATGGTCAGTATAGATGTTGCACACATTACCCAGCAAGTAATGTCTCCAAATCTTCAGGGCATGAACAACTGCGGCTAGCTCTAAGTCATGGGTAGGATAGTTGACTTCATGCTTTCGGAGCTGGCGCGAAGCATAAGCAATTACTCGGCCTTCCTGCATAAGAACACACCCCAAACCGGTGCCACATGCGTCACAGTAGACATCAAAAGGCTTCTCGATGTCAGGTTGTGCCAATACAGGAGCAGAGGTTAGTAAAGTCCGCAAAGTGTGGAAAGCCTCTTCACACTTTGGAGTCCACACAAACTTCTCATCCTTTTGCAGTAGTCGAGTCATGGGCTTGGCGATTTTTGAGAAATCCAGGATAAAGCGACGATAATAGCCAGCCAATCCCAGGAAACTTCGGACTTCTGTGACCAGTAGTAGGTGCCTTCCACTCAAGGACTTCTTGCACCTTAGTAGGGTCAACCGAAATTCCATCACCAGATAATACATGACCTAGAAAAGGTATCTTGTTCAACCAGAACTTCGCACTTGCTGAACTTAGCATAAAGCTGGTTGTCACGTAACCGAGTTAAAACAATTCTCAGATGTTCAGCATGCTCTTCTTCATTCTGAAGAATATACCAGGATATCATCAATGAACACGACGACAAATTTGTCCAATTCCGGCATGAATACAGAATTCATCAGGTACATAAAGTGTGCCGGAGCATTTGTCAACCCAAATGACATGACGAGGTATTCGAACAAGCCATAACGAGTAGAGAAAGCTGTCTTAGGTATATCTTCAGGACGAATTTTGATCTGATGGTAGCCAGACCTCAAATCGATCTTGGAGAATACCTTAGCCTTGGAGAAGCTGATCAAACAGAATATCGATGCGAGGAAGAGGGTATTTGTTCTTGATAGTAACAGCGTTTAGGGGGCGATAATCCACGCACATGCGTAGAGACTCGTCCTTCTTCTTCACAAATATAGCCTGGACAACCCCAAGGAGAAGAACTAGGCCGAATCAACCCTTTCTTCAATAGCTCATTCAACTGACTCTTCAGCTCAGCCAACTCATTGGGCGGCATTCTATAGGGCCTTCGAGAAATAGGAGCCGTACCCGGAATGAGTTCTATCTTGAATTCTACATCACTGGTCCGGAGGTAATCCAGGCAAGTCATCAGGAAAGACATCTGGAAACTCACAGACAACCGGTAGATCCTTAATGGCTTTGGCTAGGGTAACATTGGCTGTATTGTGGATAGAGATATCACGAGGTAACTGCACTAGAAAACCTTTCTTATCCACAGGATCCCTCAACATTACCACATGGGTTGAGGTATCGATTAACACTCCATTCCCGCTCATCCACTTCATTCCTAGGATTATATCAATTCCTACCCCCGGTAGAACTACAAGATCCGTACGGAACTCTCGATCTCCAATCTCAAGCTTTACATCTTTAACTACTTGGTTAGTCAGGATATTATTTCCAGCAGCACTAATACAATACCCACCCTTGACAATTGTAATCACATTCATATTATGCTTAGATGCAAAAGTAGAACTCACAAAGGAGTGCGAAGCACCCGAATCAAAGAGCACAACTGCAGGGTGATCATTAACAAGAAACTTACCAGCGGTGACCACTTCACCAGCAGGAATTTCCTCCACTATAGTATAGTGAACACGCCCCTGACGGACGTTTCCTTGAGCATTCTTGGGAGGATGGGGACATCTATTTGCCCAATGACCAGGCTGGTTACAGTTCCAACACGGCCTGTTTGCTGGTGGAACATGGGAGCTACCCTGCCCAGAGGTATTCTTCGGCAAGGAAATTGTATACCCCTTGCGGAAACCGGTTTTAGCTTGGTTCTTCTTCTGAGGTGGGCGGTACCAGACATTAGCATTGGGTGAACGGTACGGGGTCTTAGATACCATTGGAGCCTTGGACTGGGAAGCACCAGCCTCAAAGTTCCTTTTACGGTTCTTGGAAGCAGCATAAATCTTGTCATTGTTCTCCTGAGTCAGGGTGTCACTGATAAATTCATTGAAGGTGACACACTTGCAGTTGCCCATTGACTTCATTAGTTTTGGGGAAAGTCCCCTCTTGAAGCTAGCTATTCTCTTGGCAGTCAGTATCGACGAACTCGGGAGCATACCTTGCCAGGTTGTTGAATGCCTGGAGGTACTCATTGAGACTCTTGTTGCCTTGGGTGAGCTTCATAAACTCAGTATGCTTAATGGCCATGAGACCAGGAGGGATAAAGTGTCCCCCTGAAAGCTGTCTGAACTGGTCCCAAACTATCTCAACGTTAGCAGGGAAGGTGGTCCTATGATGGGTCCACTAGATGCCTGCTAGGGCCTTGGAGCTGGTGTCCTACATACGAAGCCTTCATGCCTTCAGTCAAACGGAGCAATCCAAACCTTTGCTCTATCGTGCTCAACCATTCATCCGCTTGTAAGGGTTCTTCTGCCTCACGAAAGATAGGAGGCTTTGTGTCCATGAAGTCCTTAAAGCTGCTGTACTGGTTCGGCTCGGGTCCCTGGCGGACATGCCGATCCTCACGGTTAGCCATCTGGCGCATAGCCTCAGCTAGCATGCGCTGACTTTCCACAACTGTCTGCATTAGCTCAGCTGGTGTGGGCGGTGGCGGAGGTGGTTGTTCCTCATTTCCCATGCCACGACCGCGACGAATGGTTATGAGCCATCTGCAAAATGTATAGTCAATGAGCACTGACGATGTGGAAACTTTTGTAGATGAATTGTATAATTATGCCAAACTGATTCCATCGGAGAGAATGCATTTAAATAATCAACAGAGGCACAATCATTCAGCACAATCACACAACTCATCAAGCGCATCAATTGACACATAAATGCGATGAACTTAACCAACAACGAGATCCATAGACCGCAAAGGCGAAATTCATCAAAAGCTCACATACGTGGAGCATAATACGTTCGATAGGTTACATCCAAGCCATAGTGGTTCCAACTTACATCAAGGGTAACATAGGGTTCGATATTACATCCCACGATTAACTTGATACAAAGCTACTTGTTCATGCATGAGGATCAACAAAAGACTAGATCTAGCGCATTAGCTAAGTAGTAAGCTAAACTACGCATCGTCCTCTGAGTCAGTGTCGAAGATCTCTCCTCCATCTTCATCACTAGCAGGCTCTAACTCCTCATCTTCCTCCTCATCCGGTGGAACGTCCTCAGGTCCATTGACCTCCATGTCATCATCACCTTCAGCCATGATGACACCAGAACCCATCTCATTCTCATCATCAGGTGGCAGGAGAGGGTGAAGTTGATTGTGTAACAGGTGGACCTCCTCATGGAGATTGTCATTGTACTCTTCAGCAGCTGCCACTTGCTGCTCTAGCTCCATCTGTCGCGCTCTCAACACATTCTCTTCGTGCCAGGCTTCATTCCATTGGTTCATCACGTGAATCAACATACGTTCACAGTTGCGGTGAGCAACTGTCAACCTCTGAACCTCAACGGTCTCTTGGTCCCTTTCCTGTGTTACTTGCTCCAAACGGTGCTGAGCCGCATTCCTCTCAGCAGTCACCCGAGCCAGCTCTGTCCTCAGCCTTTCTGCCTCAGTAGGCTCAGGACGGGGCTCACGAGGAGCTAAACGGTGACGAGGCGCCCTGCCTCCAGCAGGACTTGCGAGTAGTGAGTTTCGTGTGCGCCATCTGTAGCAAAAAGTTACAATGTAAGGGGAGAATCATTTAAGGGATACGAAATTTAATTAGTCGGGACAATCAAATTTTAAGGGAGGGAATAATGCAGAATGCCATGTATGCTTGAACATGATGCATGCACGAATCCATACAGTCCTCACAAACCTAGAAAAATTTAAAGGCTAGCGAAATATACGGTGGCATACATACATTCTCTCGTATACGGTAGATAGCCGATCTACAACGATACGTTATTAGTGTACCTGCAGAAAATTTCATCTCAGCCCTAGTAATTTCCCAAAATGCATAAAAGCACGCAGTAAACTAAATACTTTCATACATACATCCCCTGATGCATATACTCTAGTATCACAGCTACCCGTCAGAGATACCCACATTTAAGTACTCTCATAGATACATGATTGAACATGTAAGTATGCGAGCAACCACAACTACTCTCCCCTAGACCGACAGGTTGGACGGTCATGCTCTCACAACTCCCACTTACCAGAGCGTAGAGGTATTTGGATCCATACATTACCACCCAAGCGGATGGCATCCATACAATAGCACGCCGTATGGACGACGAAACAGAAACAAGCAGGAACCCCCAAGTTAGTACTTTAATAAGCCACCTAAGAGTCCTTATTTGGGCATAAGGGATATGACCACTGGCAATACTTAGTATTTAATTTAGGATTTTCACAAATACTTTTGTTTTAAATACTCAAATGACATGTTTAGTGTCGAATCTTGCTCTGATGCCAGCTGTAACAGAACCGACCAAATCATAAGAACGTAAGTACAAAAACAATCACCGAAGCGATCAAATTCCTGTACTTAATCTCCCATAATCCCGGTAGTCCAGAAATCATGAAGGATTTCAACCAACTCTCGACATACAAACCAAGATCGTAATGATTCAACACAACACATCATCCGTTACAACATTTCACAAGTAGCATTCGGATTACATCCATCAGAGTTGAAATAGAATATTACAAACCAAGTTTGAGTGTGCGGAAGCAACATAGTTTAGTACAAAACATCATAGTTTTCAAATACATTGCCAAGTCTAAGTCATGTCCCGCAAAAGCATTATCAGGTACGAGAATTAGTAGAGACCGTGCCCAATGGTCTAGTCTTCATCCCCAGCTGGGAGAAGGCAGTACTTGCAGCAACCAAAGTAGAACTGGTCATCTGCAACAGGTGGGAGATAAACCCTGAGTACGAGAAGGTACTCAGCTAGACTTACTCGACAAAAATCAGAAATAATGGACACCAAGGATCATGCAAGGCTTTTCAGGTGGGCTAGCTTGACACAGTTGCATAAAAGAGCTTACGATTATAGTAACCAATTTAAACTTAGCATCAAGCTTATCATTATTTACCTGTCCACTAGATTAGCACCTGTACTAGAGCACTCACTTATTAGGAGCAAACAATATTAACCATAGCAGGTGTAATAAGGCTGTCATCATCATATCATCATTTCCGAACCATTAAGTTATTAAGTGTATCTACATTGGAGATAAGCCCGTCAAGTTCTCACTAACCGGGAGAGACGGCGACTCGAATCGAATTACAACTCTGCTGAGGGGGTATTCCTAACTCTCACCCTGGCATACTTAGCAAGGGTAGCCGTGGGTTACCTTTGGTATATCTCAGGAACCAAATTCGCGGGTTCGATCAGCGCCAGCACTCTCAGGGATTACCCTTCTGCCAGGACGATCAGGACTTTTAAATCACCTGCCCTTGGACTCACACCTACGGCTCCCTTCCGAGGCGCACTTTATACTTATCGACTCCCGGCCTGAGGTGAGCTACTCGGCTTCGCGGTCGGTCATCGGACACGGCCAACTAAGAGAGAGGCATGCGTTCAACATGAACAGGAAAGGCTCCAAGAATCAGTCCTTAAGCGACACAGACGGAGTCACTACAAACCGGCAAGCCTCCATCCGGTCTTCATTTCAAATTAAGACTGGTTCTTTTCCACGATAGCAAATATAGCCAACCGTGCCACATGTATCTTCCTATATCTCGCAGGTGACAGGAAATCACCTGACTTCTACCGCGTTTAAGTAGGACTAAGCACTACTCGAGCCTGAGCTACATAGGATTTAGGGTAACAATATTTGGACAAGGAATTGGGTAACCAATGCAGCAATCGTTTGCATCCAACACCTAAACTTAATGCAACAATATATATATGAACAATAATACTGTAACTGCATTTCGGAAATTAGGAGGCTTAACATGCTCCGGGGCTTGCCTTTCACAAAGTTGCACGGACGGTGATCTGGGCACTCAACGGCGACCTCGTCTGGCACTTCTCCTGAAGGCTGCTCCTCCTAAATCTCCGGCGTCGGCTGCTGCTGCTCGCTCGGTTCCTCGAATTCCAGCAGGGTCACTCCTTCCGGTACACCTATTGCATGCCGATGCAAAAGATAAATACCATGGATGCATAAGGTATGACATGATGCTCATGATGAATGGATCGTAGTAAGTGTTTACGAACGCATTACTGGACACTCGTTTACCGAGTAAGACTAGTCCTATTCAAATCACTTTAAGCATATTTCTAACTTAACTGAAAGAACAAGATTAACTTACCTAACTTGCATAACCTAAGATAAAGATGCTCATCTTCGGTTAAAGGCCTAACACCTAGGAACATTACCACAACTTAGAAATAATAAAGGTATACATAATTTAACATTTAAGTTTCATATGCATACAAGTAGTTACTTAATTCAATCATAACAGGAGTTCTACAGATCCAAATGACCTACATGAGGACATTCTGGAAAGCTTATGAAATTCTCTACAATTCATTTGTAAACATCACAGCATGATTCTTAAGTGAATCAAACTGAATTCCAGTAAATCTAGAATCTGTCCAGAAATGACAGGGTTACTAACTTAATTATTTAATGATGATGCAAAAGCCTAATTTGACCAAACCAAGTTTACCAACTTGTTGCACACCCTAGAGGAACACTATAAAGTATAGTGCCAACTTCTAAATAAATTATTTAATACCCTTTTCTAATTTATTTAGTTAATTAGGTGATTAAAGCAATATATAGTAAAACTGTTCAGAAAAATCTACAAACATTACAGTAGCTATCTCATGTTTCACATAGACTACCGTAAAAATTTCAAAGCCATTGAGTAAGTATAACAGTCTACACAAAAATGATAAGGCATAATGGCTTAAAATGGCATAATTAAGAAATCCTAATGAAAAGTATCAAGCAACAGATTTCACATTTTTCCTAGCATCATTCTAGCATAAGAATAGTACCCACCAAATTTTACCTTCACTGGATCTATAGAAAAATTATGAAAATTCACACAAGATCCCCCCATTAATAAAAGGAAATTCTATAACTTAAAAACTACACATGCACTAGCTCTGAAATTTTAACCAGAGACTCTACTAAACCAAAATAGAGGACCCACAAAATTTCATAATTTTTGGACCACAGAAACTCAAGATAAAATTCAAACAAGTTTGCATGCTTCTAAAAACACATTTCAAACTCCTATTTAATTCATCCAATTTTTCTAAAACATGTGCTCATATACTATTTTTGTTAAATACTAGACAATACTAGGAACTCAACAAAATTAGAACCATAGCATTTGGATCTATATACTAAGAAATACAGATTTTTGAATCATGCACACAAATCTGTGAAAACAAAATAAACCAAATAATTAAGGAAACCTAACAGCTACTGGTGGGCTGGCCCAAGGAACGACGGCCCACGAGCGCATAGGCACGGCCCAAGCCGACGGCGCAGCCCGAGCTGGACTCCTGCCTGAGCCTCAGCGGCTAACAAGGCGGACCCGCATGTCAGTGAGCGAAACAGGGGAGGAGCGACGGCCGGTGGCGTAGCTCGCTGCCGGTGGCTTCTCCAGCGAAGGTAAGGGTTTCTACGTGCTCGCCTCATCCTAGCGGACCTAGGGGAACCCTCATTCGTAGCTATTGACGCGACAAGGAGGGGTGGCGATGGCCATGGCGGCGCTCGGCCACGGCACGGCCGGCTCCGGCGATGATACGGCGTCGCAGCCCTAACGGTTGGCGCTACGGGCTTTGGTGGTGTTCACCGAACCTAGCTGCAGGCAGAGGAGGGGTGGAAAGGTCGCGCGGATAACTGGCCGCGTGGAGCGCCAACTCCGGTGAACCTCCGCCATGGCTGTGGTGGAAGGAAATGATGGATTCATCCTTACCAAGGCATAATCGACCTGGCTGAGGGGTGGGGGTGACAGAGGGGGTCACGGTGAGGCTACGAGCGGGAGGGCCGGCGCGTTTTTGCAGTGGCGAGCTTGAACGGCAACGGCGGAAAGCTTTGGCTCGGCGCGGCGAGCTGTGCGAGGCGAGAAATGCGAACTAGAGCGGTGAAGGCGTCGGGCAGGCGCTGGCTTGAAGTGGAGGGCAACGACAGCGGCGTCAGGCCAGCCTCGGCGCGTGGCCGCGCGATCAGAGACCCGGCGACGGGTGGCAGACATGCGGCGTCAGGCCTCTACGCCGGTCGGCCATGATGGTCACTGACCGTTTTCTGAAAAATGCGAACCGCGATTCAGTGCTCATCAACGGTGACTGACATCGCCATATAATCGCATCGACATGGCTTAACCAGTGATCCTTAGCAAAAACTGTGTACATGGAAAACGTAGACCTACCATCCATCTACAATTTCACTTCAAGGACCATTCCCTAATTCGCCATGGATCAGAAGTTACATCAAGCCAAAGTTGGATTGATCTAATCTGAAATGCACCATGACTTAGAATATTTTTCTAAGTGTTGAAAACAGCATGTATTTCTGACTTGTGGGCCATGTTTGACCATGTTCTAGACCTTTTTATGAGTTGACCATAAAACAACTTTTGTTCCTTACTAAATTAGCTACAAGTTTGGTAAAGAGTGCACAGTCATACAAAGTTTCTAAGTTGGACTTTTTAAACAGTCAAACTATGACACTCCTAGGGTCAATTCAAGTCAAACATGCAATTAAGGGCATTTTGGTCATTTTGATCTACATGAACAATGTCCAAACAAGTAATCTAAGTGTAGTTAAGGTGTAATAGACCATGATCAACCATTTTACAAAATTGTTATACCACTTCTAATGATCACATGTGATAAAGAAAGTAAAACAAGCAATTCATTCATATGTTGCAATGAAATGTCTCACATGTTTCAAGACCTTGTTGTCATTTTATAATTGCCACATTACTACCATATTGCCATGTTTCCATGTATGAGAGTTTCATGTTACATTCACAGGTTTCACTACTTCCACTCTAAGCAATCAAGCATGAAACACATACAATTTAAAAATGTTGCATATGTATGTTTCAATGATAATGACATGATGACATAGCTAATGCACATGTTTATGAAATGACATGCAATTTAGTGGAAGCCTAAACACCTAGGGTGTTACAAGGAGGATGCCGCCATGCTTCGAAAGGAATGGGATGAGCTGCTACAGAAGGATGTCGTGGCCAGTGAGCGGGCCGGCGAGCTCCTGGCGGAGCTGGAGGTAGAGCGAGACCTCAAGCTGAAGGCTAAGGAGAGGTCCGTGGCATTGTAGCAGAGGGTGGATCGGTACGCCGAGATGATCACCCGGTTGTGCAAGGAGCAAGACGAGCTATGCTGGATCGAGGAGGGACTTCGCTTGGAGCGCAGTGCAGCCCATGAGGATCACGACCGGGCAATCCGAGAGCGTGACGAGGCACGTGGGGTGGCCGACTCCCTCCGGGCGGATCTTGGAGTCGCAGTGAACCAAAGGTTGGAGGTTTAGAGCATTGCTGCCAGGCTAGAGAAGGAGCTTACCAAAGTGCAAGGTATCCTCCGGGTCAAGAGTGATGAGCACGACCTTCTGCAGGCCACTATCGATGTGGTCACCGATGCCCTGAGGGTGGCGTAGCCAAAAGGATCTAGCTCGCTTGCAGCTCGTGCCATGGGAATCACGACGCAGGTAGGCCAACTTGAGGAGGATGCCTTTCATGCCAGGATCACCCAAGCCTTTGCTATCGCCCGTTCCCATTATGATCAGGAGATTAACCTAGAGGTAATGAGCAATGGCTTTGCGCCTGTCTATGATGATGATGAGCTAGACGAGATGGAAAAGGCAGTGACTCCCCTCGCGCAGAACCTAGCGGACAAGCTGAAACAAGAGGTTCTCCCTTCATGAAAGTAGTTAGCTTAATAAACACATATTTGTAATATGTGAACAAGTGTCAGTACTTTTGTGTCCTGGAAACAGTTTCATAATTTTTGTTTCGTTTGTTTGATTTTACCTTCTTCTCTCTGTAATGTTTTTTTGAAAAAAGAAAGGAGGTACCCATACCTTTATTAGCCCCCGAGTGAGATCTGACCCCTTGCGGTTGCTAGGGTCGGATGTGACTAGAGACCAGAATGAGGGAGGCGAACTTACATTTTGTATTTAATTGTACCCCTTACCTAGGACCTTAATGATCGCTGCGTGACCATGCGTTCGGTCTTATCGCTGGTCTGGCCTTCCCCGAGCCCCCATGCATGGTGGGGATTTGGTTAAGGGCCGGTTCATTTGTGGTCATCGTCGAGCTTGCCAACGGGGATGTTCGGACAGATTCTGATCCTGTTTGCTTCACGGTAGGGTTGGCGAAGGCCTCGGGTGGCATTCCGTTACTCCTTGGCCCACCTTCAAATAGATTCCCCCTCAATGGGGTTTCTATGGGCTCGGCTAGAGGCTGGATTGAACAAGAAAGTTGAGATTACCCTAGTCGCCTTAATGCGGGTTGGGCAAAGGCCGTTGAGGCTCATCTGTGTTTTCTCCCCTGGCTCTTGTTTGACATGAGGTGGCCCTGGACCCTTCATTGGTCAGCCTTCGAACCTCGGTCTCTCAATCTTGGATTAAGCAGCTCGAACCCCCAAGCCCTTTAGGGTCTGCTAGGGGTTGGCCATGTTTTCACGTGCTACCCCGTCCTCGGTTTCCGTGACCAGAGGGGCTGAGTTGACGACACTTGCCTCGATTGCTCGAGTGTCACACTCAATGAGCTCACTAATGGGTATGTTCGTGTGGAATCTGGATCCATCATTTGCTGATAGGGTCGGCAGAGCCCTCATGTGGCTTTCCACTAGTTCTTAACCTACCTCCTGGCAGATGCCCGAGCCATTCACTGGGCTCGGGTGGCCCGTTGGCCTCTCCTCAATGGAGATTCTGTGGGTCTAGCTCGAGGTTAGAATCGAACGAGAAAGGTTGAAATGTCCCTGTCCATTTCTAAATAGGGTTGGGCAAGGCCGCTGGGGCTCATTTCGGTTTTTCTCCTTGGCTCTGTTTGACATGAGGCGACCTCGAGCCCTTCACGGGTTGGCCTTCGAACCTCAGTCAGGCGTCGCTCATATTGAATGAGGCGGCTACCTCTTCATGATGCGACACGAAGCATCGAGATGTAAGAATTTACATATGCAACATTTGGATGTGTGGATTTAGCTTATAGTTTAATCGAAACAAAAGTGGGGGTCGGTAACGTTACCTTGGTGGTATGAGCCGTGGGAAGCTCCTACCAGACATGTCTGTGCTAGGTTTGGGTCCGATGTTTGCGATGAGGTCGATGTAACCTGCATAAGTATTGCTATTTTTGTTTTCACCTCTTCGCGGCAATCCGAGCCGTTCGATTGATTTTTAAGCGACCTGTCAGCTTCCCCCCTGAAAGAGGGCTCTGTAGATGGACCCCTCCAAACTCCTTTTGGGAAGGCGGGAGCTAAGGCTAGTAATGTGAGGAACCATGAATGCGATTATGCTGGTGAACAAAAAACACCATAGCCGTCGGGGCATAGGGTCTGGTGGTTCGTCCAGTTGTATTCATCGTTTTATTCCCACATGCCGTGCTTCCGGTTTCTCAAAGGTAAGGAGGGGTCGAGCTAAGAGGGTGTTTAAACAAACAGGCGCCCTCGGCAGCCCCCAAGCGATGTCCATGCCCCTGCCATTGCTGGGGTTGGAGGCTCGGTAAAAAATTTAACACTCAAAGTAAGTAAACAGGGGTGCTTATCTTTCAATTGGTCGTTCATTCATTGTTTTGCCTAGGCCGCCCGATCGACCTAGGAGGCCCATTGGCTCCCCCTAGAGGGAGGTTTCGTCGTTGGGTTGTTCCATGGTCCTGCCTGGGGAAGCGGAGAGTTGCTTGCAGGTGAGCGTGCCCCAGTTGTCGCTCCCGAGGCGCATTAGTGGCAGGCCATGCCCAGGTGATGTTATGACTTACCGGGCGGTGTCCCATCATTTTTGGCACGTCCTCTTAGATTTCTGTCAGCATTGATTTCGCATTTGTATTGAATAGGGGAAGGCAGGGAGTTTTTCGTCTGAACCTTTCGCCTTTCCTTAGCTGCAAAGCCCCCTCTTTAAATAGGGGGGGAAAGAGTTCTTGTCCCACTTCCCTGCCAGCCTCTGAGCCGCCACCTCTTCTCCTTCCTTTTCGCCAAATGCATTGGCTCCTAAGTAAGAGAGGGTAATGCCAAGGAGAGAAGAACTCACATATCCGCTCATGAATCTGGAGCGCGATGTCGAGCTGGAGGTCATCCAACATAGATGAGATGGCACGGTTCACCTATGCTGAGGAGAGGTTGCCGCTACCGAAGGAGGAAGGGCACCGGAGGGTACTGAGCGTTGTCGATTTTGCCATCATTGGTGGTGGCCTTCCTTCAGCAGGAGGTGCTTGCTGCCCCGATGCCATTGTCAGGGTTGCGGCCGATGATGATGGCATAGTCCCTGGGTGTCCCAGCGGAGGCGTCGTTGTCAGGGTTGCGGTCGATGATGATGGCGTAGTCCCTGGGCATCCCGATGGAGGCGCCGTTGTTGCCGGTGTGTTGCTCGTCGTTACAGATGACCACGCCTTCGAGGATCCCATGAAGCGCTAGGACGTCGCCGATGAGGAGCAGTGTGTGGCTGCCGCAGTAGACGAACTGGGCCATGTACGTGCCTGGATGGTGCCGATGGAGAGCTTGGTGTGGCGACCGTAGTGGTACTTGTAGTAAAGCTAAGCAGAGACTTTAATTGAATAAGTTCGTGGCGGAGCCCCCGAGTGAATAGTCCTTTGAATTTTAGGAGTACATTAGTCCTTTGCATGATGAAATTACTTTGTAAGTGGTGAACTTGTGCAAAATGAACAAATTTTCCATCTTTGGTTGTGGCAAACCGCTTTTCAGCTTCCTCTTTTTGTAGAAGAGGTTTTGATGCCCTCCGACCCTTCCCATGGCTCAAGTTGCAAAAAACTAGGAGTGCAGGTGAATTAGTTCTGATTACGCTGGTGAGCAAAGAGGTCGTAGCTGCTAGGGCGTGGGTCTCCCGCAGTCCTACTAGTTGTACTCAGAACTTGTTCCCAAAATCTTAGTCCTTAGGACTTGTTATGAGAAGAACGGAAAACTTAGAGAAAGTTTGCAAAGATAACACAAAAAGTGTTTGCAAGATAAACGTACTTGTATTATTTGTACCAGCCCCCGAGTGAGGTCTGGCCCCTCGTGATTTGCAGGGGTCGGATGTCACTAAAAATCAGGGAATTGTAAAGACAAAAACTGATAAGAAAAAACATGCGTTTATTTAAGGGTAAAAATGACGTAGCTGCTCAATGTTCCAGGCGTTGGTGAAGACCTCGCCGTTGATGGTTTTCAACTTGTAGGCGCCTAGGTGGAGTACCTCTGCGATGACGTACAGCCCCTCCCAAGGTGGGGAGAGCTTGTGGTGGTCCTTGTTGATCCACACGAGGTGGAGGATAAGGTCCCCGATGTTGAAGGCTCGGTCCCACACCCATCGGCTGTGGTACCATCGTAACGCTTACTGGTACTTGGCCGAACGGAGGAGGGCGATGTCGCGGGCTTCGTATAGCTGGTCCATGGCGTCTTGGTGGGATGCCTTGGCCCCCTGTTTGTCGTATGCTCTGACTCTTGGTGCCCCATAGTCAAGGTCTGTTGGGAGAATGGCCTCAGAACTGTAGACCATGAAGAAAGGTGTGTAGCCGATGGCCTGGCTGGGAGTTGTCCTTAGGCTCTAGAGCACTGTCGGGAGCTCGGCAAGCCAGCGTGCGCCGAACTTTTTTAACCGGTTGAAGATCCTGGGCTTAAGGCCTTGCAGAAGCTTGTCATTTGCGTGCTCGACCTGCCCATTCGTCTGGGGGTGTGGGATAGCTGCCCAATCGATTCAGATGTGTTGTTCATCGCTGAATCGAATGAATTTCCTACCGGTGAACTACGTGCCGTTGTTTGTGATGATGGAGTTCGATACTCCAAAACGATGGATGATGTCGAGGAAAAACAGCACAGCTTGCTCGGATTTGATCGTGGAGATTGGTCGAGCTTCGATCCATTTCTTAAATTTATCTATGGTGACAAGTAGGTAGGTGAAGCCCTCGGGTGCCTTTTTGAGTGGCCCAACCAGGTCGAGCCCCTAGACCACAAAGGGCCACGTGATGGGGATCATCTGGAGTGCCTAGGCCGGGAGGTGAATCTATCGAGCGTAATACTGACACCCTTCGTAGGCGCATACAATTTGCTCGGCGTTGGCTACTACGGTGGGCCAGTAGAAGCCCTGTCGGAATGCGTTTCCAACCAGGGTCCTCGATGCGGCATGGTGACCACAGACCCCGGCATGGATGTCACTCAGCAGAAGTCTTCCCTATTTGCGGGGGATGCAGAGCTACAGGATCCCGATATGGCTTCATTTGTAGAGTTCACCTTCTACAAGAACGAAGGACTTGGCGCGACGTGTGAGCCGTCGGGCTTCCATCTTGTCCGCCGGTAGTGTGTTGCAGAGGAGGTAGTCGAGGTAAAGCGTTCTCTAGTCGTTGAGAGGGTTGGGCTTTGTTGCTAGATCCTCTTCAAGTTCCATGACCTCAGGGTCGGGCGGAGCAGTTGGCGGGTCGGCGCCCGGGGCTGGATCAGATGGGCCATTGTCGGCCCGTTCCAACCCCTCGTAGCTCACCGAGGGCTTGTGTTGATCACTGGCAAAGACACCCATCGGCACTGGCTCTCGGCTAGATGCTACTTTTATGATCGCGTTGGCTGCTTTATTGAGACACCTTTGGATGTGATTGAGTTTGAGGCTGTCGAATCTATCCTCCAGCCGTCGGACTTCTTGGTAGTACGCCACCATCTTGGCATCGTGGTAGCTCGACTCCTTCATGACCTGGTCGACGACCAGTTGGGAGTCACCCCTGATGTCGAGGCATCGGATGCCTAGCTCGATGGCAATTCATAGGCCATTGATAAGCGCTTCGTATTCGGCGATATTGTTTGATGAGGGGAAATGGAGCCGAACCATGTACCTCATGTGGACCCTGAGGGGTGATATGAAGACTAGTCCCGCGCCGACGCCCTTTTTCATCACTGATCCATCAAAGTACATCATCTAGTACTCTTGATCGATGACTGCTGGTGGCATCTGGACCTCGGTCCACTCTGCAATGAAGTCAGCCAGCACCTAGGATTTGATCACCATTTGGGGGCATAAGTAATGCCTTGATCCATCAGCTCGAGTGCCCACTTTGCGGTCCTTCCTGTGGCATCCTAGCTATGCATGACCTCGCTGAGGGGAACAACATCATGACTGTCATAGGGTGTGACTCGAAGTAGTGGCATAGCTTCCTCTTGGTGATGAGGACGGTGTAGAGGAGTTTCTGGATTTGGGAGTAGCGGGTTTTGGAGTCAGATAGTACCTCGCTGATGAAATATATAGGGCACTGTACCTTGAAGGCATGCCCCTCTTCTTCCTACTCTACTACTAAGGCAGCGCTGGCCACTTGTGTGGTGGCCGCTATGTACAACAGGAGAGATTCTCCGTTGCTTGGAGGAACCAGGACCAAGGGTTTTGTTAGAAGTGGCTTGACCATGTCAAGCGCCTCCTAGGCCTCGGCTGTCCACTCGAAGCGGTCGGCTTTCTTTAGAAGTCAATAAAGGGGGAGTCCTCATTCACTGAGGCGCGAAATGAATCGACTAAGGGCAGCGAGGCACCCTGTGATCCGCTGAACCCCCTCTATGTTCTGGATCATGCCCATCCTTGTGATGGCTAAGATTTTCTCTAGGTTGGCTTCAATGTCGCGCTCGGAGACAATGAAGCCGAGCAGCATGCCCCTCAGGACCCCGAAAACACACTTTTCGGGATTGAGTTTGATGCTATTTGCTTGGAGTTTCTCAAAGGTTCGTTCAAGGTCGGCGATAAGGTGGTCAACCCGTTTGGACTTAACTACGATGTCGTCGACGTAGGCCTCAACGGTCCGCCCGATGAGGTCCCCGAAGCAGTTGAGCATACAGTGCTGGTAAGTTGCCCCAGCATTCTTCAGACCGAACGACATTGAAATGTAACAAAACGATCCGAAGGGGGTGATAAAAGACATCACGAGCTGGTCGGACTCTTTCATCGTGATCTGGTGGTAGCCGGAGTATGCGTCAAGGAAGCAGAGGGCTTTGCACCCTAAGGTAGAATCAACTATTTGGTCTATGCGTGGCAAAGGAAAGGGGTCCTTCAGGCACACCTTGTTGAGGCCCGTGTAGTCGACACACATCCTCCATTTACTGCTCTTCTTTCGCACAAGAATGGGATTTGCTAACCACTCTGGGTGGTGTACTTCCCTGATGAACCCAGCGGCCAATAGTTTTGCTATCTCTTCACCGATGGCCCTATGCTTTTCCTCGTCGAAGCGGCGCAGGCGTTGCTTCACTAGCTTGGAACCTGGGTGGATTTTCAAGGTATGCTCGGCGACCTCCCTTGGGATGCCTGGCATATCTGAGGGTTTCCACACAAAGATGTCTTTGTTATCATGGAGGAAGTCGACGAGCGCGCTTTCCTATTTGGAGGAGAGCGCGGTTCCGATGTGGACCTTTTTGCCCTCGGAGCTGCTAGGGTCCACGAGGACCTCCTTGGACCCTTCCGCTGATTTGAACAACCTGATTGATTTCTTGGCGTCTGGCGTTTGTTCGGGAACCTCCTCCCTGAGGGTGGCGAGTTCCTTGGAGGCGATGACTGCGGCGGCATGGCCGCACCATTCGACTTCGCACTTGTAAGCATGCTGGAAGGAGGTGCCGATGGTGATGACCCCGTGGGGACCTAGCATCTTCAGCTTGAGGTATGTATAGTTGGGTACGGCCATGAACTTTCGTGTAACATGGTCATCCTAGGATGGCGTGGAAAGTTCTAGGGAACCCTACCACATCGAAGGTGAGGGTCTCAGTCTTGTACCTGGACTAATCCCCGAAAGTGATGGGCAGATCAATCTATCCTAGTGGTACGGCCTGTCTGTCAGGCACGACACCATGGAAAGGCACTTGGATGGGGCGGAGGTTCATTCGGTCGATGCCCATCTCGTCGAGTGTCTTAGCGTACATGATGTTGAGGCCGCTGCCTCCATCCATCAGTACTTTCATGAGTCGCTTTGGGTCGACGATTGGATTGACAACAAGCGGGTACCTTCTCAGGTGTGGGATGGCATCTGGATGGTCAGTCCGGTCGAAGGTTATGGTGAATTCTGACCATCAAAGGAAGGCAGGCGTGGCCGGTCTGGCCGTATAGACCTCACGGCGCGCGACCTTCTAGCAGCGTTTGGTGTCGTACGCCGCTGATCCTTCGAAGATCATGAGGGCACCGTTTGGCATTGGGAAGGCGTCGTCCTTCTCCTCGGCGTCATCTGTGGTGAGGGTAGGCTCCTTTCCCTACTCCCCTTTGTTGAGGCCTCCAGACAAGTATTTGCGCATGAGGCCACAATCCTTGTATAGACGCTTCGCCGGGAAAGCATGGTTTGGACATGGCCCCTCGAGCATTTTCTCAAAGTGGTTTGGAGTGCCCTCCGTGGGCTTCTAGCCACCCTTGCGGTCGGCAGCGGCCGCGAGCGAGTTGTCACGCCATTGCTTCTTATTCTCTCTTTTGGCGGGATGGTTGGAGACGCCTTCGTTGGCGCCCTCGTCCCGCCTCGCCTTGCCATCGGAACGGTCGAAGATGGCTCCAATTGCCTCCTCTCCTGAGGCGTGGCTGGTGGCGATGTCTAGGAGTTCCTTGGTGGTCCATGGGCCCCTACGCCCTAGCTTGTGAGCCAAAGACTCGTAGGTTGTCCTAGATAGGAAGGCACCTATCACGTCAGCGTCGGCAATGTTAGGGAGCTCGTTGCACTACTGGGAGAAGCGCCGGATGTACCCATGGAGGGTCTCATCGGCCTTTTGGTGGTAGTTCTTGAGGTCCCACGGGTTTCTAGGGCATTTGTACATGCCCTGGAAGTTCCCCATGAAGATCTCCATCAGATCCGCCCAACTTTGAATGGCATTGGACGATAGGTGCTCCAACCACGCTCGTGCCGAATCGGCCAAGAATAGCGGGAGATTACGAATAATGAAATCATCATCATTCGCACCACTAGCTTGACAGGCAAGCCAATAGTCTTTGAGTCAAAGCCCGGGGTTTGTTTCCCTAGAATATTTAGGGATATTGGTAGGCGGTCGGTACCTTGGTGGGAAGGCAGCGTTGAGGATATGTCGGTCGAAGGCCTAAGGGCCTGGTAGGCTAGGGCTCGAGCTCCGGGTCCTCGCCGCTGTTGTAGCATCCGCCATGTTGAGGATGATAGCCACGGTGGGCTCCTTCCCTTGTGTCGTCGTGGGTGCGCCTGTGGGCGTCGATGGTGCTGCGCACGTCGCGGTCATCGCCAAGACGTTGATGTACCGGGACAACGGTATGTTGTCTACCACCTGGCAGTGTCTGGTGAAAAGATGCATCCTTGGTGGGGTGCACCGAGGGCGTGTGCTGGCTAGCATCGGGGTCGTGTCACTGAGACAACGAGCTTTCCACCTGCTACGCCGCCGCACGCTCAAGTAACGTGGGAATTTCTCGGCGAGCCCGGTGATCCTCAGACGTCGCGACCTCTGGAAGGCCGTGCAGCAAGGCCATCATAGCAACGATGTTTTGGCTCACTCAAGCAAAGCGAGGGAGGGTCCCATCGTCGGTGAGGATCCTCTGGTGTACAGTGCGGGCCGTGGCACGCACGCGCCCACCGTCTTCATGGCGTTCGATCTCACGATTGATGTCTGTGTACTCCCGGACGAGCCCTTGTCTGGCCTCATCGATCTCCAGCTTCTAGGCTCTCAGCTGCTCCATCCTCAAGCGAGATGGGGCGGCTGCCTCCCCCCTAGTCCTACCATTAGGGTTGCTTGTCGGGGTAGCCTCCTCCCCGGAGATGCTTTTTGACGTGCCCCTCGGGGGTTTGCACCATGAAGCATTCCCAAGAAGGGTGATGGCTCCCCCTGCTGGAGTCAGAGCTAGAGGACGATCCTGGCTCCTCCATGAGGAGCTTGCAGAGAGTCTCCATATCGTGTTCAATTGCCCCCACGAACTCGCTGTTCGTGGGCGGCTGAACCATGCGTAGTGCTAGAAGGTGGCCAGTGGTCATCGCAGTGTTGCGAAGACCGAATGGAAACGCAGTTGGGGAGCTCTGCACATGGCGTTCTGGACAAAGGGTGATGCAGTGCAGGGCCTCCCTGGAAGACTGGGGTCCAAGGGAGATGCTGGGCTGGCCCTCAAGCCTCCGGTGGCTGAAGTTGATGGAAGGAAGAGACTGGACGGTAGTGTGGGCCAGCACCAATTCTCCTCCTAGTGTGATGATGAAATCTAGGTCACCAAAACACACGTGTGCGCCTAGGACCCAGCTAATTGCGTGGTTGGCCATCCGAGGCCTGATTTGGAACGCGCAAAGTCCCCTACCTGGCGTGCCAACTGTCGGTGTTTCAAACAAGCACCGGCAAGTAAATTTATATTGATGCGTGTTAGGCCCGAATGGCGCGCTAAAGGACACAAGATTTATACTGGTTTGGGCTGAATGTCCCTATGTCCAGTCTATTGCTGCTCATGTTATTAGCACCGAAAATGGTTCATAGTAGGGGGTACAAACGGTCAAGAGAGGGACTGGTCCCAAGTCTCTAATGGAAGGGTCGAAAGGATGTCAAGAGCCAGGTAGCAGCTTGACTATGTGTGATGTGTGTTGTGTTGCCAAAAGTCGGTCCCTTTGTTGGAGGAAGCACCTCCCCTTTTATAGATGAAGGGGATGGTTTTACAAGTGAGAGGGAAAGGGTGCATATGCTACTGAGCCTTGTTGTTCACGTCTACCCAGCCTTGTTGTCTATTCCGGCGGATATTAGATAATGGTAAGCACCTACAATACTGTCGATGCCACTATAGAATGTCAGGATGGCTACAGAGTACTGCTCCACGTAGGGTATGGACTCTGGTATAGTGGTTTTGACTTATGAGCCTTGCCCAGCCTTGCTTCACATGCCTTCTGGTACTTATGAATCCCCGTCGGAGGGACGTGGGGTCAGAGTCTGAAGTAGCGCTGTGGGCAAGGCCTTCCGATCGGAGAGGGCGTCTAGAGGCCAAAACGAGTGCTCCGATCTGGTGGGCCTGAGGGATCGTGGAGTGGGCGCCGCTCCCTTGAGACAACAGTGCGGTCACATCACATCTGTCATTGTGGAGGGTGCGAGCCCTTTCCTAGACCGTAGTGGTTGTCGTATGTCTATGTCGAGTTCCATGTCTAAGGGTTGAAGGCGGTGCCTACAACTCTATAGGGAAAAGAGCACGTGCCTACAACACTATTTAGGCTCTACCACGCCTGGAAGGGTCTAAAGCACCTGTCCCATCGTTCCTTGGCAGTACTTTTCCTACCCGGGCATAGGGTATGGTCCTCGAAGCTGTGGTTGACCCAAACATCTTGTCCTACCCTGTACCTATCATCATGTGGGAGATGGGAGAGGTTGTCAGGTGAGACAAAACTAGTCTTTAGACATCGGGCGAGGCGAGGTCCATACTCGGACGTTGGGCGAGGCGAAATCTAGCCTTTATCCATCGGGCGTGACCGTGCCTAGCCCTCGGGGGTCAGGCAAGGTGGAGTCTAGCCCTTAGCCCTTGGGCGAGGCAGAGCTGGCCCAAGGGCATCGGGTGAGGTGGAGTCTAGCCCTTAGCCCTCAGGCAAGGCGGAGCTAACCCAAAGGCGTCGGGCGAGGCAGAGTCTAGCCCTTAGCCCTCGGGTGAGGCGGAGCTAGCCCAAGGGCGTCGGGCGAGGCGGAGTCTAGCCCTTAGCCCTCGGGCGAGGCGGAGGTAGCCCAAGGGCGTCGGGCGAGGTGGAACCAAACTCCTGTCATTTGGGCAAGAAACGCAGCGGCGCCCTTGTCCATCCGGGAGTTTTTAACGTTCGATAGTTATTGGTTCCACCTCCTAGGGTACCATGGTATTAGGTCCCCGATAGGTACGTACCCTAAAACCATAAAATTCACAATGTTTGCGTACCATGGGTTTGAATCCATCACCTTCAACACATGTCGTCGCGTAGAAAGTCATTAATCGGAAGTTCCTGCATATCAGTGACTTGCATACGCGATAGATGATCCGCAACGGTATTCTCTACTCCCTTTTTATTTTTATTTCTAAGTCAAATTCTTGAATTTGGAGAATCCATCTTATTAGGCATTGTTTTGCATCTTTCTTAGTGAGCAAGTATTTGAGTGTAGCATGATTGGTATAGATAATTACTTTTGCTCCCACTAAGTAAGATCTAAATTTATCAATAGCAAAGACGACCACGAGGAGTTCTTTTTCAGTAGTGACATAGTTGAGTTGTGCTCCCGTTAGTGTTTTGCTAGCATAGGCAATTGCATCATGCTTTTTATCTTTGGTTTGGCCGAGGATCGCACCAACAGCATAATCACTAGCATCACACATTATTTCAAAAGGTAGCGACCAATTAGGTGGTTGGATGATTGATGCTGAGATGAGTGCTTTCTTGAGTGTGTGGAAAGCATTTAAGCACTCATCAATGAACTCCAAAAACAAATCCTTAGCTAGCAGGTTTGTTAATGGTCTAGAGATTTGCGAGAAGTCCTTAATGAAACATCTATACAAACCTACATGTCCTAAAAAGCTGTGGATTGCTTTTATGTTCACAGAGGGTGGTAGTTGTTCTATGACTCTGATTTTAGCTTTGTCAACCTCAATCCCCCTCTCAGACAATAAGCGTCCAAGAATGATGCCTTCTCAGACTATGAAATGGCATTTTTCCCAATTAAGCACTAAATCTTTTTCCTAACATCATTCCAAGACTTTGTCTAAGTTCTCTAGATAGTGGTCAAAGGTTTTTCCATAAACTGAAAAATCATCCATAAAAACCTCCATAATTTCTTCTATCATGTCTAAGAAAATAGACATCATGCACCTTTGGATAGAAGTGAGTGCATTGCATAGTCCAAAGGACATCCATCTATATACATATGTTTTGTATGGGCATGTGAAAGTAGTCTTGCTTTGATCATTGGGGTGGATAAAGATTTGATGATACCCTAAATACCCATCGAGAAAATAGAAGAAAGAGTGCTTTGCCAACCGCTCTAACATTTCATCAATGAAGGGCAGTGGGAAGTGGTCTGTCTTTGTGGCCACATTGAGTTTTTGGTAGTCTATACACATTCTCCACCCTATGATAGTTTGTTGTGGGATCAATTTGTTCTTATTATTTTCTACGACTATCATGCCCCCTTTCTTGGGCACCACTTGGATGGGGTTGACCCAGTCTCTATGTGGTATGGGATAGATAATCCTGGCATGAAGAAGTTTTAGGACTTCCTTCTTCACAACTTCCTGCATCATATTATTGAGCCTGCGTTGGGGTTCGCATGATGGTGTGCTTGCAGGGTCAGTGGGGATACGATGGGTACAAAGAGTTGGATTTATCCCCTTAAGATCTTGGAGTGAATACCCCAAAACTAACATATGTTTTTCTAAGATAGCGATGAGTTTGGACATCTCCTCATCAGTAATCTTGTCGCTTATGATTACAGGAGCTTGTTTGTCGCCACTCAAGAAAGCGTAATGCAGGCTAGCAGGTAGGGGTTTAAGCTCAATAGGAGGTCATGTTGGTGCTTCCTCTTGAGGAAGTTTGATGGTTTTGCCTAAGTCATTCTCTTCTTCTATAAAGAGTTTAGCATCTTTGTCTAAGGATGACTTAGGCGATTCAAATGGTGACACCGACATGACTTCCTTGGGCGGTTCATGCTAGGGAAGAGTGTCTACCACTGAGTTTTTAGCTCAAGTGATAGGAATTGAAAATGTGTCTTTCCCTAGCTTTATGTCTAACTCCCCTATTTTAGGTGGTTTAGTAAAAAGTTTTTCTAGGGGTGCCCTATCATGATGTCGAAATCTTTTGTGTCAAAGACATGGAAATCGAGAGCCATTTCGACCTTGTCATGATGTATTGTTACATTATGAAGGAGCCCAAGTCCCTTTAAATTGGTACGTGGAGCAATCCTGAGGGATTGATTGGTTGGAGCGAAGGGTTTGTCACCTAAATAGGTACTTGCAAAAGATTTGGACATAAGATTTGACCCAACTATTGGATTGTAAAGCACATCTATGATAATTCTACTAATACTACATTAAATGGTTGAAGAAGAGGTGTGGATCTAAATTTCTTCAGAAGAGGACTCTAATTCTTCCACCCATTCATTGCTCATAATGGTGGTCAACTCCTTGATAGAGTCTCTCAGGGATTCCTCATCTAATGGGTCTAAAGGAGTGACAGGAACTAGTGGTCTCCTTTGACATAAATAATTCAAGGTGTTTCCATAATCTTCAAAAAGATCATCCTTGAAAGGTGGAAGGTCCAAAGGTTGGAAACCTTCCCTCGGATCTTCTAGTTCGGGTAAGGGCTCTTGAATGGAAAGTGTAGGTTTGGCCTCGGCCGAAGAGACTTCCTCACGACTTAACATAGGTTCTACATGGAGGGGTTCTAAGGGAGGAGTGTTTTCTAAAATGCTGTCTAGGAGGGATTCTCCTTCCTCAATGGTTTTGTGTGTGAATGAACCTCTGATAGTTATGTCAAGTTGTAGGGCAGACTCCTTGCTAAGCCCTAACCAAAAATGTTGTAACAACACATGGTTGGGTATAGACAAGTCAGGGCTAGAATGTGTTAGGATTGAAAATCTATCCTAGGCTGCACCAATGGTTTCCTTATCTTTCTGTTAGAAGTTGAGGATCTCTTGTCGTAGGGTAGCAATTTGGGATATAGGGAAGAACGCAAGATAGAATATATTCCTTAGCTCTTCCCAATCACCAACTACCTTCCCTATGTTATGGTATAGCTTTGTTTCACCCTCTTATCAAGTGAGAAAGAAAACAACTTCCACTAAAGTGTGTCTTGTGACATGCCTAAAATGGTCAGGCAAGCACAGAGCTGCTCAAATTCTCTTAGGTGATGGTAGGGGTTTTCATAATCGAACCCTGAGAAGGTTTGTTCCCGAACCATGGCTATAAAGCCAAGGTAGAGTTTGTAACTAGGAGCTGTGATTGGCTTTGAGGATTATGGTGGCTCTAAGAGCTCGCCCTTAAGAGCAGAAAGTTGATAAATTGTTTTGTGCTCCATTCAAAAAAGAATAAAAAGAAATGTAAAATAAAAGATACACAGGCGAACTAGGTTCGGAGACTAAAATGATAACTACTCCCTGTCAACAACACCAGAAATGCTTGTTGACACTTCTTAGCGTAGCTACTAGGTTTGTATCCCCAGCAACGATGCTAGAAATGCTTGTTGGTGTTTCTTACGTAAGCAGAGGAATCCACAAGCGCACGGATACACCACTGTAGCACTTTACCCGGAAGTATTCAGGGTATCATATTTTCCCAAAGGAATGGATGTGTAAGACTCCTAGCTACTTCACCTAATGAAAACAAGAGAAAAGTAGCTTGGGTAGTGAGTTTTTTCTAAGGATAGATATCCTAAGCGAAGATAACTTTGACACTATAGACTTGTTTTGGGCACCGGATCACACCTGGTTTGCCAAGCGAGGCCGGCCTATAGCTCTACGTTGGACTCGAACATGGGGGATAACAAGGGACGGACAAGGCTGTCACCACCTACCGCCTATCCCTCAATCATGGGGAATGAGGCAAACAAAGATTGCTTCTCGCCTACACACCACGTCTACGCTATCAAATATTACTCTAGCATGCATGCAAGGTTTATCCATCTCTACTAGGGCCCTTTAACTAGAGTATCCATTGCAAGGATGGACGATGAACCCACAAGTTTTATAATGATCAAAGGTAGCTTTCTTAAGAAATCAACACCAAAGTTAAACACGAACTTCTTACTCCAAGTTGTAAGATAATCGTAGAGGTACATGTGGAGGAGTTGCTAGCTTTGACACTCTTCAGCTAAGTGTAGCAAGTAACTAAGGGAGGTTGCCTATAGCCTCAGCACTTCTCCAACTCTTTCCTCACTCACTACACTCTTATTTTAGCTAAATGCTAAGTAGAAGTGTAGCTCTCCCTTTCTTACTTGCTCTCTTGATGTGTGTTTTAGAGGGGAGCTCTACCCCTCTATTTATAGAGGGAGTATGGTGGTGCTTCAAGCTATTCTTGGCGAGGACAAAGCTGCACCACCTCTGCATGCCTCCATGTCACCGCCAGACAAAGGAGAGGACAGGTAGTGCTAGCAGTGCATCAGGTGCCCCCCGAGGTCAGCCACCCCTTGACTGCCTCTGATGACCACCGCCTTTGGTCGGTGGGCTCTTGGCTGGACCTAGAGTGCATCCCCATGGTGCCTTTGCTCCAGAGTTCGAGTTTGGATGGGCCACTATATTATTCTTTGGTCCTAATGTGCATTCTTCTTTTCTTTATTGCGTATTTTGTTATGTGTTTCTTAATTATGTCCTACAAAACATGCTTGTACCAAAACTTGTGGAAAAGTGTAAGTAAAAATCCCTAATTCTAAGTTTTGGTGTACACATTTGTTTATTTTGTTTAAATGTTGGTGGTAAGATTTTGAGTTAAGCACCGCCAATAGCCAGCCAGGTGAAGGGCCCCTGAATAGCGCGAAA